>NC_083652.1:18626567-19226567 GCF_963576545.1 Limanda limanda
ATGCAGGAGTGTAACAGAAAGAGAGAAAACGCCTTTCATCAAGGAGTAATATCTGCCGTCTATGTACGTGTCTCCGTCCTCACATAGTGGTGCTGCCCTCCACATGTTTCAGACACGAGTACGTACACCGGCCAAACATCTGTCTCCCTCTGAGTAATGAATGAAAGGCCAAACAAAGTTTTTATACATGACACTGGAATGTGATTTCCGCTCTGGATCAAAAGAAAGTTCTGGAAACTGCAGCCGGTCCAGGTCCAGTGGGGCATCTTTGTAATTCTGTCCGGACAACATGTGTTCGAAAGAGACGGAGGCCGTGAAAACCAAAATGAGGATTCTGTTTTCGCCCGTCCTCTCTGGCAGGCCCGGCAGTGAACCACAACATAAGATGATGTGTAGTTTACAGAGTGTATAAACAGATTTTATGTGGTGCGGGTGTATGAAATGCATATCTTTATGGGCCGTATTGGTTATAAACACTGTAAATGTGGAATGAGGAGTAATAAAAACACAATTACAATAAGGAAAAAACAATGGGAAACCACACATTTCTGTACTTTCCAACAAAACGTCCACGGTGAAAACATGTGAGATATTGCAAAGTTGCCCGGTGAGGCCAAAAAAGCGCCTCGTAAAATCCCAAGTATGAGGGCTCCAGTGAGAAAATAAACAATAAGTGAAGTTTCAATGGCCTCTGCTGCTTTATTGTCATCTTTATCACATGATCACATTCCTGTTTTGAGCTCCCCCAGCTTCAATAACACCGAGGGGTTCTGAACACGAATGTATTTTCAAACATCGCTCGCTATCTGTGTTCTGATCTGTTTCAGGGAGACAGGACCCCAAGACAGCGGCGCAGGTTGGTCTGAAACTTCAAAAGAATACTTGAGGTGTGTGGCACTGGCTTTGTTCGCAGGGATCAGGGAGAGAGAGGTCCTTATTTCCAGGGAGGCTGTGCTGAGTGAGGGATAACAGGGGAGGTTTCAACCACTGGCTGATTCTATGCCCACATGTCAACTTCTTTATCTGCATGGGGGGTTTGAAAGGCCTCAAAGGTAGCCACCACAAACCAGAAAGAAACTGTGGACAAGCTGTGTCCGTTCATTCCTAGTTTGCGTTTGCTGCATGAGTTTCAGAGTCAGGGGCTGGTGAGAATGATCAAATGGATTCCCAGACAAAAGTGTGCCAGAGGCCAGGAAGCATTCATCAAACACGCCGTCTTCAGAGAGTATGGAAATCTCAGGAGCCGTTTTGGATTTCAGCTGAATGATTTAAACGGAGGCTCGGTTCAGAGATAGCCGGGGCAGCGGTGGACGGTGGAAAATGCCGTATTTGTGTCAGCGCGTGGCCAGAGATGTCAGAGGCCTTCGCCCAACGCCTGGAGAGGTTTACGGCGCTCTAATGCAAACACGCTACAATGCAGACAGAGGCTGAACCCTACAGAGGGGAAGAAAGTAATTACCTCAGTCTTTCCCCGGGTACCGTGCCACAGGCTGTCTCCCTCCCTCTCGTCCAAACTGCACCCAGCTAATCCCGGCTCCCTGCAATTTGTGGCTGCTCATCCTCTGTCATCTTGTTCAGTAATCCCAGCTTCATGTGAGATCCACATCAAGTTATGCGGATCTGCCGTAGAGAGAATAAGAATGAGGACAACAACCAGTTGTGCATGTTCTTTTCCTTATATGATCATACGCTTCTCTGTGTATGCAACACATGTATAAATATGGTCTCTACATACATTTTGTGAACCCTGAAACCCCCCACAGGCCCCAGATGGGTGGTCTTAATAGTCAAAATTGCTCCTTTGGTTATGTTGATTGCTAACTTCTGTGCAGAAGTTGTTCAGAGGTGCCTGAGCCCTTTATACTCCTCAGTGATTATAACCCAATCAGGAACCTATAATCTACATCGTTCCCAGTATTCTAAACCCGTCATGGAGGTATTTTTGACTTGATTTGGCAAACATTTTGAATGTCTTCTTTAGTAATCTTGAGTGTTTGTGATGGTTTTGTGTGCTCAGGCATGTATTTAAATTACATTTACTGTTTCATGTAACCTTATCACATACTGTAAGTTCAATGTTAATGCTCACATTTGAAAGTGAATAAATAAAAGTAACTTTATTTATTCAAATTACTGTCAAGTTATTTGATTTATTCACATCCACTCACAAGATAGAAAAGTCATTTAATGTGACCCTTTACATTGGACTTATGTCATAAGGCTAGATGGGAAATTTAATAAATAAAGTTAGCAGTTTAGACTTTGAGGTATATAAAGCTAAACCTTCATGTTTCTGCCGATCTGTTGATTGAATGTGTCGCTGCTTTATCCCACTCACTGAACACACGCTCTTTTGAAACAATCAAAACAAAGTTACCAGGTGGATCTTTAACGTTCTCCTGTCCCAAACCACAAATCTAAATTTGTCCCGCTGACACTTTGTGTTTGTACAGATTAAATGAGCTATAACTTCAAACTGTGATTAATGAGCCTCAGAGGTGCTGGTAGGTGGGTTGTGTTACCTTTGGAGAGAGCCAGGCTAGCTGTTCGGCCCTGTTTACAGTCTTATTGCTAAGCTCCAACACAAAGCAAATAAGTGTGTTTCTCAAAATGCCCCACTGTTTGTTTTGCCTGTCATCTGTTATACTGAATTTCACCGCAAATACTAATATCACTGGATCTAAATTAAGTTTTTGACTTGTTTATTTGTGTGGATCCCCCTCACGAGTGAATGAGGGGAATTCCATGCATCTCTACAGCTTTAAGGCCCTCAGCACCTATTGTGTAACACATACACACACACACCTATTCCCCTCAAAGTATGCATCATTAGAGCCAACAATCATTCGAGAGTTATCACTTATCGGGGGATTTACTATATCAAAAATAATCCTTGCAACATGATTAATATTTCTTCCGCATTAATATTTGGCCAACACAAACTTTAATTCCCCACATTTACACTCTATGCTTTTACTTTTGTGCCAGTAAAGCAAACACACTCCGATCTCACCTGTCAGTCACTCCGCAGTAATTGTTTCTCTTGATCCCTGCAGCCTCTCCCTGCTGGCGTGTGTGGAGAACACAGTGTCGGGCCAAAACTAAAGACACAGTGAAGACACTGGGCGAACTTTGGGTTTTCCTCCATGTGTATATGTAACACTCTCTGCAGTAAATGAGTGATTGCTTGGTCAAAACAGAATCCAAATTAATTTTCAGTGTATTTTGGGGAAGTCCGCAGAAAGCCCTTCCTGCCGTCTTTCAGACCAGCAGCTTCCTTATATCCCCCGAAAAACACAGACCTCAAAAAACAAAAGTGAGACCAGATGAGAGACACAGGAAGGAGAGGAAGATTTGTGTGTATGTGTTTGTGTGTGTGTGTGTGTGTGTGTGTGTGTGAGAGTTGGTTAGGGCTTTTTAAAAGAAGCCTCAAAATACATTCTCACAGGAATGAAGCTCACAGAAAACCCAGCAGAGTTTGGTGTTAGTATTTTAACTCCATCAAACAAATATTCAGTTTAACCACTAAATGTGGGCTGATTTGTAAAAGGAAATCTTCGTCCATATTAGGACACTTTTTGCTTTTTCTCTGAAAGTGACAATAGATTAGAACTGTGATACAGTTTAGCTTATAATGGAAACAGGGCGAAACACATGGCCTTGCCCTGTCCAAAATATAAAACATCTTAAGTCTCATTTCGTTTAAATTGTACAAAAACTGAACAAGAAATAGCATTGGGCACATTGTCCACTGTAAAACGACAATTAATAATTTTTACACCTCAGATTTTATGCCAACGTAAAACAACAGATGAATGTCGGTGGATTTTGGACCTTTTCACAGAGCCTTAACTTTGCAACAGAGCAAATAAACCATTAGATGTTTGTCAATATCAAACTTAAACCTTCCTCCCCAGCCAAGTCTTCTTGCTGTAAAACTGTGCTTATGTATGGGTCCAAGTTATAATTCAAATGTCTGGATCTGAATAACATGTCAATCTCCTAAAAGGAATATCCAATTTTTACACCTCATTTATCTCCTAACTGGCCTGTTTTTCTCCCCCTGTAGATCACATATTTGGTACACTCCTGTCCCCTGTGGCCAAAACAACCATCAGTACCTTAGCTGGTGGTTTGCTTGTTTGAGACGCAGAGGATTTCACATTCCTGTGAAATGCAGACTGCCCCCACGGGGTAGAAGAACCATCTCCTGTTTCTGGCGCATGAAACAGTTTTGACACACGCGCACACACACACACACACACACTCACACACACACACACACACACACACACACACACACACACACACACACACACACACACTCTGGCCTGGAGGATCTCACAGGACAGGTGATACTATTTTAGCAGACCCGACTCAACACTGAGGCAACGGACGACTGTTTTTTTTGTTTTTTTTTTCAGGATGACAGCTCTGTTTCTCACAGTCGATGTGAAAGGTTGGAATTTGAAAAACATGGGAAACTCCAGAGAGCGGAGAGACTGAAATGCTGCGGTTTTTACACCAGTAATTACAGTCTGTTAACACCCATCTGATGACTGTTTGTGTTTTTATTTACAGAGACTGTGCAGGTCTGAGTTGTTTACGCCGAAGAATACATTCATACCAGTCCAATAATGAGACATTCCCTCAGTCGCTCATTCACACGCATCTTTAGTTCTTTCGATTGTTTCGGGCGAGAGTAGAGCTAGTGTGAAAATTAATGAGCACGTCCATATTTGGGTGTCGGTTCTGGCCCGCTAACAGTAGCACAGTGTTCGACCCAACCGTCCGTGTCAGGGGACTCGCAGAGACGGAAAGAAAGTTGTTTTTCACACGCACGGCGGAAATAAATGGTGACAGCGACACATGGAAGGGCAAGGCCGCGGTCTGAGGCTGACGTCATGGCAATCAACCTTTTAAAAAGCGACGAGGACTTTTCAACGGGAGAAAGCCACAAGGAGCAGCCCACAGAGACGTTTCAGTAAGTAACAGTTTCTGGATGGGGGTAACACAAGTGGCACATGTTGCCCGCAGAGTGGAACGGTGGGGATTTCACATGCATAATGCGTGCATCTACACACGCATCGCATGTGGCGCCAGACACGAGCTGCTGCCCCAAAAACGTTTCACCTCCACATCAGCTCTGTCAGATTTGCAGCCACACGTCTTGAGTGGATCTCCCCAGAGTGAGCTAGGAGGCATGAAACTGAACACTGAACCTATCACAGTTGTCTGTTCTTTAACCCTCACTCACACTCATCTCATCTCCAACAGAAACACACACACACACACACACACACACCCACACACACACACAGACAAACACACTACCGCCATGCCCTGCTCTCCCTGGGCCTCCACCCGTCCCAATGCACCCAATATCACTTAGGAGCCGACCGCCAGATCCCACTTCTCACCGCAGAGCTGTGGATTAGCAGAGAAGGCCTTTCCCCAAATGGTCTGTGGCTTGCGCGATGACATGATTGTCATTCAGTTCTATTCCCTCTGTGCTCTTTAGATTCCCGCCCGCCCTGAATCTCCTGCTTCAATAGAGCACCCAGAGAAGGTAAATAACTGTTTGAAAAAACACGGGACTCCTGTACAGACTTGCTTCCTGGAAAGGCATTTTGGTTTTTATTGCCAGGATGAAAGACACATTGAAAATTGTTCTGTGCAGCTGTTTCCCAGCAGTCAAGGATGGCTTGCATGCATTTTTGTTTATGTGAAAAATATCTTTGGGCTTATATCTCTATACATGTATATTATTTACATAATTGAACCTCCTGGCAGTGGGTGCAGCTCAAATCTAACCCACATGAAGCTGGAATGAATCGCAGCAAACTCTTCCTCAGATATTAAATGACTCCCATGTAAAACTTGAGGCATTATGTGGGTCTCTCACTCTGTTTAATTCTTTCAAGGCCGTTGAGGATGATGCATAAGCTGCGTAACATGTCTCCTCTCTGATCTTTGGCACATTCATCTTTTCAGTGATGTCTTGATAAAGCTGCCGGGCAGGTCTACGAGTCTGTAAAGTCCCGCTGCAGGGGACAGAGATCGATGCACCTGTGTGAAGGTGGCGGGACACGAGGGACGGACGGCTGGGAGGAGTCCAGGAAGACGTGCGGGCCAGAAGGCTGTGTACGGTTTGAGAGATCAGAGTGATTTTGTTCCCTCCTCCGTCTCCTCTTGCAACCATCAGTCTTACTGATTGTTGCTTCAATTCGCAGATGAAAGTTGGGACGGCTCCAGGAGAAGGGTGGGGCCTCACCGTGGCTTTGTTGTCCGCCTTTGTATTCGCTACCTGAGGGTTCAACAATCGAGCAGCGAACATATTGCAGAGTGTGTGTGACATGTTTTCTTTCTTCAAAGCAGCTGCACTTCAGACACCACAATATGATCTATAAAATGAATTGTTTTGGGATAACCCCCCTGCTTTAATCTATGAACCACATCACTGACAAGACCAGTGGATGAAAGGGGAGTTGGTTCATGATTCAATAGAAGCTACATCCAATACAAAACATTTGAAAAACACTCTGTACATCTTCAATCTGGAGTTCATTATTAGTAAATATCTCATTGATATTCATTCCAGACAGCATGAGCTTCCATTTGTAGGAAACTACAGCCATGCCTCTGCACCGCTAAATGAGCATCTCCTGGTCTGTGGTTTCAAAGATCTGTCAGGATGGCTTTAAGGATTCTGACGGGTATCTTGCGGCTATTTTAAATCACCGACAAGTTCTTCCTCATACTGGAAATTACAAAATGAGAGTGGAACATTCTGCTTTCGCTCGAGAGGATTTGTAATTTGCTGTAATGGCTGACACATGTAGCCGCCATCAGCAGGCCTCTGGCTATGGAAATCTCTATCAGTGATTCACACAGAGATGCAGCAGCAGCAGCGCCTACCTGCCTGCTGCTGTCACGGCTGGATATATATATAATGTCTGGCTCTACACATGAATGTGAGCACACGGTGAAGTGTACAAACACAATTACGGTGCCTAAAATTGCAAACTTCTCTACACACACTTGTTATTTAGAGTGCATACGGTGTGTTCACACCATAGACTGTATAAGAAGATGGACAAATCGTCTCCACTTCCTCCCACTTTCCAGGAATTAGGCCAAAATATTCCGGATAGGAACGCTGCCATCTTGCACATTCGGAACCAGAGTCTAGCACAGTAGCGATTTGGGGGGTTGGAGCCGTGGTAGAGATGTCCCACTGAGTCACATGCTCAATCAATCGCTAGTGAGTCTCAGCTGTCAATCGGGAAGTTTCACCCCGTATTTATAGAACTCATTCAAATCAAAAGTGCGATAAGAACTAACCTAAAATGACTGAAACGAACTGTGAGAAATTTTACTTTTGCTTTGACTTTAGTGTTTGGTCCTTATTCCGCCCAGTAACATGGAGGAGGCAGGATCTATAACCTTGGTGGCGATTGAGACACTATGGCTGCTTCACTTTAGGGGAGCGGTCATGTCGTCCATCTTTATATACAGTTACACTGACATGTATGCACTACATGTACCCACATGGTGCACTCAGTCAAAAAGGTTGAATGTAAAACAGCTGACCGTTATTACCTTACATTCACCATGTTGCCTTTGTAGCAAAAAGGGGCGGGACCATTATGATTTCCACTTTGTATGAAACATGGGGCGCACACAGAAAAGTAATAGGCTAATCTTTTAGTCATGTGTCGCAATCACGATTTCCTACGTATGCAAGATTGCTGTGTTTGATTTGAGAGAACACTGCCCTGTCAGAATACTTCGAGTTCACTGTGTACTACACGCTACTACCTCCAAGAGTACTGACTGAATCCTCCAATCTGAGACACAGCAGGAGAGACATATGCACACAAACACATCAACAGGGAGACAGATTACCTAACCACAATCCCAGACGGAAAGACACAGTTCACAACTTGCATGTCGTATTTGTTTCCTCAACACCACTGCTGCCTGTTTGTTTCTTTAATCTCACTGTTTATATTTCTGGGTCCAAGCCTGTCAGTTTGACTGCAACTAGAGCAATTAGTATGAGGGGAAAGCAAATAAAATGTCTGATGAAAGCAAAGCTTGGATCCTGACCTCATTCTGACTGAATCTGCCGCTAGCCAGCAGACAGTCATTTCCAAAGCTGTGAATTCCTCAGTGCCAGGCTGGCCTCTCTTTGGACGGATTTACAATGGCTGTTTGTGCCTCAAAACATGTCATTATTCTATATTTGCCTGGGTCATGTCAGTTTCCGCCGAGACCTTTGTTTGAGCACTGTTTTTATCCCACAAGGTGGAAAGTGTAATTTTGTGATAGCCTACTGAACTGTGAAAAGTTATTTTCTTGAAGTAAAAGTTTGACATTTTGGGAGCAACTCTTTCAGTTTCAAGAGAAAAGTTTGCTGATGAGACTAATTACACTCTTATACACATTAAACATGAAGTTACCCCAACTAACTTGGCTTAGCACAAAACTTCAACAGGGGGAATGGTGGTAGTGGCTGGAATGGTTTAGTCCAATGACAACTCAATCTTTTCTTCAGCATCTCGAACACTCAAGCTGCTCTCAGACATGCACTGAAGTCATTTTATTGTGAGAACGCAAATATCCGAGGTTGGTTGCTCTGGACATTTTTTCCTGCCAGACTCAGAAAATGTCTGAGTGAGTCGTGTAAGAATGCAGCTGGAAATTTCACAGCAAGCCAATGGGCATGTTGATGATGTTTCTCACATGCGACAGATGCCAAACTCTCCATGAAAAAGACGCGCCAGACGTTGACGAAGACATTGAGCTTTGAGAGCTTTTGGTGCTGATGTTGAATGTGCCTTTAATAGGCAGATACCATATTGGTATTGATCTTCTCATCTAACAGCAAGAAAGGAAATAAGCAATAATCAATTATTGGCCTGGCAACTGGTCAACAACCAGTAATAGGCTACCCCAGTTCATTATGACTCTATACAGTCTAAACAAATGAGATGTACCCAAAATGCATAGGTCGATTCTGTTACCTTTAAATAAAGCCAGGCTAGCTGTTTCCCTCTGTTTCCAGTCTTTGTGCTGAGCTAAGCTAGCTGACTGATGGCGCCCAAACAAGAGAGTCAATAAAATCTCCAACAATCCTTTTTTTTCCAAGCAATCTCTGTTTTCTCTGAGAATATATAGAGCAAGAGATAACGATAAAGATAAAACATAAAATCCTCATTAGCCAACAGAGTCAGTTTGCCAATGTCATCTGTTTCTGAAACAAACGGTGCCCCAGGGCTGAATGTGTGTGTGTGTGTGTGTGTTCCCCTCTTTCCCACCTCCCTTTACCTCTCCTCCCTCTTCCTTCATCAATGCAGACAGACGCCCTCGGTGCGTTAGTCAGGTTGAACGACTGAACTCCATCTCGTTGCCAAGAAGAAACTCAATACCTGCTCCAGCTTTACAGAATCAGGGGAACATCCCCATGCTGCTCCTTCCTGTACAGCCCCCAAGGTGACACACTCAGCCTCAGATACTGTATTTATGGGATGGAGGCAGAGCTGTCAGTGGGGAGGGGGGCTATTGTTCTGAAGGTTTGTGTCAGGAGACTTGTCACTTTGTTGCCTATGAGTGGGTTCAGTGTTGGGTCTCAGGGCGACAGGATAGACAACCTCAGGCTTCTCTTATTCACAGGGCCGACTGAGGCATCTATCAGATGGGTTCAAAGGGCCAAAGAGGATTTTCCTCCGTGGAGTCAGTTTACATTTGTAAAACCCGTATGAGCCTCTAGCTCGTAACAAAGTGCTCTGGATTTATTATTTTTCAGGTCGCAAAGTTCAACAAAAAGAACGATTTCTGTTGCTCGTGTCGCAGAATAAGGCCAAAAGCGATTCTTGTAAATCTCTTTGGACACGGTCTCAAAGCGAGTGGGTTTAACACGTGTGCAAGGGGTTTCATTATATTGGAGTGATTTTGCTCATGGAAGTTAGCACATATGTCACTACCCTGTTGGTAAATTCATGTTTATGCTATAGCTTGAGAAGAGAAGGGTGGAGACTGGAGAAGAAGGGAGGGGGCGTAGGAGACGCAGAGGAGAAACCTTGAATGAGGGATTAGTGGCTCAGAGCGCTCAGATACAGCAGACTGTCAAAGTCTATGCAAACAAACGAGTCATGTTAAATGATACAACTTTCTCCACCGAGCAGGATTAGACTCATTCTCACCAGACTTTTCCAGACAGAGACTATGAAGATTCTTTTTTGAGAAATCCTCTGTGTGAATCCGCTGCTTAGAGGAGCTTTTCCATGTGATGGCTCACTTTTACGCAACAGGTTCTGCGATATAAATTTTTATACAACAGTATTCGATCAATGTAGGAAGAAGGAGAAGCATGCTGTCTCCGTTTTGGCCCCTGGGCATCGAGCAGGAGATCAACTCATGGGATGTAGTGGAGGCAGAGTCAGGTTCAACTTTGGGAAGGCGCTGTCCAAAGCCTCGGTGTTTTTCACCATGGTCCTGATCTTCACCTACTTCTTCTACTGCCTCACCGGATTGTGCGACTCGGCTCCGAGGACCCTGTACACCCAGCGGGGGGTCGACGGGGACTATGACGCTCTGGACGAACTACGACCAGCTCGGAACCGCACTGACTCCGCGGAGGCACCGGGGATGGACGCGCCAGCGGGACGCATCCCCGTGTCCAACACCTTCGAGACCAAAAGGTTCCCACAGGCGATTATAATCGGCGTGAAGAAAGGAGGGACCCGAGCTCTGCTGGAGTTTCTGCGCATCCACCCGGACGTGAGAGCGGTCGGTTCTGAGCCACACTTCTTCGACAGGTTTTATGATAAAGGGCTGGAGTGGTACAGGTAGGAAACACCTTCAAAATTTCCACTTTACGCATCTAATGGATATATACGATTTTTTTTAGTCATAAAGTGATTATAGAGTGCAAATATGAGTTGATCTGTCATTAACAGTAGGCTATAATATTTGCATTTCTCAGTTTCTCTTAGATTATTTGGACTTTAGACTCTATATTCACTTTACATCTGTAAGAAGTCAGATAGATCCGGGACGATCACTATTTAACTTTCGCTTTTGGTCTCAATAAGCATAGTCAACTGAAAATATGTTAGGTCATTATGATATTATCGTGTTATGATGTTAATCAGATTACAAATATTGAGTTAGTTTTTTTAAAACAAAGGCATACCACTAGTCATGTCCAGATGTTACAGATGTAATTCAATCTCTTCAGTGTGAGACGGGAAGAAGTGCAACAAACTCCTGTTACACGTTTTCATGGTAAAAAACTGCAACCTTAGAAAAACAGTTAACGATTTAACTATGCATATATTTGCACATATACAGTGTGTTTGTTTTTATGTAGTTTAAGCTTGCAATAGGAAACTGACAAGTTTCAACCTCAGTCGATGCAGGATGATGTATGGTGTCCGGCTGAGGGGTCAGTGTGAGCTTGACATCCGTTCACCTGCATGTGCAGAAGTGCTGATGCCTCCAGTCAATAGACAGGACAGCCACACACTGACCGGCTGATGTATTCAGATCAGCAACAGCCAATATTCTCCTTGTGTGTGTGGATCAAAACGCTGGTGAGGTCCCAGAGGAGCGGTTCATCACCTTTGACAGTCATCCATATAAACGCCATTTATACACTTCAACATGACGTCCACGTTCTCACCATGTTTCCAATGGTTCTGCAGAAGAGGATAGGATGAAACATCACAGTGATTAATATTACTCTATTACACAAGCAGCTCATTGAAGATGTTACGGCCTTGGCGGCGAGTCCCAGTTTTACAGTTCTAAAAACAGATGAAACGCTCATCTGCCACTTTCACAGTGACAGCAGCATCTGCTTTGGGGGGACCAGGCGGACCAGAGCTATCATTTGCGTGTAGTCAAGGCCCTAAAGAAGGATTTGTATGTGGATGAAGCTGATCATCCCCAGATGTTGTTGAAGAAGATCTCAGCAGAGCAGATCACACACTCATCAGCAGTGTCAGAGCTCAGTTTTGGACCTGTGAGTAAAGGTGCCATGAGGAGAGACTGAGCTTTGACAGCATGAACATCACTGATTAACAAGCTCTTTGGTAGCTGAAACACTGAAGTGTAATTGAATCTTCTCTTGTTTTCTGTCTTCCTTACCCTATTGGAGCTTAACTGAGAACACAAGGACACATGGAAACACTTTCACCATTGATAATTTTAGCATGCTGTTAAGCCTCTTCTCTTTTTTCCCCTCTCTGCACGCACAAACAAGCAAAAACACACACGCACCACATGCAGGTTAGCACTTCCCTCCCTTATCTAGCGCCTTGTTTTTTTTCACTCCTCTCATCCGCCGTCTTTCTACACTTCCCACATTATTCTGTCCCATTTCATTTCTCACAAATTTCTCTCATTCCTTATTTTCCACCCCTGCTGTCTAGTTTCCCTTCCCCTTATTATTCCTTTAGCGGCGAGGAGGTCTTTATGTGGAAATACCTGTGGCAGACCTGGTGTTTCCAGGGCATGTTTTATGTGTGTTTCTGTGTGTTTTAATTAGCCTGACTGCTGCCTTAAAGCTGTTAGAGCTGTGACACAGCAGCAATACTGACTGTGATTGTTAGGGCAATCCTAACACGGGCTGAGAGTAATGATTCTTTTCATTATTGATCAATATCACCTAACCATTCGTTCTGTTTGGTTTAAGCACATAATCGAGAGACATCCAGTTCCCTCTCCTGTATGACGGAGAAAGTGAGGGTGGATGTTTGTCTGTAGAGCTCAGCCCTGTGGTGACCAATCCCGGGTTGTACTGTGCCTCTCGTCCAACATCTGCTGGGATTGACTCCAGCCACTGGGGAGAACCTCAAATGATAGACAGTATAGCTAACGGAAGGATAGAAGCTTTAAGATGAGCTAACGTCCTTCATCAGTTATCAAAGTAATTATCTTACCAGTTCATTTTATCCATTTATTGTTTAGTTCTAATCATTTATTCAAAAACAAAACTGTCGGAAACTGGTGTCAAATTTTTCAGTAGTTACATTCAAGATGAAGCTCATCTAGGAACAAATGTCTCTATGTCTCTATTAGCTATATTTTTAGGGTAAATTAGGGTCTAAATACAGTACATTCAATATTTCAACCCAATGATCAGCTTTTGTAAGTGGCTGTGGCGTCTGTGACTGCAGGGGACGTTAACTTTCACAATCTGTTATGTGTGTGGTTCAACAAACTGCAGTTTAATAGCAGTAGATTTTAATAGAAGTAAATTCAACTGAAAGCCGAGGTGCAGGTTGAAGAGTTTAACTCAACAACAGAAGCAGCAGCAACGTGAGCCTGAAAGACGATTCTCCTGTTGTCACTGAATCTCAGGAACTGGGTAAACTGTTCCCTGTCATCTGCAGTGACCCCCAGAGAAGAGGAAGGAGAGCAGTGATGTGTGTGTGTGTGTGTGTGTGTGTGTGTGTGTGTGTGTGTGTGTGTGTGTGTGTGTGTGTGTGTGTGTGTGTGTGTGTGTGTGTGTGTGTGTGTGTGTGTGTGTGTGTGTGTGTGTGTGTGTGTGTTGATGACTTGACCGATGCATTTCAGCCATGCCTCTAAAAATATGTTCATCATTTTATATCAGAAAGAGTTGTTCCAGATTGGATGAGAGCAGATGTTGGATTGAACCATTGCATGTCACCAGGGGTGATCCACATGTTGGAGATACTTCACAGAAGTCGCAGCGTAGACGTGTTGTTACACCAGAGTCGTCTCCCCTGAGAGAAACTTCGACAAACATCATTCATGTATGTTTTCCATCGTGATCCATTCATTCCTCTCTTTCTTTACTCTTTTCCGCTCCACCCCGTCTGTCTCTCCACCCAATCCTCTCGTTTGCATGTGCAGATTACTGGAATTGAAAAACCACAAATAGCGCATTCAAAAAATTTAAGCAAAGATTTAATGATTTTCTGTGTTGTTTTATGGTTTTAAGGGGAATTCGTAGAAGTGATGGGTTTCAGATGGGACTTGAGAGCCACCACGGAAAACAGAAAAACCTCAGCTTTCCGTGGCACAATGGTTCTGATTGTCACGGCTTTGTCACCATGAGGTGGCCTGGAATGAGTAATCTGTAAATTCAGTCTTCTTTCCCCCTTGTATCTTGTATCTTGATGTCGTTAGAATAAACACATTTGTTTTTGTTGTCTCGTAGCGGAACAAGCTGTGGTTATTTCACTGTGAAGAAAAACGATCAGTTAATGAATCCAAGAACCAAAATAAGATGCTGGAAACCAAGTGACTGGTCTGATTTATGAATGGATCATTTATGCATTTCTATTTGAGGAAAACCTCCTTGGCTCATCAATATTTTGACAGCTTGTCAATTGGTTGACTTACTGTCTTGACACCAAAGGCCAAGCCCGATCGGATAGCTATAAAAAATATCGTACACATCCTTTATGGGCTGCAGCTCAAGGTCAAGCAGAAATAACGGCAGTGCTGCAATTGACAGTGGTCATTATAAAAACAGATTTATGTAAATATGACCAACAGTAGGTCACTAGGACCTTATTTTAGCTGGATCAGTTTTATCCTACAAAATTAAGCTATTGTTCATTTTTTTGTCCTAAAGTTTTATTTATTTATTTTTTTTTTCAATTGGTTTGGGCATTTTATCTAATTTGAAAACATCCTCATGATTTTTTTCGATATCAGCATTTTAAAACAAATGACCTTTGACCTCTGGCTATACCAAAACTATTATAACATACATTTACTGTCTGTTACAGTTAATAAACTATAAACTCCTTTTTGCAAGTAGATCTCTGCAGTCTGTATGTCATTGTTTTTGCCATATTGAAAATCTAAGACATATTTAAAGTCATTGATTAGGCATGGCAGAGAATTGATTGTATTTAATCTGCATGTGTATTGAACGGGAGATATTTGTTGATGGTTTTAATAATGCGTTGCTTTGGTGAATATGGATTCATCTTGATTAAATATGTAATATCAGATCTTTACTGTTAATTAAAGATGGAACAAAATCATTAGCTTTATGTCCTTAATGTGCTGTTTATATCATTTTTTAAAAATAAGCTATATCAATCAACTAAAATCATCCTACAACTACAGCAACAGTTTTTTTCTATGAGGCCTGAGTCAAGTATTTATCATCTCAGTCTGGATCTTCAGAAAGATGAAATGCCAAAACGTTTACTCTAACGCACACGGAGCAATGCCCTCCGCGGTGAGGGTGATTTCCCCGACACCTCATTCTGTGTCGAGCCCTGAGGCCGTTAATGATAGCTGCTGATTAGTGCAACAGACCAGGAAGTGGTGTCTGTAGTGTTGAGCTGTAGAGTTTGTTTCAAAGGTGGTGGTTTTGGCGAGAGTTGGGTCTGGGTGGTGGTGCAAGATCTGAAAAGGCCCCACACTCGTACCCCAGATGGTGAGAATTATAATAATTTGAGGTGCATTGTGGTCTATTTTGGGGCGCCTGTTAAATTGTGGGGAGGTTTGAGTCGTGTCGTATTGAGTTGTGCTGCAGTTGGCTATCGTGAGGAAAATGCTGTGTGAAGAAAATAATGGTGAATGATGAAATGTTTCAGATGCTTGGCATTTGTGCTCAGCTGCGTTGCCATTTTGCAGAAAAGAGAAACACAAAGTTGAAAACAGACGGGCGTATCCAATGATCCCTAAATTTAATTTAAAAAACAGTTGTTTTATCGCACAGTCAACAATTGCATGGTTTAAAAGAATGAGTCTGGTTTTCATAACCTTAAATGACGAAAAGAGCCACAACCGTAATGTTCTGTTTAGCATTACGCCGATAGGTGTGCAAGAAATGGGCACAAATTGTGCACCTAGCATCGATTATTCAAGAAGAAAAAATTCTACACGGTGGCGCAGTGGTTATCACCGTCGGTGGTTTGGATCTTGGTCTTTCTGTGATACGTTCCCATGTTCGTCCCATCGCCGGCTTCCTCCTACAAAAATGTGGAGCTTGGAGTTAGATTAATTGGAACCGGCAAATTGACCGTAGGTGTGGATACGAGTGTGAATAGTTTGTGTGGTTCTGTAAGTGGCCCTGTGACACACCCAGGGTGCACCCGCCTCTCGCCCAACGATTGGCTCCAGCCCTCCTGCGACCCTATAAGTTCTCAACGTGACGTAAGAGTCTACATGTGCGCTAGCAACACCCACACACACCCACACACAAAACAAACCCACACATATTCCCACTCATTGCAATTATATAATGCTGTTAACCACCCCAGATGTATATTTAAACACTGTAGTCTCTGCATAGGGAGGGTTGCACATTAACTAGAGTCCCGTTTAGAAATTAATAGAAAGGGAAACAGCTGATAACAATGTATTTATAATCTGTGGGTGGCAACAGTCTCTCTGACGTCATAGTGTAACTGCCATAAATTCCCCTCCAGGCTGACGCTGACTCACACTGCATCAAGTCTGGTTGTGTGTGTTTAAATATAAAGTTTGATACACATTGTGAAAATGTGTTTATAAGTTGTTTTTCAGTCGTAAACCCGTCCTCGGGCTTCATTTGGCATTATCATTGTGAATTTATGTTTCAGTTCCCCTTCGACAGACACTGCGAGGCCTTGTCACTTGCATCAGGTTTCTGTTTAGACAATGAACACATAGACAGCATGGCGGCACTCGCCCCTACTGCTCCCCAAACAATGACGACTCCTCTCCTGTGTTCAGGTTCTTGGATACTTTCACACTCACAGTATCAGTGGCATGTTAATGCAAGCTTATATTCAGCTTTGTGTAATCTACTCAGGTTAAAGTGGAAGCAACAGATTTACATTTTTGCCGATACATTTATTTGCTATCTCACCCTGGGACGTTGCAACAGGGTAGACAAAGCAAGGAATGGTCTGGGGCCCTCGAGCTGAGAGGGCGGCCCCAAGAATGGCGTTTGTTAGTCTACGGCAAAGACAGTTTAATGAGAACCTCCTTAAAATCTGTGATTGGCTACGACATGAGACTGCAATGACATCATGGTGGGAAAATCCTAAAAGAGACCCAATGCCCCTATTCTGCTTCATTATTTAAAAGTTTTGGTTGGAGCTATAACATCTAAATGTATACGTTACACATTTGATGACGATGGGATGGTGCTAGGGGTTGCACTCTTTAATATTGTACTTTTATTTATGTCCACGAACAGTAAATGCACTTTGTTTAAAATCTTTAAAAGAGTGGTTAGAAGATTCTAATAAAGTGGTTTTGTATCATGTGCTTATTGGGGCTTTGGGGGGTTGGGGGGTTTCCCTACTCTTACGTCCATTAAATCTGAAGCTACTGAAAGTTGCCATTCACCATAAAGACTTGAAACTGGTGCAACAGATAGCCTGACTGAAAGTTAACACAAGTAGTTCAGCCATAAATATAACTTTTGGTTTACCAGGTAACCAGTGGATAACTCTAGATATTGAATCTCTCTGCCAAGAAATCTGACACAAAGCTGCAATTTATCACCTTTACTCTTTGGTTTTGTACTGAAAACAGATGCGAGAGAATGAGTCAAGGTTTACAAGTTTCTCCTATTTAGTTTCCTTTGGGTCGAGCCAGGTAAGGTTTCCAGGTCTGTATGCTAAGCTAAACAAAGCAGCTACAAGCTAGTCAGATATGTACTGAGTGGTGTCAAGCTTCTCATCTAACTACAGTCAAGAAAACTTATGAGTTCCTTTCCCACAACGTCAAACTCATCCTCCACACCGTTTGTTTATGTGCTGTTTGTTGAGCTCACAGCATTTCATTTGTTGTGTTGCTGTTGTTTTTCTGGTCCGAGGGGAACAGCAGCATATGCTATATCCTGGCATAAATTGAGGTTCCCACATTAATCCTGATGGGGCGTCCGTGACCCGCAGGCTCCTCCTGTCACAGTCGGATCATAGCAGCGCTGCTGGGAAGTGTTTTCCCCCAGATTGTTGTTCACTTCCCGTTTTTACAGCCTTAATTTTTTCCTCCACCACTTTAATTGGGTCTCAGTTAAGAAAGCGTTTGGGCATGGAGATGCCTGTCAGATTGTTATCATGCCTCGAAAAATCAGCATTCAGCTCAGATGTTTCAGTAAATGACTGCGATCCAATGAATTTTAGATCTATTCTGTTTGAGAAAATGAATTGATAATTGGATTTTGAGGATCTTTTTTGATCTAAACATCAGCTTTAATATCTGTGCACAATGCCCTTTGTTAGGGCACTGAAAGGGATGTAGCTGCAGCACATCAGCGGGAGAACCCATAATCTCAGGGGGGGACAGGAAGTCTCTTGGCCACATCCTTGTTGCCGTCGTTAGTATTTAATCGTCTGACCCAGACTGCAGAGAACATATCTGTAGATTAATCAGTGCTGCAACACTTCAGGGAGGAAAAGCTCGACATCCTTTTAACAGCAGGGAGTTCCAGATTAATGTGGTTTGTCAGCAAGGCTTTCCAGGGCTGCACTTAGTAGAAAACATCTTTGTGTCCAGATTTACTCTCTGCATTGTGATTTGATGAAAAGGGCCTAGGGCCATGAACATCTTTGGAGGTGAACTCTGTTTATTCTGACAAAAAGAGAAAGTCAAGCCCAAATTCAACAACACGTTAGCATAAGTTAGCGAGTAAATTTACAAATGTAATAACACAGAGGCTAAAATACTGCTGTATAACTTACATTGTTACACGTTCATGTGCAAACAACAGTAGTTTCAAATGCATATTTCCTGATGCTGAGTGAACGAGGTGTGTTTGTATAAAGCATGAGAATAAATTTACATGTATGAGAACATTGACAAGAGATGAATCATCCCTGAAATGTTTACAGTTTCTCCTGACACCATGTACACAGGTAGATTTATGATAGAAAATGGCTTTTATTGATTCTCTGATAATGAGACAGATTGTGATGAGGGAGATAGGGACCCGAGGAGAGTGGTGGGGGGGGGCAGAGGCCACAATTCATTAACTATTCATGAGAATTGAACAGACAACTTCTGGTCAATTACTGAAGTGACACTTATGTGAAGGAGTGAAGGACAAATCCAAGACTTTGGACGAGAGAGGAGGGGGGCAGGGAGGAAGATGAGTGCCCAGTTTCTCATTAACTGACACTGACACCTCTGTGCTTGTATGTGTTAATGTGTCGCCTGTGTGCACAAATACACACACACACGCACACACAAACACACACACACCAACATATGTTGAAGAATCCATCATATAGAGACAGACATATTGATCAGACACAGATAAACAGAGGACAGACAGACAGGGAGAGGCCATTTGCACCAACTGTAATTGGATAATAATGATTCTTATTATGAGTATCATTTAATGGGGAGTGGGGTCAAAATGGCTTAACTTTGAGGAAAGAGTTGAAACTCAAAGCTTCATTGAGATTCATTGATAATTATTCATCTCCTCGTCCTAGTCTAAAGAAAGTGAACAGGTTATGTTCGTTTCCCAAAATGTCAGATGTCCACAAGAATTTAAAATGAAGTTCAGCGATGTTGAACTATAAAGCAACAATATGACACGTGAAGGGAAAACCACAAGGATTTCTAATAATTGACTGATTTATTGTCTTAATAAATATTCTAGTGTCTATCTCTCAAGTCATGTCTTTAAACTTGAAATGAAAAATCAAAATGATGTCCACCAATTGTTCTGCATACAGCTGGGTTTATATTTGTTTCTTAGCTAATTATAGTTTCCTGAGTTGAAAAACATTTCTGTTGCCAGCTGTTATTTTTGTAGCGACTTGCAAACAATGAGCCCGTTGGATTTTATGAATACTGCCTCTTATTAATCACTGATATGAGCTAACCAATAACTGACAAAAATGAAATACATTTCTTCTCCGCGTCCATCAGTCATCTACACTCCTGAAAGGCCTCTTGTCAGTGACTTCAAATCTGAAACAAATAAAGCACAGAGGCCCCATGTTTGTTTTCTATTAAGCCACATGAAAGATCTCTGTTTCCAGTAACACACAGTATAAGATGTGTTGAGTGAATTAACTACAGGCAATTCATTTGCTCTTTGTAACATTGCTCATCTTGCGTGTGTCATGCAAAAATACTGGACCCACCACGAGCCCGCCTCATGCAGTCCATCTGTGTCCAGCATAGACAAATGAGACACATGCCGTGTCTCCAGGATATGATACCCACGATGCCTGTTGGCTGGATAGTCCTGAACGAAGACCGTGTGTGTAACATGGAGGACAGCTCCTCTGAACTGTGAGGAGATGCTGTTGAAGCCATGAGAAAAAAGATTCTCACAGCCTTAGTGCACGCAGATGTTTGTAAAGTAGAGAAGAAACCTAAGCTGCCCGAAGCAGCGTTCAGGTCGACATGTTGTTGACTTTTCTAGCATGTCACACAAAACTGAAGGAATACAAATGTATCAGAAGAAGATGAAAAAGAGGAGCAATGCACATAGAAGAAGCTCAGGAAGATGTCAAGTTAGAAAGACGAGATTGGAGAGCTTTTGTCGATAAGGGCCAATCTTCTGCTGCAAAAGCCATTTTCCACAGTTATTTTTGAAAACAGCTCAAGAAACTGAGAAACATACGATAATTCAGTGGATTAGTGATTAACAGTCTCCTGGATTATTGTGTAAAACGTATCTCTGTTTTATAGAAAAACAAAAACTTCCATAACTGATTTACATTGGCATATCTTGCCGAGCATCTCTCCTTATTGCAGGCATGTGTTAAACACACTAGCTGAGCTCGGCAGCTTGTCATCCTGGTCGCACTTCCTGCTGATTTTGTTTGGGTCCTTGCAGGAGGAGCCCGTAGGGGAGGTTTGTGTGGGTGTGTGTGTGTGTGAGTGAGTGTGTGTTTGGGACTGATCTTGCAAGATGAATGGGGGGTTGGAAATCTGTAGGAAATTGCTGTTAAGTGGTTCTTGAGGCTTTGTGGTTTTGACTCATCGGGCCTGTAGTGAGTGGATGGTGCTGTTGTGCAGGCCTCATACACTGAGGCTCTGAGGGCCGGTCTGGGGCCCTCGTGCATAAACACAGAACAGCGCTCCAAGCTTTAATCACGGCAGACTTTGGGGTGCTTTAATGTATAGTGTATATGATGTGTTTACATTGTCGCTTGATTTTTATTTTCACCAAAGTCAATGTGTGATTAAATGAGTTTGGATTTGATGTCGCTGCTCCTGTATTTAAAAAGTTGTTTATAAAAAAAGCTGAAATCTAGTGTATTCCCTTTGGTGCATTTTAGACCAACTGTGTAATTATGTGATGAAGAAAATGTGTCTTTGTAAAACTGAACTGATCAATATTTATATATTAAGAATTAATCACTTGGTGATGCACACAGAGAGAACTAACAGTTTTCACTTTTGTTTTTAAGAGATGAATCAGATTTGGTGGCGTCTGACCAGCTATTTCTTTCCGTTTAGGAACCTGATGCCTCGGACACTGGACGGACAGATCACCTTGGAGAAAACCCCCAGCTACTTTGTCACAAAGGAGGCTCCTGGCCGTGTCTGCACCATGAACTGCCAAACCAAGCTCATTGTGGTGGTCAGGGATCCTGTGACCCGGGCGGTGTCTGACTACACCCAGACACTGTCCAAGAACCCAGGCCTCCCATCCTTCCAGAGCCTGGCCTTGAAGAACTCCTCCACAGGTCTGATTGACACCACGTGGAGCGCCGTGCGCATCGGCCTCTACGCCAAGCATCTGGAGAACTGGCTGCAGCACTTCCCCCTGTCTCATTTTCTGTTTGTCAGTGGTGAGCGGTTGGTTAGCGACCCGGCCGGGGAGATGGGCAGGGTGCAAGACTTCCTGGGTCTGAAAAGGGTTGTTTCAGACAAACACTTCTACTTCAACCAGACCAAAGGTTTCCCCTGCTTGAAGAAGCCTGAGGGGAGCAGCAGACCTCGCTGCCTTGGGAAGTCAAAGGGCAGACCCCATCCCCAGATTCCCTCCGAGGTCCTACAGAGACTGAGAGACTTCTACCGGCCCTTCAACCAGCACTTCTACCAGATAAGCGGACAAGACTTTGGGTGGGACTAACACAGGAGGACGCATTATAGACAGCCTCTTACTTTTTGGAGGGACTGTTCAGGGCTAACGTTCTCAGGTACGATGTAGAGGAAAACAACGTCCACAAACTGGGACTCTTCTTGGCTCATTCTGCCTCAGTGGAATCAACATGACATGCAGCGCTCATAAAAAAATGTCTCTGTTTTGTCGTAGAGTCGAAGATGACGTGCGCACAGTGCTGCCAATATGCAAGTTACACACACACAGTTAATGGCTTAGTTATTTAACCATTTCTCTTGGTTGTATTTAAATGTACAAAAGTTAAAAAGATAAAAATAGCTACCAAAGGAAAAGCAAAAAACATTGCCTTGGAAATCCTTTTTTACTTGCTTTATGTTTTGTTTATTAAATAAGATGATATTTATAGTTTCTGTTGATTTGAAATGCAACAGTCACAGTTTTTTAAATGACAGAAATGTATTTATTACCAGACAAGGCAAGAGAGAATATGTGTTCATTGACAGGACATTGGAAAGAGAAATGTCACGCTTCACAATAAACCACTATTTCTTTTTACTGCATTTATATTTTCATTATATGAACTGTTGGCCTGAGGGATGCTACATATCTTAATAGTGATGATTTTCCTCTGTATTTTGCAGATATACCAGTGATACCTCATCTGTAAATAAAAAATGACAACAATAATCAGAGAACAAAACATACACAGATTCCATGATATTGGTTTTTGTAGTTTTTTCCACTTCATCAACTGCCTTGGACATGAGTCTGTTTATCACTTACAATAAATTGTTCTATTTCTATCTGTTATTATTTTGAAGCTTTTTTGATATGTAAAGTATGCAAACCACATTGGGGTATAAAACTTTCATCCTGACTCAGATTCTCTGTGTTGTGAAGTAAAGTTTTATTTCATGTGACAGTCACACTGTAAGATGTCATCCTTTTTTTGTTTCCTAATGCTACAAATTTAAAACCTGTAGAATAAACCCAAATATCAAATCCAGCTGAACAGAGATCCACAACCAATAGTAAGGGTGAAGGAAATAGATTGAACGCCTATTTGTGACCTTACTACCACCAGTGTGCTAAAGCCTAGCACATCTAATAACTACTCTACGTTGAATTACTCTTCTATGTTAGTGGAAGGGACATTGACCAAAATGAAATGTCAAAGTATCCGTCAAGATTCCGTCAACTGGTTTTTCTGGTGAGTTTGGTGTTAATTTGATATCCGATGCTATAAATTCAGCGCTACCTTGCCTCCATCACTACTGTGCTGACTCTGGGTCCAAAACCACAAGATGGCAGCGTTCATATCCTGGATATTTCCACATCATTTCTGGGTAGAGGAAGGAAGTGGAGACTCGTCCTCCATCAGCAGGTCACTGGTCCGACTCTAAGACAGTTTGAACATATACTGAGAGTCTCTCTCCTATTCGTTCTCAATCTGTTTCCTGTCTCTCCTTCACTGTATCTATTAAAATAAATGCCAAAATGCCAAAAATGTAGATTTATAAGAGGTAGAAAAGAAGAACTTTATTCTCCTTTTCCTCTACATAGATCATCAAATTGTGATGATGTTAACTTTTTCATGGCGACATGCAACTTTAGCTTCCGCCTGTTAGACTGACATCATGTATGTAAAGAAGTGTTTGGTTTGAAAACATGACGGTGAATAAAGCGGACCCTCGGGAAGAGGACCTGCTCCTAATGTAGACATAAAGGCTCAAAAGTTCAAGAATACACAATGATTCTTAGTCTTCGGTGAATACATACTAATGAAAAAACATATTTAGGATTGTTATATTTCATTTCTGCCGATAGACACGCTGGCTCTTTAAAACGTCTGGAGGGCTGGTTATTGTAAACAGCAGTTTAGATCACACTATATTACAATATCTTTTTTGTCTTTAACCTTATAGCTCTCTCACATGAAGATCTAACTTTATTCTCCTCCACCGTCACCGGAGAGAAATCCCACTCTTTCCTCCATCTCGTCAGTTTCTCTCTCACTGCGTCTCCTCTCGCCACCTCCACACAGTGAGGCCACATGTACCGTCTGAGGTCTGCGTGCGCCCTGGCCTTTAATTATGAGACATGTCAGCTCACCCAGAAAAGCCCCCTCTTTCCTCTCCGGGCTCAGAATTAGCAGCAGAGCTCTTCTCTTTCATGGTGTATTGTGCCGTATGGAAGAAGAAGAGAAAAAAAAAGCATCTGTTTGGGTGGAACGACCAAAAAAGGAAGCCACTTAAGAACTGAAATATGCTCCGACTGACTGAAATGCAGATGTTCTCATAACAATGCGTGGAAAAAGGAGAAACCTGTGCTTGCAACCGATGATTAAAACCAAAAAATGTCAATCAAATCGATTAAGACTGAGCTTTGTTTATGGAAAGCTGAGTGGTTCGTGAGTGTAAAAATAGCATGCTGCTGTCCTTATTTGTGCTAGTTTGCATGCACACACACACACACACACACACACACACACACACACACACACACACACACACACACACACACACACACACACACACACACACACACACACACACACATAGACACACACATACGCACACACACACACACCCAGGGCTCTGGCTCTCTCCATACACCTCGCCTCCTTTAATTCCACTCAGTATTTAAGTCATATCCCCTCTATTTTTTATAGGTCTGGCAGTAGTTTTTAGTGGGCCTCACTAAAATCTAAATGTGCTCGGCTCACTTCATCTGTGCCAACTTTTATTACTCTGTATTACCAGTCACACTGATTTTTTTCTTCTGCGCTGTGCCAGCCCAACACCTGGCAAAGATGTTAGTGACAGTATTTGCAGGACCACATTCATTAAATCAGCAGGAGATTCAACATAATCCACCGTTGTCACTTAACACTGGTAATGATGTGAGAAATCCAACTTAGGGGAATGAAAGAACGGGCAAGAAAAACGGAGGAATGATTGATAATACATGCCCTAAGAGTGGAACGTGAAGATCTACTGCACGTTCACTGAACTATAACTTGATCTGAGCAAACAAGTCTGAAAATATTGGCTCTGGTCTGTGTTTGCACATATGAGCTCATGAGCAGCCAGCCTCCACTTGTGGTTGCCACAGGAATCCGTGGACACCACCAGCATTTAGTCGTGTTTTATGACTCTGTCGACAATATTTTAGGTGTACAGTAATTCACAAAATACATGATTCTAAAGTACAGGGGTGTTGACGTTCCAGGACTTTAAAATACAACTAAAAAAACAGAACCTGAATGTCTTTAAACTTGTCTTAATACGTTTATTGTGAAATTCAACTCTGCAGAATAAAACACATGAAAAAACTTTAATATATTTAATAACTAAAATATGAGAGCATAGATCACATACCTCCCCAACAATTCATTCAAGTAACATTAAATTGCTCCTAGATACCAGTCCCCTGATAATTTAGTTTTTCATCAAGCTCTCTGCATTGTTTCTTGAGAAATTCGCAAAAAATTCTCACAATGTTAAAGAGAGAGAAATAAAAATTCCTTGGTCTTCCCGTGTAAAAGAATCCACTCCAAAAGTTAATGGGTGCATATAAAAAGACAAAGGCATCTTGGTTAGAATTGCTCCAAAACAACTCAAAGACAATAAACTAAAGGTTCGTAGCTCCTCCGTTCTCATGGGAGCAGCGATTTGTTTTGCTCGGAAGCTCCCAAGGACTAACGCCCACAATTCAGTGCATGCCATCGACTCGTACCATTGTGGATTTGTTAGCATGAACAGAAAATCGTCCGGTATGGACTGAGTTACTACAGGCCGCTGTGACTGTCTGAGATATGGCGTGATGGATGGAAGGATGTATATTTTGTGTGGTGATTCTTATTTGGGGAATAATGGGCACATGTCAGGCTAATTAGAAACACTCTGAGGGAAGGATGAACCACTTTGCGCTGAAGGAAAAGGGGGGATGATTTTTTTGCGCAGCAGATAGAAAAGTAAGGATTAGAGTGTAAAAGTGGTTTCCCATGGAGCAGCCACAAATGAAGACGGTTCATACCGAGGCCTCCACACATTTTCCACCCGTACCGCAGTCTCCTTCGATTCAAGGAAGAAATGCTCAGGGATTTTTTCCCCCTCTCCTCTGTGGTTTGGGCCTCGGAGCATCTTGTTAAACTGTGACTGCTGAGTCCTGAGCTTTAATTGATGAGAGAGTAATTTCGGGGTTGGGAGATTTTCGAATGATCATGGTAGCTCAACATAAATTGAGGAACTTTTTATGGGAAGTATGGGATTAAGATTGTTTGACAATAGGATTTTACAACATCGTTTTTCTGGACACGTTTCAGCACATACCACTGTTGCCATTGTATTCGACAATGCACCGGCTGTGTTCTGCTCATTGGGCCTTGATTGGAAAACTTGAGTTTATAGAGATGCTCACGTTGGTGAAGTCTGAGACACTGCTGCCAAATGGATGGAAGGAATAATGCTGCAAAAATACAACTCTCCTGGACACACTCGTGGAAGAAATATGCTCAAATCAAACGCTGTCCTTAGTTATTACACTTATATTATGCTCCATGGTACCCTGACCACTTTGTTTTCCACCTGCGTCTTAAAGCATAATGTTAACACGCAACGTGCAGTTAATCACTCTGAAAGAAAGGAGCTTGCACGTGGCCGTCATGCATGGTTTCTTTTCATTTTCCAAAGATCCCATTCATTATCCCACAAGAATAGATCACGGCTTCATGGCTTACCCAACTAAACTTCTTGATTTTCTGTGAGGCTTTAGCTTTACAAATACCCCAAACACGCACGTATTCATTCAGTGGAAGAAACTGGATCATTGAACGCATTGTAATTGTTCGAACCAGTCAAAACATGCCGATGAATTGGGACACATGAACAGAAGAAGAGACGTATCCAGTGCAGACGCGTGCAGTCGTTGCTTTGACTTTCCAAAAAGTGAAATGAGATCAGTTTCGTGGCCATGTGGTGCACGTCTTTCCTGATGTGATATGTCATATGCATCCACTCTGACTCAGTCCCTCCGATGGTGGCATGTGCACCGCCTCGTGACATACAGTGCTGCACACAAAGTGAGGCACCCCATTCCAAAAGGTCATTTTCTGAAGACACGCACACACGCACGCACACACGCACACAAACTCACACAGAAGACCTCAGAAATTACATTTGGGCTCGTTCGGAACAGGCTTTGGTCCCCTTAGGATCTACTGGTCCTGACAAGACAAGTGTTTATACTGTCCTGGTCCTGAAGAGGTAACCAAAGCGAGTACAAACACACGCACACACACACACACACACACACACACACACACATTATTAAACATGGAGAGTGCTTCAATGCATTCCAAAAAAGTAAATGCAAAAGTTTGTGCATTTTATATTTACTATATGTTTGTCTACTTTAGATAAAGTCTGACTTAAGCCCAACACAACCAACTTCCCCTGAGACTCCATTTGAACAGTGTTCACATGTTCGAGCCTGTATTCATGTTCAAGCTGTTCCTTGGGAACCTGCAGGAGATTTGACCCATTCACCTCTGACATGATAGATTCCTCTGCAATAAACTCACTGACGGACTGACGGCTACAAACAGATGTTTTAACACGTCTGTGGTAATATGTCACATGTGGCGTGTCACAGTTGGTGTGAAACAAGCCTCACCTTCAAGTGTAGCATGTGTGTATCCCGACCTGTCGTTTTAAAGTCTATCTCTGCAACTCTCTGCCCTCACATGCAGCAGATGTAATGTTGGAATCTTCTTGCATCCAGATGCTTTGGAGGCCTACAGCAGACACATATCAAAGTAATGCTAATAAAATGCATGTGCAGGTATAGCAGTGCACCACATGCACCGAATTCTAGGACTGTACTGTACATCCACTTCATTTTAGACAGTGCAGAGCTCATTTTGGTTGTTTCCTTGTTTGGATTAGCTGTCTTATTCTGCCAAGGAGGTTGTGTTCACCCCTTTGCATTTGTTTGTTTGTTTGTTTCTAAGCAAGATTGCAGGAACACGAAACTTAGTTTACATAAGTTAACATTTTCAACATTTTCACAGTTTGTCTAAGGATAATTCATGAATGTTGATCTGGCTCATTTACCGAACTGATACCAATGACTGTGTAAGAGTTGGTGAAGCTTCATCGTATTTAAAAGGGCTGTTGGGCCTTGGAGGATGTATGCACCCTTCTGAGTAGCGTTACTTTATTACATTTCTACTCATGTTTCTATTTTTACTTTACCCTTATTACTCCTGTAACATGGCAAATCCCCCCCATAGTGGGACTAATAATGGATAACCTCAAAGTGTATCATGTTGGCGCTCGCAGGTATTTCATAAACCCAAGTATTGGACAAACTAAAGTTTTCACCTTAAAATATTACCAATGATGAGACTAAAATTCCTCCTGAGGGCCACACTAAAAACCAGGGGAGTCAAAATGTTGTCACCTCAAATCCAAAGATTTTGTGCCAATCCATCCAATAGTTGTGGAGATATTTCAGTGTGGATCAAGGAGGTGGACGGACGGAGAAGCATCGTTTGATCCTTGCTGCTGGTGAAGGAAAATCCATTATATCTACACCTATTTCTGAAATATTAGGGTGTGGTGGAACTTTCTACTTTGTCTACAAGAGGATTCCCTCCAGTCTCCAGTGTTTGGCTCAGTTACCACCTGGCTTGATTTCATGTCATGAATGACATCATTGTGTGCGTGTGTGTGTGTGTGTGTGTGTGTGACTGTGGTCTTTACCTAATCCCCACTGCTTTGAGAGCGTCAAATACACCTTCTAAGGCTCCTGCTCGATGACAACATACCGTTTCACGTGGTGAACGCTAAACCAGAGCTGAGCTCCGGCTTTGAAGGCATTGTTAAAATCTGTAAGGGTGTAATACCTTCAGTCACACGGGGACAATGAATAGTATGATTCATATCTCATAAAAGACAACACCTGTGAGCACAGGCCATGCCCTACACTGCTCCAACTCTGCTCTAATATGCTTGGGAGGAAAGAAAGGTCACAACTACCTTTCTCAGATCCTAAATGTAATTGAATCTGTCATAGCTGTTCTAATGATGGACGTGTAGGACCTGGAGTCCCCTGAGGGTTGGGGTTGGGGTAAGGTGTGAGCCTGGGAGATAACGTGCCCTGCAGGTGTGGGGAGATGATGTACACTGACTCAGGTTTCAGCAGACCGGCCTGGGACAGGTTGACGGGGAATCTGATTGATCTTAAAAAACAAGGAAGCCGGTGGGAGAATTGTAATTGAACCTGGAACAGATGTTAAACAGTCCTGGAAGAACGCGGTTATGGTGAAGGCACAAAGGCCGAAAGCCCAAAATATACCGGACGAACTGGACCATTAACACAACTCATAACATTTTCTTTTTACTGACGGACTGACACGTTTCACTGCGATCCAGTTATAAATATATCCCTGTTTGAAAGTGACTCCATCGGACTTGGGGAGGAAAACACATCTCAGCTAATCCGACAAGCAGCACAAAGTGTTCCAAAAGAAACAGGAACCGCAGGTGGACGCTGCCAAACCATCAGTCCCACGAGCTTCCTCACTGATACAACTATTTGCTCAACTTGAACTCTGCTGGGATAAACTGTTTAACCTCTAATACACCACATTAATTCAGATTGTGCTGTTTAAAGTGACAGCGGGAAATAAACTGCAGTGTTAGAGGGATTTTATCAGAGATATACAAGCCAGAAAAATACAGTAAAGCCGTCAGTGAAAGCCACAAATTAGTACTATTATCATTCTAATCTTAATTTTAACTTACATCTAAAATTATGGATATGACTGTCATTTTTTTTGTCAGCTCCATCTTCAAGTATATAAATATATTGCTTGTGTGGAATTTTACCGAGTACTAAGTACTTTCTCACGTACTGTATTTACTGTAATTCAGTGGTAGTTGTAGGTAAGCGTCCTTATTTAAGTTGATTTCAAATCTTTACTCGACATTTCACAGGGAAAAACACACTTTTTGCACTTGTCCTTCAACACCAACTTTTTCCATTGTCTGTAACTTAATATTTCGATTCCATGACACATCAGAGGGAAATATTATACTTTTTACTCCATTACATTTATCTTAAAGCTGCAGTTACTTGTCACTTTGCATATATATAGATTAATACAGAACTTCTCATTCAATACTATAGATTCAGACTTCCAGCTGTTTATGAAGTGGTTATACTAGCCTCATATTTACCAGCTAAAGCAATAAAGAATGCAGGTATATATATATGGGTTTTTTCTGCAGACAAACGTATGTCTACCCTTTATTTTCAAGAACAGTTTTTATCAAAATATGATTGCATCTTTGATTTGAGTACAAATTCTAAGAGAGGAGATCGAAGACAAAGATGGTGTTTGATGAATGATTTTCTGTTTGGTGTATGTAAAAGATACAGAACAACACAGTGAAACAGATCATCATCATCATCATCAAGTGCTCAGATGTTGCTGAGATTATCCGTTCAAACTCTGAACATGGCAGCATGAGATTTATCCACAGACTGTGTGGGTCGATCAGAGAGGTGGTCTCTTGTGTGGCACTGCACTGCCCCCTGCTGGTACACACGGACACTGAACAGATGTGTGAAAATTAGTTTGATTATGAAAGTATCCTCTTGACAGCTGTCACTACTTCTCTGGTCTGTCAACTCTGAAGCTCATGGTGACCACGTCCTCGATCCCGGCCTGAAGCACGTCATGCTCCTGCACGGCGGACACTCCCTTGGGGGTCCCGGTGAGGATGAGGTCCCCCTCCTCCAGGGTGATGAAGTCGCTGATGTAGCTGATGAGGAAGGGGATGGAGAAGATCATCTGGGACGTGCAGCCGTTCTGCCGCAGCTGCTCGTTCACCTTCAGCCACAGCGTGACGTTGCCCGGGTCGGGGATGCGCTCCTTGGGGATGAACTCGCTGACGGGGCAGGAGGTGTTGAAGGCTTTGGCCCGGGTCCAGGGAAGACCCTTGGACTTGCACACGTCCTGGACGTCCCGGGCTGTCATGTCCAAGCACAGCGCGTAGCCGGCGACGTGCTCCATGGCGGCGGCCTGCGGGATGGCCGTGCCCCCCTTCCCGATCACCACCCCCAGCTCCACCTCATGGTGCAGGTCGCTGGAGTACCGGGGCACCAGGATCGGGGAGCCCTCGGTGACGTATGCGGACGGCGGCTTCAGGAACAGGATGGGCTCCGTGGGGATCGCGTTCTTCAGCTCCTTGGCGTGGTCCGCGTAGTTCCTGCCCACGCAGATGATCTTCCTCCCCCACTCCCAGAAGCGGGAGATGTTCCTGGCTGTCATTGCGGAGGATCGTGAAGGTGACAGCCGCTCAGTGGACTTTGACCCACCAGGAACCAGATGACTCACCTACGGAAAGCCAGGAGGGACATACAAGCAGGTAAAACAAATGTCAAACCACAACTGAAACATCAAATTTTCCAGTTGTTTATCACGGCTAAGATATAAACTTAATTCATCTCATTTAATCTAACGCATCCTTGTGGATCCTTCGTTAAAACCACGCATACAAAGAACGTATCAAAAGTTATTATTGACGATCGACTCCTCCGCGCTTGATTGGTTGAGCCTGGGACGTCAGCATTGAAAAAGAGGGCGTATGCGGAAGTGAGCCAGAACCAAACTTTTCTGGTTTACACGAATGTGATAAGGCTGCTAGCGCTGTTGTGATGTTATTCAAGTCCTTGTCCCGGGGTGCGTGCGCGCTGATCGGAGCTGCCACCGCTTTCAAACTAGGTACGTGGTCCGCACGCTTTACCCCCTGTAGCACACTGACAGCTAGCATGCTAGTTAGCCCTGTGTACGTGGATGTTGTGTATTTTCGGGGGTTTCGCTAACGTGTTTACCTTTTTGTCGTGAGTTGAGTGACGATGCCAGCTGGCCTGTCATGGTAAACACTTCCGCTTACATAATCGGGTCTGCTGCTGTCACGTCAGATCAGTGTTTTCCTGCTAGCCAACGCGTTTTAAAGCTTATTTCTACAGTTAGCATCGAAGCTACACGTTGTTAAGATAGATAGATGGATACTTTATTAATCCTGTGGGAAATTTAGGTCATCCAGTAGCTTATACACTTATACACTTATACACCTCACATAAATCACATTTACATAGGGAGAACATATTACAGATACAGGATTGGGTCTGACCCTATGGTACAGAATGCAATGATTGTGTAACCGTCCAGTAGGAAAGTGATCTTGTGCTGCTGGAGTGGATAGTACAAGAAAATATTTTATAGACTGACAACCCATGAATAGCACTGCTATAGCACATGGTTGAAGAGTCCAACCCAAAGCAGCCGGTGGTGTCCTCGTGTCAGTCTGACGTGTGTCTCTGCCTCTCGTTGACCCCTGTGGTTGACCCCCGGTGCAGCTCCTGTGGAAGTCCAGGCCCAGGCAGCCGCTCTCCTTCACAGCGCAGTGAGGAAACCATCGCTAGTCCAACAAGCAAACATGAAGGTGGAACTTCTCCCAGCTCTCAGCGACAACTACATGTACCTGCTGATTGATGTGGACTCCAAAGAGGCGGCGATTGTTGACCCCGTGGAGCCAATTAAGGTCAGTGCACATATTATATTGACTCCAGTACAATCTGCACAGTCCCTGTACCTGAGTATTCTTTCCTTTTTACTATGCATCAATACCTGTCCCACTTTATTTCTTTAACAGCAGAAATAACTAGTCAGTTTACACATTAATATGAGATACAAACATGGGATTAACTTTTGTAAACTTATATGATGCATCAGGAGAGGGCAATGTGGACAGAGCCCTCAATACTAATGCATTTGGTCTTGAGATTGATTAACCAACTAAACACTTCACCACTTTTTCAGTTAAATGTGTTTGTTCTTTTCGACAGGTTGTGGAGGCTGTTAGAAAACATGGCGTAAGACTCACAACAATTCTAACCACCCATCACCACTGGTAGGCTCCATGTTGAGTCCCATTTTATTTCAACATTTTTAATATGTTAGCAAACTTTTAAACATTGCTTCATACTTCCCCTTCTGCTGAATCAAAACATTACAGTACGTTGATAATTTTCTCTTCTCAGGGACCATGCCAGTGGAAATGAGAAGATGGTGAGGCTCATGCCAGGACTCAAGGTCTATGGAGGAGACGACAGAGTAGATGCTCTTACAAAGAAAGTCTCTAATTCCCATAGTTTCAAAGTAAGACCACCTTAAGTCACCTTGGGTATCCCATAATCCAGATACAAGCCCCAGATGAGTGATGTTGTGCTCTCTGGTGTCGTTCTTTCCCAGCTTGGATCACTCACCGTCAAATGCCTGTTTACACCGTGTCACACCACTGGTCACATCTGCTACTATGTGACGAAGGAAGACAGCACTGAGCCACCAGCTGTTTTCACAGGTACATATAAGCACAATTTCCCTTTAGATCAGATGAACAGCTGAAGTAAATACTGGGTCATGAGAGACACTCAAAAAACCCTTTTAATCTGTTGAGCTTGACAAGTCTGTCTTTATGTAGCCTCTGTCAGCCCTCTGTCATGTGCCACCTTCGATGCCCTGAGGTCACTGTTCTGTTTGTTTTCTTGCAGGTGACACACTTTTCATGGCTGGTTGTGGTAAATTCTTCGAGGGTACAGCCGAGCAGATGTACAAAGCCTTGATAGAAATTCTGGGACGACTGCCGCCTGAAACAGTAAGTAAATGTACTCCGTCAGTGTTGGAGCTGCTATTACACATCTAAATGGAACACTGAAGACATTCTAAGACCTAGTGATTTAAAAATGTTATCAACTGACAAAGTATCGTTAAGCTGTACGACAGATTGATTAAGCATGGTGAATTTTTTTTTCTTGTGTCTGTTTTTTAGCGTGTTTACTGCGGTCATGAGTACACCGTCAGCAATCTGAAATTTGCACGTCATGTGGAACCAGACAATGAAGTCATTCAGGAGAAGCTCGCATGGGCAAAGGTATTTGTTTCACGCGTCACATCTAAGCAATCATTGCCTCAATCAGATGATCAATCACTCTTAACTGTTAAAGTCAATATATTTCTGTGTGTTTGTGTTTCCACAGGAGAAATGCAGCAACGGAGAAGCTACTGTTCCGTCCACTCTGGCCGAAGAATTCACCTATAACCCCTTTATGAGAGTAAAGTGTGTACAGCTCAATCAAACACTAGTTATTTAAGCAGAATGCAACTTCTTAAGAGTTAATTACAACAAGAATGCTGCCTGATTGACTCTTGTTTTTTGATTTTCGATTTAGAGAGAAGGTCGTCCAAGACCACGTAAAGCAGACGAACCCGATTGAGACCATGAGAAGCCTACGGAAAGAAAAGGACAACTTTCGGGTGCCCAAGGAGTGAAGCCCCGAACAGTCACGCTGATTGTTCCTGAACAGTTGCTTATGACACTACAAGTCGTTAACAATGTACTAAAGTAAATATCTGCAGCTCATCTTCAGAGCCACTTCAAATAGACTTTCTGCATTCACTCTCATTTCAAGCACAGTTTTTAATCTCTGTTGATCACGAATGTGGTTACACATTTCCCAATCTTTGTTTTAATTGAATTTCATTTGATTGGCTGGTATCGGTTACATTTTTGAAGAATGTATGGCCATAAATGGAATGCTTTAAATGAGAAATGCATTTGTTTGTCTTTTAAATGAGAGTTTTAGAAAGTGTGTTTAATATATTATGTACAAGGTGAACCACTGTTTAATTCAGTGTTTCAATGAGAAAGAAAGCAGGGAAACACTTAAAGTAACAAATCTTGGAATATGTGTAGAATATATGTGAATCTACAACGTAATTTGATATGTTAAGATTCACCACTGTTTTATTCTGACCTGGAATGTTTCCTCCTTCCATGTCTTTCATATTGGCTTGAAAGTTGAATTTTTATGATGTATAATTGAGTGCTTTTCAATTCTTCCTTAATTTAATACTTTTCTGTGAGCGTGGCATTCTCTCTGTTGGTGGTTCAGCATTAGTTGGCCTGAGTTCTGTTTTGCATGTAGAGTGCAATCTTACAAAGATTATTGCTTCAGGATCTTTGGAAAAAGCAATAATACACATTTCTTGCCATGCAGTAGAAATAAAAGGATTCAAAATTTGAACGAATCATGCTGCATAATAAGATTTTTGTATCATGGACGAATGTGTCGGGAGCGTTTGGATGCAGCTGGTTGAGGTGCAGCTAATTTGATTTAGGCCCTGCACAACCACACACTTAGTTGTATCACTTCATTGAGCCTCTGCTTAGGTTCAAAGTCGGCCAATGTCTGTTGTGTTCACCTCAGGTCACCAAACTTCACAAACCTAAAGGAATGATCAACAGCATGGCCTAACTTGCACTGTCCTGTCTGGCTTTAGCACTGTTTAAACACTGTGGGAAAGTTACATCTGTGTAAATGCATCACAATTTCTAAAATGATTTGCAGTGTAGCTAATAAAGGTATCAAATATAGAGTACAGCAGAAACCAGCAATACACAAATGAAGCACCTCAAAGTTATATTTAAGTGGATTACTGTTGGTTACATTAAAACCTTTGATGTCGTTTAAGTATTCTGTCACATTTCTTTTATAATAGTCTTTATTTTCAGCCATAAAGACTAACCTCATTAAATCAGTGGAGTATAGTTTTTGTCCTGCAAACAAACACGTATATAAAACTTTTCAAAACAGTTACAAGTTAAAAAAATAAACAAATTAAAGGCAAACAATAATGCTGATGAAATAACAAACATCAACCCCAAATAATCCAATGTTGTATTTCTTTTAATATTAAATGTTACATATTAACGTTTTCTTAGGAAGAGACATAAATAAATGAGCTCATTCTGTTCGGGGAACTAAAACTCCTTCCTGGTTGAATGTTTCCGGCTCGATTAATATGTCTTTTGACATGTTGATGTGTGTGATGTCGCAATAACTTCCTGCTGTGAGCTCACACATGTAGGATCATGATTTCCACAGCATCACAAGTGGAGAGAGAATAATCTGAACCTGATAAACTGAGGTAAATGAGTTTCTCTTCTTGTGCACTGACTTTTCATCATCATTGATATGAAAAAAATGTCTTGATATAGGTTTTGGCCCAGTATTTCCCAGTTTCATCCTGGGCTTAACAAATTTATATTCCTGGGTGACTGGTTAACCCTCTTATAAAAGCCAGTGTCAAACTTTTACCTTAAAAATGCTGCTCTATTTTCATTAACATATTTATTGCTTCATTAATATGTTATTTCTGTGATATCTACATTTGATCTCCTTATGTTTATTTCCTGTCTGTAAACCTTGTCACTGATTTCTCATTTAACAGTTCTACTCGTTTCATTATTTACGTAGTAATATTTTCTCAGTCCCTCATTTTCTAACTTGTGAGGTTGAAAGCTAGAGAATTGATTTACTATCTAATATAATTCAAGATCATTTCTGTCAAAGTGGCAGGTACGTGATATGTTATAAACTCCACCATAAGGGTAGAGAAGGATTCAGTGTACATGACCGTGAATGAGAGCTGCTTCATCCCAGGAGTTTACATCCTCATTTTGAGGTTACACACTGACATAACATATCATTCTGAATCTTTATTGTGTTGGACAGATTCTCACGAACAAATGGTTACAATTAAATAAAGTTTCTCGAAAATATATATATATATTTATGTATAATCATTAGGTTAAATACACAAGGAATGATTCTGCTGTGTATTAATTCAGCTCCCATTTCCAAAGTGTAACAGGTGCCACACAAAATAATTATTTACTATTCGTACATTTCAGAGCACAATCAGTCATCAGTACTACATCATCATACACATAATTCAGTTTGGCACAGCATTGTTTCTATTATCTTTGCCGTGATCTTCCACAGTGCCAGGTGCTCAGGTTTTGGACACAGAGAAAAGTGGTTTAAAAGATTGCTGGCACACATCAAATCTGCTTATATTCCACTTTGTCCATGTAAAACAAAGTTTCTTTCGCTGTTGAGACATAAAATGTCATTTGTGGACGAACGGCTCTGTTTTCACTCATCACCACTTCATAGTGAGTCCATTGGTCATCTTCTCCACTGTGTGGTACTGGGTGTGCAGCAGCTCTTTGGCCCTCTCCTCCCCCACACTGTGGAGCCAGGACTGATACAGCTCAGCGACGCGAGTATCGTCTTCTGGCAACTGGGGGCGCTCTGCCTTGTAGAGCTCCTCAACCTTCTGGAGGAGCTCCTTTTGGTTCTGATCAGGTGAGGCCTTCACCTGTCCACCACCATTTAGACAACCTGAATATCAACAAGAGGTAAAGAGAATCACAATAAATCTCCCTGCTGTCAGTGATGAATAACCACAGTGCCATGGTGGTACGTCTCTGATGTGAAAAACTAATGCTGTGTAGGTTTTTGGAAATGTTCTCCTTACCTGATGGACAGGCCATAACTTCCACAAAGTGATAAGGCGACTTGCCCCTCTTGAGTTTCTGCACCAGATTCTGGATGTTGCGGAAGCCGTACGTAGAAGCAAATGAGAGCAGGACCACTCCATCCTTCTCAAGAGTCACTTCCTGGAAGTCTTTATTCCTGCAGCAGAGGATTTATACCCCAATTAGATTATAATTCACCATAAAAAGCTATTGTGAGGCCAGTTCAAATGTTTGAATGTATACAACAAGCACTGATCTCACTTGAGGGTCTTGTAGGTGAGTTCCTTCACTTCCTCTCCCAACAGCTGCTTTGCAGCATAGGTGAAGACATGATGCAGGTAACCGCCTGCACCACTCCCTGCATGGCTCAGAAACTCATCTCCACAAACACTACTGAACCTGGGTAAAGAAGAAAATATAGTGTGTGAGAATTTGTTTACACATTCTTCTGGAAATTTATCATATGGCTTATTTTGAAAGAAACAACAGGCTGAGAAAAAGCAAAGATGGTATAGATCTTACATCGTATCCAGGGCTGCAGGTTCCACATCATTAAGGGACACATTCTTCTCCTCCAGCATTTTCTGAACCTCTCCTGTATGAGACAATGGAAAGAATAAAAAACAAGATACTCCACATCCACACACACAAACAGCGTTGTGACAGTAGTTTCTGTACCAGAGGTGATGACACAGTCTACTTCTCTGGTCTCAGCTTTGTTCAGGTAGAAATCTGACCTCGAGGCTTCAAGTTTCTTGTCAAAGCAGGGCATTACTGCCACGTGATAGATCTGCTGTGGACTCAGACCCTAACAACACACAATAGACAACTCAGTATTCAGTTTTTATTAATAATTGTTCATTTACATACATTCCCAGCAGTTAAGCAGGATTAACTCTCACCTTTTGCTTAGATAATAAAAACTACATCTGCAATACCTCCACTTTTTTACCTGTTGCTCAGCAAAATATCCTTTAACCAGTGAACCCATCATCTGCTGGGGGGAGCGAGTGGTGCTAATGTATGGAAGAATGAACTCCCCATGGGTCTTCTCTGCATAACATATCCAACCTGCATAGAACAGGCACACAAACACATTGGAACGCTGTCTTGCTGATGGTCTGAGTATGAATACCAAAAACATGTAAGTATTATAACACTAAAGCCACTGATGCAACTTTTTGACCTCATTGTATTATAAATTATTTCGACATTATACATTTAGGGTTTTTAGTGAAATACCTGGACAGGCCGATGTCAGCATGGGCAGGGCTTTGCTGTCCTGCTCTTTCCTCTGTAACCGCTCCACAAACTCTCTCTGACTCTCCAGCAGGCTGAAGGTCCGACTGAAGCTGGTGTCAAACACATGATGAACCCCTGCAACACAAATAATGAAATGATAAGAATAATACATATTCAGGGGACACTATACCTGCCTCAGTCAATTCATATTATTTCCATTTCCTGTTTTACTTTGAGTTGTAAGAATTAAAAAAAGTAATATTTGAACTCACCAATGCTTTTGAAGAAAGAAGTAAGTCTTGCGCCTGCCTCGCTGCTGCTGAGGTTATAGTGTGCTGCAAGGGAGGCTCTGGACTGTGGTGACACCGAAACCACCACAACCTTCTGATCAGTCACGTCGGCCTGACACACAAAATGTTCAGCCGTCATTTTTCCAAAGACAGCCACATCATTCACAAGACTTCAAACTAGGGCTGGGCAACGATTAAAAGTTTTAATCGCGATTAATCGCATGATTTCCCTGATTAATCACGATTAATCGCATTTGTATTCGCAAAATCCAATAATGAATTAAAAAGTAGTGTATAGCGCAATTTTATTTTCAATGTTCTGCCATATGAACGAACGTGCCATAACATTTGTTGTGCAAACACTTTTAACATCAGCATTTAATACAGTAGCAGTTAAACAAAATATTCAGTGTTAATCTCAACTTAACAATGTTATCAAAGCAGTCAGCAACAGACTTTCACAAAATAAAAGCCTGACTTTCACAATAAAACAATAAATAATCAAACCTGAGTTAATGCGAGATAAAATAATTGTCTGAGTTAAATAAGTGATGAGTTAACTCGAAATTAACTAGTTAACTTGCCCAGCCCTACTTCAAACGCATGTATCCAACTGTACCTTGTTGTTTTGCAGCACTTTCAAAAGCTCCTCGTGGCTCTGCTGCGCGATGAGGACGCTCTCAGCTGAGGTGATGCAGCCACTGCAGGCCAAACAGTCGTTCAGTGTGATCTTTGCTCTCTCCAGCTTCTTCTTCCCACCATCCTACAGACATTAAAGCAAATGACTTCAAGATAACTGTCGGTGCTCTACTACTATCATATTAGTTCACACACAGGTTTTGTTTCCGCCTGAAAAACCCACCTGGTTGACTTGGACGTAACTTCCATCATCCTCTATTTGAATTTTGGCCACAGATTTACCTTGTTTCTTCTCTACTTTCACAGGTTTGACACATTCCTGCGAAACAGAGAAATAACGAGTTAACATCAAACTATAAAACAACTGGTGCTTAATGTTATTAAAGAGTTTAATGATCAAGATAATCTCAGCAACATCCCAAGGCACCTGGGAGAACTGAGTACGAACTAAGAGAATACAAATAAGTGAATACAAAATACAATACTCAACAAACAAACATAGACCATGACAGATAGAGATATGGGTTACTTCCCAGGTCCAGCAGCATTTTATTTTCTTCGTTAAAGAGGACAGAGAGTGGTGACACATTTTTATCAGAAACGACTGAAAAAGGCAAATGAACAGTGTCACTGCCACATCGATCAGGTGGTAAACTTAATGCTATTTACTGATAAAATACCTGCTTTATAGTTACCAAAGACATTCAGCTTTACAATTAGAACTCATTGAGTCAAGCTGCAGTGTTGCATTGTCTGTAAATATAAAGAAAAACTAAACCACGTTTTTACCAACCATGTTATTTCATGGTGCTTACATCAGAGCTAGCATTAGCAGCAAGCTAGCTGCATACATGTGATGTTTTAAACCTCCTCTCCTTTTACGCCTCGATAGTGGTCAGCCTCACTTTACCAGTAACAATTAAACGAAGTAGTTAAAACCATAACAATATAAACTTCACTCTGTGGTGGTGGTGGTGGGGGGGGGGGGTTAAGTTACAGGCTCGTATTCTCTTACACAACAGACCGACAACAACAGCTAACAGCTAATAAACATGTCCGCTACTTCTGTGTGTTTGTCCGCCGCTCGCTGCGTTTCAATGCGACCTGAGTTAATAGTTATAACTATGCGGGAATAAGTGTAATGTTATAAAACGTTACAACGTGTTATAACAAGTTCCACAACCTGAGAGGGGGTGATAAAATCATCCAGATCGGTCAACTGCAGCACACCGCTAAAGTGCGACGCCATATTTGATGCCGTAAAGTGTTTGTTGTTTACCTTTGTGTCGTGAATAGCCCACACAGCTATGCTATGTTCACCTCCACATGTTGGTATCTCAGATGCTCTGCATAGTAATAATAATAAAAGCAGTGATACTACTACTACTACTAAAAAATTCATATAAGAGAACAGATTTGAAGTAACATAAGACTATGTTAAAATGACATTTAAAAGAAAAGGAAATAGAAAAAAAATACAACTAATTTTCTGCAAATTTTGGTAAAAATAATGTATCATATATATAATAATAATAATCCTTACAATTTCAATAGGGCCTCATTGTCTGTCAGTGCCTGTCAGTGCTCTGGCCCTAAAAAATTAAATTAAATAAAAAAAATTAAATTAAATTGAATTAAATTTATATATATATAATAACAAAAAAAACAATTAATTTGCCTGAGAGAAAAATATTATAATAACCAGGATTGCTCAACCCTTGAAAGTACCAACTATAAAATACAATTTCTAAAATGTTTTAATTCAACTTACAATGATTGCATTCAACCATGAGGGTACAACTACTGCACAAATTGAACATTCATCTGTAAAGATATATATTTAGATGTATATATTTTATTTTCTATTTTAAATTTTTGATAGTCTATTTCATTGTTATTCTATTTTATTATTTTTTATTCTATTTTATACTATTTCTATTTTATTTTTTGGGGTTGAAATTACTGAGCATTGCTTAAAGAGAGTGTGTGACCCAAGCATTTCATTGACAGTGACTACTTCATGTTATCTCTGTTCATTTGACAATAAAAAATCTTGAATCTTGAATCTTGAACCCCAGACCAACAAGAATCAGTAATGTAAGTAAGGTGCAATAATATCAATGTGGAGAAACGTATGTTTGTACATGTATGGAAATAGCATTACCACCAGGAAGCTGTAGCATTTAAAAGCTATTTAGGTGATTAAAGTAAAACTAAAGTTTAAAATCAGGTTGTTTTCTTCTCTCCTCCTCTCTGCCTGTGGGGAGACGCACGCAGGCGCTCTCCTTGTTGTTATGACTACGGGGTCGTAAATCCGCCATGTTTTCCCTCCGCGGAGCAGCGTTGCGACAGAGACGCAGAACTCGAACGACATGAATGTAGAAAATAATCTTACGGCAGAAACAGAGCAAACGAAGGACGGCACCGAGACAATCACCATCCAGACCACGCTGGGAGACGAAGGTCAGTCCGCCCACACCCACACTCCCCGGCCGCAGCGTTCGGGCCTTTGCTCCCTTCTTCCTCCGTGAAACGTTGCTAGCAGCTAGCTACAGTTAGCAACGTTAGCAGCTCGGCTTCCCCGCCGCAGCTAAAGTGTTTGTGTTTACGTGAGCTAGCTGGTAGCTTGCAGCACCGATGCTTCTCGAAAGTTCCCTTCGCGTAAAGAGCTTTGGTCTGTGTGTCTCCTCAGATGAGGACGTGCACCGGTGCGGACGCTGTCAGTCCGAGTTCTCCACGTTGGAAGCTTTCATCCAGCACAAGCTGCACCAGGGCTGCCGGCGGGAGGAGAGCAGCGGAGGAGGCGACAGCAACAACCAGGAGGTACGAGTGGTGGTGTGTTGCTTTGTTGATCTGTGCATCGAGCACTGTGAACTGCAGAACTGGGACAAATGTGGATCCCTTGCGTTTTGCTAGGTTACCGCCGCCGTCGGGACCCCTTCCCCTGAGGTGAAAACAGCTGAAGGTGCATCCTCGGATGAGCCAGAGAAGACCACTCAAGGTGGGTCAACACGAGGACCGCAGCTAACAATCTACTGTTCAGCTTATTACGACCACCCAGTTAAAACTAACGAAGTCTAATACACCAGCCCTGCAGAAAAATCGTTCCTGCATGAAGCTTTGCATAATCTTGAATTGACATTTTTCGAGATTTGGGCTGTGGGCCAAAGAGAGCATAATATTTGATGTCATCACCCTGTGCCGGAGGAAATCATGGTGATGTTTCTTAAAGTTACAAATCAAATGGTTAAAAGATGTGCAGCGAATTAGCAAATTATTTGTTAGATTCACCACTATTGAGTCTGTCTGTTAAGTGCATAACATGTCATAGAATTTTCTTAACTGACGAGGTGGCTTGATTTTATCCAAAGTTACAACCATGTGAGGCAAAGAAAGGCCTCATCTCCACCAATTTAAAATGATTAATTAAATTATAATTAATTAAGATCCCAGTCAGCTCCAGTCCATTCTGTTTCAACCTGTGAATTAGATCTTGGATTATTTGGTCAATGTGTTTGTTTTTTTAAACTCAGATGAAACCGGCGGTCTGCTGGGTCGAGGCCGCAGGAAAAGAACAGCTTCCCTTAAAGTCACTGACCAGTCGGATGGGACCGAAGAATCCATATCGGACAATGCTGACAGTGACAAGCTTGTTTACAAAGTCAGCCAAGATGGACGTTACATTTGCCAACTGTGTGAAAAGACCTTTAAAACTGTGAGTCAAACTTTTACTTGTCTTTATTAAAAGATGTTTATAATATCATGAGATCAGTGATGCCTGGCGGTCTATTTATCTTACTTAATGTTGCCTGTGTTGACTCTATTCCCCCCCCTCCATAGACAAACATCTTGAGAACTCACATGAAAACACACAGTGACCACAAGAACTTCTCATGTGACCTGTGTGGGACCTCCTTTCGTACCAAGGGCTCCCTGATTCGCCACAACCGTCGTCACACTGGTACAGAGCGGAAACTTAGCCACCGTTTTGTATTGACCTGCTGTCCTCTTTAATCTGACGTAATGATAGCGCCGCTTTCTTCCTGTTCTCTTACAGATGAGAGGCCATATCGCTGCACCCTCTGTGGTCAGTCCTTCAGAGAGTCTGGGGCCCTCACCAGACACCTGAAGGCCCTCACACCCTGCACAGAGAAGATCCGCTTCGTTCAGTACAAGGAGATCCTGGTCACCAAAGATGGAGCACAGAAAGGTCAGTTTCATACAGGAGGAGTTGGGACTTGAAAATGGTAAAAAGGGGGTTTAAAGTTGTTTCTTGTTTCAGGAACTGCATGGGTTTCATATTCATAGTCCATTGTGTAGTACTGTATTTGAACAAAGATCAAGAATACCTTAGGAAGTGACCCTCCATTTAGTCACAGACTGGCCTGTGTGCATTGAGCAGGTGTCGAAGCTGATCATGCTGCAGGGGCTGGCCAGCAGGAGGTGGTGGTTGTGGAGCAGCAGCCAGAGGAGCAGGAGATGGTGGAGGCTCAGACTGCTGTCGTCAGCGTAGTAGATGCTGGTACCCAAGAGGTTCTGCATGAGGTCCACTTCACCATGGAGGTGGATGGAACGACGCAGGAGCAACAGGTGAGAGGAGAAAGCGGGTTCATAATAAAATCCTGTGAGGGCTTTAACCAATCAGGCTTTTGTTATATATTTTCAGATTTACCTGTACCCCATCCAACCTGTTCTCTTTATATGTTGTTGACCCGTCCAGGTGGTGGTGGAGCAGTCTCAGGCCGAAGCGCTGGCTGCAGCTGCAGCAGCAGGCGACAACCTCATCTGTCAGGCCATCATCAACTCCGGTATTGCACTAGAGACGGAGGAAACAGTAGTTGAGGAGATCTCACAGGAAACTGAGGAGATGGAAAAAATGGTCTCTGACTGTCCTGATGTGGAAGAGGGGGTCACAGAGATCCAGGTTAAAGAGGAGTTTGTAGAGATGGAGACAGAGGTAGGCAACTGTTCCTAATCATAATCCACTTTTGCAGACTATTTTCATAACATTGTTTTTTTTAACGGACCTTCTCTTTTGTTTATTTTTCAGGAAACCGAAGATGGAGACAGTCTTGTGCCAAAATTGTACTCGTGTCCACATTGTAATCGCACCTTCAAGGGAATAAACTACTTCCGCTTCCATGTCAAGGGCCATTTGGGTAAGTCCGCAACTGGAGACGAAGACTCACTGAATGCTTTCTGTAACCATCAAACAATCACTGTTGCAAGCTGTTGATGGGACACTGCCCTAAAGATCAATATGGTCTCCTTTTGCAGGTTATAAGCCCTTCAAGTGCACACTCTGCCAAAAAGAGTTTCTGACTGGTTACCTCCTGAAGAAACACATGGAAGTTCACGTCAGTGAGAGGAGATATAAGTGTGGCGAGTGTGGCAAGCTGTACAAAACTGTAGGACACGTACGCGAGCACATGAGGGCCCACTCGGACGAAAGACCCTACAACTGTGGCAGATGCAGCAAAGGATACAAAACCAAGGTGAGTTCAGTATTAGTGACAACTACTATTTGTAGATATTATTGTTTGTATTGGACGGCATTTTTTAGCTTTTTACTAACCCTTCCTTGTCTTGCTCAGAATGCCTTGCAGGTGCATCAGCGGACTCATGGTGAGGACAAACCCTATGTGTGTCAATTCTGCTTGAGAGGCTTCAGGGAGAAAGGTTCTCTGGTGCGACACATTCGCCATCACACCGGAGAGAAGCCCTTCAAATGCCAAAAGTGTGGACGGGGTTTCGCTGAGCACGGGACCCTCAATCGTCACATGCGTGCTAAAGGTCAGTGTGATTGATGGAAATCAAAATAAATCTTTTTTAAATTTGTACTACTTAAAGCAGGTGATATTACCAGGCCCTAAAGCGAGCTGGTTTTGATTCCCACCAGGAGGCTGCCACAACGACGATTCCTGTGAATCGCAGGTCGAAGTAACTGAGGAGCAGACGTCAGTGGACAGCCTTGCTACAGCAGCCATGATCTCAGAGGACCCTCATGCTGTCCTGGTGGAGTTCTCCTCTGTGGTGGCAGACACACAGGAGTACATCATCAAGGTGAGAGCCACAGGGATTCGAGCGAAGGGAAAGAGTGGTTGCCTCTAATTGAGCGGAGAAAAACAACAACACAGTCTGTGTGCTCAAGCTCTGAAGCGTGTTGTATATCTGTCCACACCCCACCCCTGGTGTCGGTAGGTATTATCAATTATTAATTAATAGCAAAATACGTGCTGGTACATGACTGATTGGAGTGCAACACACTTTGTACAGAATGATCACATCTGTGGGGTTTTGAGTGGTTTGCTGTTTGGGAAGTGCAGGGAGTTTGAACACAACATTTCAGGATCGTCAGTGAGGAGAAAACCGGATTTCTGGTAGTTTACGATGCAACTGATTTTTCATCTGTTTACATATATAGACTGAATTACAAATACTGGCTTCAGTGAATTTTAAGTTACACAATACTGGGAGGCGAGAATTGTCAATATCTGATCATGCTCAAGCGAATAATATGCTTAGAGAATGCTTACAAGGCTGGAGAGGGCCACAAAAGAGTTAACAACTTATATAACCCTTGGATTACCGGAATAATAAACAGCTGGTTGAGGCAGTAGCTGACTTTGTAGGAGTATGCCGTTTTCTTTTACTAATTTAATCTGCTCGTCTTGTTCTCCAGACTCAAACGGATGAGGAAGTGCAGGAAGAAGAAGTTACACTCATTCAAGACGGCCAAAATGAGGTCAGTACACATGTCAAGGTGTTAATCTCAGTGTTCATATAATAACTTTCTCATTATAAGGGCCCGAGCACTGACATCAAAGGTCAGTATGGTGAGGCCCTATTGAAATTGTAAGGATTATTATTATTATTATTCAGGCAAATGAATTGGCTTTTTTAGGGCTTTAACATGCTCAAATTCTTACCAAAATTTGCAGAAAGTTAGAAAGTGGTTAAAATGTACGTATTCTGGAGGAATTTTCATTATTATTATTGTAAATTAAAAATTATTCTTACCAAAATTTGCAGAAAAATTAGAATTAGTTGTAAATACATTAGATATAATTGTTAACTAATGCATCATATCAAACCTCTCCCTGCCAGATGGGAAACCACATAATGAAAGTGGTGCAGCGGATTGTCAACCAGTCCCGCAGCGCCGGCGGCACGGGCAGCCATCAGATCATCGTGCGTAACGTGGCGGGGGACGAGGAGGGCCCGACCATCTCCGACTGCGGAGACACCATCACCATCGCTACGCCCGAGAGCCTGACGGAGCAGGTAGCCATGACGCTGGCCTCCGCCATCAGCGACGGCACACTGCTGGCCGCGACGGAGACCGTGGAGACGACAGAAGGAACAGTTACTATGGTTACCACCGAGGAAGCAGGGGAGGAGGGAATACAAGTGGAGCAGCAGCAGGAGGAATATGTCATCACCACCCCAGAGGACGTGGAGATTCAAACTGTCATCGTATGATGGAAGAGGACCCAGACTATGGACTCTCGCGATGTGGCTCGACTGTACCCGGGTAGCAGATTACTGTACTGTACTTAGTATGAGCTTCATGTGCGATAGTAAAACACATGAGAACAGAGGCCAAAGTAGATGTGATGTTTATACTTGCAGGAATAGAAAAACCGTGTCCAATGTGGACTAGTTCTATCATGTGTTTGATTTTTGATTGGTTTACTGAAATGAAGCACTGCATACAATCTACTAGTTAATTGAACTCATTGGTGCAGACAGCTTAAAAGAATACCTAGATTAATTGTGTGAAGTTTTCATCCTGAATGCCTGAACAGTTTTATATTTTATTATATTTGCTATTTCATTAGTACAGTTTCCTTTTCCTATACTGCCTTAAATGGCCTGATTTCTTTGCAGTTCTCTCATGTGCTCTCTGTTGTCCTGGTCGGCTTCAGTTTTTTCTAAACTCCACATCTCGTGGAGCCCTCAGAAAGCCGATCGATCTTCAACTGTGTGCGTGTTCCTGCCCGTCTGAGGACGTTCAGGGACATCAGAAACCCCCCATGTTACAGTGTTGCACTTCTAAGATGGTCCATCATGATAATGCCTCTATAAGCATGACAGATACGCCCGGTAAACGTGAAAATGTGTTCAGTTTACTCAAGCAGAGTTTGCATCAAATAAATGCTATTTTTATTATACACTTGACTTCATGTTATCTTTGATGAAACCTCGTTTGTCTGACGTTTCAGAATGTTATTGTCGATTGTGAATCCAAACCTTATTTTGTCATCTACACAAACCAAATGCATGTGTCGATCTAGCAAAACAGTTTTTTGGGACCCATGTTGATTCAAGAATAAGAATCTTTGACCCCTTAAACCAGAGGTCTTCACCAGGGGGTCCTTTGCCTGAAAACCGTTGAAGACCCCTGCCTTAAACCAACCAAATTGCTTACATCAAAGTTTTCAATGAGAGTAATCCACTGAAATGATCTCCCTGGTCCACATAGATTTGTCTGTAGCATGTTAGGTTTTTATCAATCCATTCTTTTCCTACGTTGCAGAGCTGAAATGATCAACCAATGTTAGTGATGCGTTTTCTCTGTTGCTGAGTTAAATTGCTGTCATTTTTATTTTTAGAAGTGTGTGAGTGGCTACAGTGTGAATGTCATCTACCACCTCATCATGGGAACACCACCTGCTTTGAAAACACAGCGCCCACTGCTGCAGTTATCTCAGTGTCTCACATATTCCAAGTCTTAATGACGATCGCATTAGTATTTTGAATTCCTATGCTAAATTCCCACAGCTGATTGGCTCTGCTTGGTGCGTGTAACCTTGAGCATATCTGCAGGTTACATCTCTGTAACCGCTGTCTCCGCCGCTGAGGTTAACACAATTTGCTATAATCAGAGAAGTGTCCCTGGCTGGTACAGCACACAGTTTCTGGGTCACTCCTCAGCCCACAGAGAGGGCCCCCATCCACATGAGCGACAGAGGGAGACAGAGAGAACGAGAGGGCGGGAGAGAGAGAGAGAGAAAGGGAAAGGTATTTATAGAAAAATGGGGCTTTGCAGTACCTTTTCTTGCAAAGAACCATTTCAGGACCAAGTGAGAGTGTCCCAGTTTTCTGATCACCGCTCAGCCATAGGGCTTGGACTGAGGCTGAGGCTGGGCTGCCTCATCCAGGATGGAGAGCCTGATTTTCAGATGCTCTCCCCTCTCCTCTGGCCTCCCTGACTACAGAGCGCTGGTTCTTTGATTGAGAACAGGGGATGGTATTGGCCCATATTACCTACAGATGTGACCTTTTGAGGTACCCTTGATTTGCCTAGCCGGGTATAGGCTTTTGGAGGTCAGGTGAGGAGCAGCAGGAGAGTGTCCGAGGGCACTCTTTGGCTGCATCGACCCCCTGGACGGGGGTTAAAGGAGGCTGGCTGGAACGTGCCCTGCCGCAAGCCGGGCAAGGATGAGGCGCTTCCTGAGCAGGAAGGGCCGCTTCTCCCTTCGCCAGAGCAAGTCCGGGACCCGGAGTGCCTCCAAAGATTTCTGTAAGTCTTCTTTTTCTCAGATTCATAATTTTTACAAAGCTGTCCTGAACTGCTGGAGGGTCGTTGAGATTGTGTAATTAGGGCTCAGGTTGGAGAGAACAGGACGGAAGTCTTGACAATCCTCTGAGTGCAGCTTGTGTTCTGTCAGGGAGGAAAGACTGCTGCTCCACGGCAGTGATTTCCCAAAGTATTTTAGATCAATAATCAGCTACAGTTTGATGCTTCCTCTCATTAGTCTGAACCAAAGTTCTGCGCCTCTTTGAGCCTTTGGGTTTGATTTGATGTATTCACTCAGCCACAGCCCTCCCTGACTATTTTGCCCTGTGGTCCAGGAAGATCTGATCTGTCTTTTCCTGCATTGAAGCTGATCTGAAGACTTTTATTCTCTCACTTCTGGTGCACTTTTTTTTGTTACTTTTATCTCTGAATCTAATTTTGTTGGTCTCACTCTTCCTGCCTCCATCTTTCTCTGCCTCCGTTCAGTTACTAGAAGAAAAAGACTGGTTTAGTTCTGGTGGTTTGATGAACAACTTTATTCAATTACTTCTTTCTTACATGAGCTCTCTTTCATCCCACAATGTCGAGGTCCCTCTTTTAGTTTTGCACTCTGGGGGCGATTAAGATAATTATCCTTTGGAGTGGAAGTGCAGCCTCGACTCGAGACTTGAGATTAGTTTTGTTATTTATTTGAGTAATTGTATTTCAGGTCATTGCAACCTAAGATTTTATTACTCTCAAATATATATAAACGTGCAAGATGTGAAGAGCTAAATCGCAGCGAAACGAGATTGGAAAACAACATGAATTTAAACGAAACTAAGGGCAAGTACAGGTGCTCAAAATTGTATTTAGATTTATCAGTTTAGGATGTCGATTATTGAGCAAGATTGCAATGTTTGTTGAGAGATTTTCAGCAGACACCATCACATAGACTGATCCCTGTAATGTCCTACATAATTCTACTGTGTATATATATAAATTTGATGATCCAGATGGTTGTAGATGACATTAAATGGGCCTGTTGGGATTCATCCTGCTGCAGTAGAATGAGGCCAGTGACCAGGGGAAGGGCAGCGGTTCAACATGTGGGCTCGTTACCATCAGTCAAAAATAACCTTCAGTAATTTTGTATTTCTCTTTAACTGTCGTTGAATTTATGGAAAACAAATCTATCAATCTGAAAGAAAGATTTTTTATTTTTTCAGAGTCTTCTGTGTCTATTTATTCGTGGCCTCATTAAACAGACCAGTGCACTTGCTGTGTGACAAGTCGGCAGCTCCATCACGGAGGTGCCCTATTTAAACCATCGGACATTCTGACCTCCATTTTAGTCACAACCTGTTCCTCTCCATGAGCTGCCTGCTCCAGATAAGCAGTTAATACTTGTATCCTCCAGCATTAAAAAGGCCTGGTTTGCTGATTTCTTGTTCTGATGAAAGAAAACTACCTTCTGTATACTGAGCTGAACTGTTTTACTAATACCTTCCAAAAACATGTCGATTACAGTGTCCGTCCCTTTGAACCTCTCTGAGTTTGATCTTTCCATCCATCCTCCAGACCTCGGTCTCCCTGCCACCAATCAGAACTGGCCAGAGGCGTTTGGCTTCCGGCTGGGCGGCACTGGGCCCAGCTACATCCTCTCCGTGGTGGAGGGCAGCAGTGCCTACCTGGCTGGCCTGCAGCCGGGCGACCAGGTGGTGGACATCGAGGGCCAGGATGTGACCAACCTCAGCACGCCGGCGCTAGTCGCCCTGGCTCAGACCCTCAAGACTGTCCCACCCAGCATCGGAGTAGTGTCACGGCTCGAACAGGTCAGCTAACACACAATAATCTGCATTTTGTGTTTTTATTTGGTGACAAAAAGTCACTCAGCCATGCAGAGGCGGTGGACTAGTGGCAGAAACTTGGACTATGGGCAGAAAAGGTCTCTGGTTCGTCTCTGGTTCGACTCCACGGAGAAACAACAAAAAGACGAACCTGGATTGATCTGTCCAAAAATCCAAGAGGATTCTCCCTACCCTGTCTAGTGCCCCTGAGCAAGGCACCATACTCCCCCAACTTCTGCTGCCCACTGCTCTGTGTGTCCTGCACCAGATGGGTTAAAAGCAGAGGTTAAATTTCCCTCCTTGCATGAGTGTGCTTGTGCATGTCTGTGCATGTGTTTGGGACAAATAAATGTATCTTAATCTTTTTCCCTTCTTTAGATCGACATCACCCCTGGCCCCGATGGCCGTTTTGGATTCACCATCGTTGGAGACAGCCCTCTGATGGTGGAGGACTGCATGCCCAGCGGCCCGGCCGGGCGCAGTGGCCTGAAGGCCGCGGACTACGTCATGGAGGTCAACGGCATCCCTGTGAAGCATCACGAAACGGCGGCGGCCATGATCAAAGCAGCTCAGGGTCGACCTCTGCGTCTGGGCGTGCTCAGTATGGCCCGGCGACCCAAGCGGTTGAGCAGCAGCATGAGGGTACTGTCACAGAGTGGGGACAGCGTCAGGGACAGTCGCGCCCACAAGGCCATGGAGTTCAACAAGAAGGTGGCTGTGAAACCCATGGTTACATAATCAGAGGGAATACATGCTGTTGCAATAGTGTGTATTAATGAATGTGTTCATCCATTAGGTGGAGGAGGTGCTGGGGGAGGAGCCAGATCTGAAGGAGCAGCTGTTTGACGTGCTGAAGCTGTACGCTGCCGAGAGGGATGTGGAGAGTCTGGCCGAGGCGCTGCCTGACATCCTGCTCACTGAGGAGCATCAGCAGCTGATCGACAGCGTCAGGTAGCTGATCGCTGGCACTCGCAGACTTAGAGGTCACACGCTTGCATGCACAGCTTTTCATGAGGAATAGTCTGAAGCTCCACACATGGGCTGGTTTAAGAGGCTTTGTCAGGTACAAGGGAAAATCTTATAGCCGAAACCCCTCTACACTCTGCAGTCCTCCAAAACCGGGGGCCATCCACTGTGTGACAAAGTTCTGCAACAGCTTTACATCTGGATTCCACTTCAACGCATTCATGTTTTAGTGAGCACTGCTGTTTCCTGTCTTATCTCTGAATGGGTACATTTTATCGGCTCGTGAGCTCAGAGTTGAAGCTAAGGGTTCATGAGGGTGCACGAAAAGTCCTTTCATGCTTTGTTGGGGAGTAACTGTGATGCTTATTAGTACGGAAATCTTTCCAAACAAACCAAAACTCTTTGTATTTCTCAATATTGCTTGGATTGTATTTTGTTACTTGAGTGGTCCTTGGGCCTTTTGTAAATTACTTCTGGATTTCTGCAGCACTTGACTATAAGACATTAACATAACTAAGATTGCAATCAGGGGAGCACAGACCTCTACCAAAGCCCAGTCCCCTTATGAAACCACATTTACATTCACCAGATCCTGATTTGTTTCTACAAATTGCACACACTCCTAAATATCAGTTCCTGAAGCATGTCTAATTTGTTTAGTTTTTTCTCCAAAATATGTGTCTCGATAAATTATAAAAGTCTTTTAAAATACAGAAAAAAGGTCCTAGTTCTTTTCATCTGACTTGAAAACCAATCAGATAAGGTCTTGGCTTTGTTTTTAAATCATTTTCTCTCCTAGTCTTTAGATTTTGAGAAAGCTTGTAAAAGTGCACAAGGGAGAGTTATAGTCAGATGTGTGGTACATTATATTCAGATTCACTGTACAGCACATTATTACGTAACTAAAGGAGCAGAGAGGGATTTCAAACTCCTTAATTGCCTTTTGAAATCAGTATTTTAGAAACGCCCCCTCAGCAGTTTACTGTGAGATATGGGGAGTGTCGCCCTCGGGAGCTGAAATGTCACTTTGTCCTGTTTCTCTTAGGAACAGGACACAAGGCTACGGTGAGAAAATCACTGCTGAATATCACGTTTCTCCCGACTCAGCATTGATCTGGAAATCAGAACCTAAAATACAATACCTCTGCACACATTTGCATATTCTTTTTTCTTTTTGCCCCCCCCCCCCCCCCTTCTATCACTTGCTCTCACTTTGACTTTCTCTCTGTTGGTCCCTTCCTCTCCCAGCTCTCCCTGTCAGCTGTGATGCAGCCTTTGATATATGCACCGTTTTCTTTTTTTCCCGTGGATCTCATCACTGGATGCTCTTTATTCCCTCCTCTGCATACAGCTCTTAGCCAGTTTGCTGCCGGTGCTTTAGAGAGCACAACAACATGCAGATCCTCACACATGCATGTCTCTCACACGCACACGCACATGGTCCCTGCTCTGAACTTTGATGCTGGGAGGAATAATGCTCTGCTGCCTCAAGTGAGTATTGAAAATCAATTTGACATAACATTGTGCATTCGCAGATTTTGCAGTGAGCAGTGAACGAGCTTGGTGTCTGAGCGTCTTGTGTCGCCGCCCATGATTGGTCCTGAAATGAGCAGAGGTGCAGTCGTGTTACTGTCAATTAGTGCTCAGCTTGTCCAGTGACAGATTTTTGTTGAGTAATCTGTTCTTCCCACTAGCTGTTGTCCAGCCGCCTCTTCATCACAGCTCTGATTTCCTTTCTTCGAAAGCTGCCTGTGGAAATGCTTAGTAATATTTGTCTTGCACAGCAGTGACATTAATTATGCATCGGCTGTTTCCACAGAGGCCTGATTGGAGCTGTTTTCCTCACATTCAGACAGCGAGGAACTGTCCCAGTAAGAGTCGAGCTTTTGATATAAATCTACTGTAACTTCAGACAGCTGTAGTTACCCATAATTCCATCCTGCTATGTAAAGTTCAGGTGTGCTTTAACATTGAAAGGCATTAATATGCAAAGTGTTTCTTTGTGTCTCTTGCTTTAGTTTTGTGCACTTTTTGCCAGTATGGAAAAAGGTATATAAAGTATATCGAGGTATTATCTATATTTTACGTTTTGAATAGCTGGTAATGTTTTCAGCAGAATCTTATCATCACATTTCTGTGGCAGCAGCCTTGGGGAGGTTTGCTTCCAGGTTGTTCACGAGCAATGGTTTGTGCAAATGGCCGCCACCCTAGTTATGTCAGTACTTTGAATACAATGGTTTGTGACCAAATAACCAATAACTTCCTGTTTAGTGTCTACATATCAAATGGTGGCGTGCTAACGTGATAAACTAGTCTTGTTGACTTTAACGCAAAGTTGAAGCCGGTCTGAATATGTCAATAGCTGTAATTTACTTTTATTTTCTCAATTCAAATTCACTCTTAATTCCTAATCACGGTTTTTGCATCCAGACATTAACAAACCACTGATGATATTGTATTGTAGATGAACTGGGGGCCAGTGATGTCGTCTTGAAGGCTTGGAGAACCAATGTGTCTGGAGCTGGATCCCCCAACCTGTCAGTCTCTCTTCTTCTGCCTCAATCATTGTCACATCAGTCACACACACACACACACACACACACACACACACACACACACAAACACACACTCTCCACCAGCCGCCCTCACCTAAGACCAGTTCTTAGCGGGTTGTGTTAGAGGATGTGGGCCTAACAGAAGTTATATCTTCTGTACGCCCTGTAGAACTTGACCAGCCGGGGCCAGGCTCCCCTCCGTCTGCCTCGGTCCCCTCGCCGATTCGCCTCGCCCTCCCACAGGATGTGTTCTATTTATATGCAGCCTATTTCTTTTAATAAATTCTCTCTTAGGTTTCTGACGCACTTGCCAGTGTTGTTTCTTTAAATGGCTCCAAAAACCCAGGGGTTACAGCTTCATTGAGTGCTTGAACACTTGGAAATCAGGCAGAGGATAATGGATCCATAGTGTCATTAGAGACAATCCCGGAACAACTATTATCTCTTTAGTTTGTGTTGTTCTGTCGTGTTGTTGTAGCTGAATTTAATAACAGCCTTTGTGTATCTGTATATAGACTTCAAAGCTGTGAATTAATTAGACCGATGCATTCTCTTCCCAGGGTTCGGGATGCAGTGCATTTGTTTTCTTTATTTTTCCTCAATGTTTGATGTGTTTCTGCGATTAGTGAGGATTAGTGAAGCTGTTCTGGGCTCGAGGTATTTACACAGATTAGGACGAATGCTGAGCTACAGGGTCAGAAACTTAAATCAAGATTAAAATGTTCATATCAGTCGATATTGATTATAATCAGGATAACTATCACATTATAACTTCCTTTAAGTTTAAAGAGTGACCTTTGCTCCTTAGAGAAGGTTAAACTCGTCTTTATGGGGAGAGAATGACAATCACAACATTTTACAATTCTGAGGTAGATCAATTTGACAAAGTTAATTATTATTATTGTTTTATTCAGCCCTACATGTAGAAGTAAAAGTTGTGTCGACCATATGTCATTCATGCAGACATGACTGTAAAAGTTTTCGTACATTCAGTTACTCATATAAGTGGTTCTAACACACACACACACACACACACACACACACACACACACACACACACACACACACACACACACACACACACACTCACACACACACACACACACACACACACACACACACACACACACACACACACACACACACACACACACACACACACACACACACACACTCACACACTCACACAGTCATTGTTCTGACCTGCCTATGAAATTCCACCGGGGCTCTCCTCTCTTCTCAGATTCTCTCCTCCTCTCTCCCTCCTCACCTACTCCTCTGTTCCTCTCATTCCTTCCTCCTTCCTCCACTGAGGGGAGAGATGATTTGTCAGTCACGTCTTCCCTCTGACAATTGATGGATGATTCAGGTGATGAGGATTCACCCGTAGCTGTGCCTGAGAAGACCACCCTGTGGTGACCTGGCTTCACTGGTCCCCGAAAGAGAGGGAACAACATGGGGACGAGAGGAGAGAAACATGAAGTTGGAGAACAGCTGAGGATGCTGCCTGAGGATGTTTTGGAGGTGTGGAGGGATTTTTTACACTTTGCTCCCTCCCTCTCTCTCATTCCCTCTCTTCCCTCGTCTGGCTGTTTTCCGAGTCTGCAGTGAGCGGTTTTGAGATCCCGGACGCCTTCTTGTTCCTCCATCTTTCTCCTCTTCTCCCTTTGTCCTGGAGAGTTTGCTTGTACAGACTAGATGGGGACTCACCGAGATACAGGGGAGGCATTTGCATTGCTTAACTGAGCGCAGGCACTTCCTCAAAGCCCCCAAAGAGCCATGGGAAGGGACAGGACCCTTTCCAGACACTTTCGGTATGGCGCTTCCACTTTGCTTTTGTGTTGTTTGTGCTGACTCGTATCTGAAGATGCTGGAGTATTGTCGTGCAACGGTTCTGTGTGTTTGTTGTCACAGCTTGTATTGACAATTATTCTGCCAGCATGTGAAATATATGAAAATCTGTGCTGTCTCTATAGAGAGAAAAACTCTAGATTCCAGCAAAACTCTAGCTCTACTTCTGCTGATCACTCTTTCTTGTTGGGGTTCTTGTTTCTAAGACGGTTTAATTCCATGTCTGCAAATTCATGCTTGGCCCTGCTGTCCGATTGTCTGATCAGAAGTGGGTCTGATGGTTCTTGCGATGAGTTTCCCAGCTGATTGCGGATGTCGTTCATCTGTCTGCGCGCCCTGTCCTCGATCCACCCCCCCCCTCCGACCTAATTATAGGCTCCTCTCGCCCTCCTTATAATTGAGGGCATCCCGAGGCCTACATCCAACTTCAGTGGAGGCGGCTGTGAAGTTCTGCTCACTTGTGTTTGGTCGGGTTACAAGATTTGACGAGTGAAATGCTCTTTTGCTTAGATCGCACCATGACAGCGCAGCCAGGCCAAACTGTGAGAGCTGTCGGTGACGATCGGAGCCGAAGTCAATGGTTGATCAAATGAAATGGAGCCATGACGCTGCTGTGAAACCATGAATGGCCCTGTTCTCTTTCGTTCTCCCTATCCGCCGTTTGTCCGAGTCACTGTGGTGATGTATGAATGTTGTTTGGGAAAGTTCTGTGGCCTACATAGCGTACGGAGCGCAGACTACCCAACTTCATTCCCAGTAGTTTCGTGACCCTGGCCTAGAAAAAGCTCTACTTCTCCACTTCTTCTCTCGCTTATATCCTCATTTTGGCTTTTTATGGCGTTCTTCAAATCATTCCATTGATTCCTCCTCCTTGTCATTCTGCCTTTCACCAACTTCCATCTCTTTTTCCCCCACTGTATGTTATTGCCATTTTAAGAGTCTTTCACTACTTCTCTGCTTTCAAGAGAAAGCTGACCCTGGAGATAAAACCACAGAGCAGCTTGGTGTCACAGATGAGCACGTTGTAGCCCTCGGGTGAAGTTTTGCCTTTTTGGTGCATGAACACATCGTGCACTTCATCACTGTCACCTACATACTCTACTTCCCTTGGCGTTTGTTTTTTCAGGATGTAAGCACATAAATCTGAACCAATAGAGAAGATAATCACCTCAATAATGAGATCACTGATTGATCGGGGTTGTACTGACACATTTTCCACACATTTTCCACCAACACTTCACTCTTCTCATAACTTAATCCATAGTTATAAGAGACAATGAATCAAGATGAGAGATCAGTTCTTGGTTTTCACCTGGGCACAAAACACTAACACTAATTTTTTGTTATTATGTAGCTGTTAAATACGCATTTGTGTGTGTTAACAATACACACTGTGCAAGTGTTTATAGGACTTCAAGGACATATATGTCTGTGTATGATCATTGTTATTACGTTGATGCTGTGCTTCTTGACACCCCCAACACACTCTAATGATGTATTGGGGTGATGCAATAATGTAACACACTTGAAGAAAATCACATTTCTTCCAATAATGGTCTTTTGGTTGCAGATCTAGGATCAGAATCACAGTGACCGGGACTTGAAAATTAGTCAAAATTAACAGAAAGACAAAATGAAATGGAAGATGATTATAGACCTAATGGTAAATAATTAACTTTACTTCCTTGCTTTGTTGTCTTTGAAGAGGTAGAGAGGACATTTGTCTTCTACTTAATTACCATATTTCAAAAGCAATTATTTATTGCATCTCATAAGGTACATTTACACGATGCTTACATTACTGCCATTGTATGGCTTATTTATTAAGAAGTTATCTTTGTAAGATTATAGTGGTTTGTGTTGCAACCAGTGCCTCCACAGCTGGGTGAACTCACAAAAAACAGGTATTAATCATTTAACTCACACACACGCACACACACACAACATATGCACACACACAAAGTGATTTGGCAGTTTGCTCAGTATTCCCATCACATGATTGAGACGTGTGTTTACTGACCCCCCCCGTGATGTAACATTGGAAAGCTGTGGTGGGGGTTGGAAAGCTTCCTGCACTCCGACAGGGTGGTAGACCAGGAGAGACTGTGGCAGGGGCAGCCTGGACTGCAACTACTACTACTACTAATAATAATAACAATAATAGGCACATGATTAAAATCTCATTAGTCAGGGATGGATCAAATGGGACATATGGTAGACTGAGCTAAACAGATGTGTTTTGAGTTGTTCTTTGAGAGTTTCTGAGTCGTAGGAACTGTTCCCTTAATACTGTTTGGCACAATTAGACTTGCAGTAAACTTCCATAAAAAGGATGCATGTGTGTGGTTCCATATATATATTCAATATATTTATATATAAATAACACCAGAGAACGCACTTAGTTCTTATTGGTTACGAGTGGTTTAACTTGGATTTACAGCATGAGAGTCCATGACCTGATTTAAAAAACCTGGACTGGATCAAAGCAGCCTGGTTTTAGTTGTAATTACAGGCATGCTTTTTGGTGTGTGTGTGTGTGTGTGTGTGTGTGTTTGTGTGTGTGTGTGTGTGTGGGCGCATCAGCAGTTTCATAACTCTTGATTCAAATCTAAAACCAAAACAGTTATTCCTTGTTTCCAAACAACGTTCCCAAATGTACCTGCAAAGTGACTGTGGCTGCATTTAATACCGAAGCTGCCTCGCTGAGCCTCATTCTGTGGCATTTGCGTAAGGAGCTGTGCTGCGTGTGTGGATGCACGCTGGAACTTGAGCACGCTAAAAAAAACACAAAGCACTCTTTTTTTTCCAATGCACAGCGGAGGAACCCTGGAGATTCACATTGAAGACGGAACGATAGAGAGAGGCTTATGTTGATGATAGACGCAGCATCATCTTGTGGGTGGGATGGGAGGCAGATATGCAAAAGACAAAAGTTCCAAATGAGGTGTGTGTGTGTATGTGCATGTGAGGTGGAGGTTTGCTCAGTTATCTGTGTGCAATCATCTGCAGATGAAGGAAACAGAATCAGGGAGGCTTCAGGCGTCCTATATTTAAAGGAAACATGAAGTAAAACACTTCTAAAACACAGTTATCGGCAATGTCTCTTTCCTTTCTGGGTCATTTCTGTTGTTCTGTTTTGTTATTTTCTTGTTCTCGCAGATAATTGGCCAAAAATAAATGGCATGCAGCGCAGCTACAAGGGAGCTTGATGGGAGCAGGCATTGCGAGCGGTCTGAAACATCAGTGGTGAATGACAGGTTTGACTGTTAGTTATGGGAAACAAAGAGCTTCTTCACAATTCTGTGCTGATGCTGAAAAGCAACAAAAGACAAACATCTGTCAAAGAAGAGGCAACGGTACCAATTTTGCCACCAAGCCTCAGGCTGCTTGAGACACGAGCTTTCTCTCCAATAAGTTTGCACTTATAGTCACTGCTGCTTGTCCTCTTTCCAGTCTTCATTTTAATGACTGGACGCTTTCTTATAATCATCACACAAAGCAGACTAGGGGAAAGTGAGCGTGCCAGGCTTACAAATCCTCCCCTGAAACGCAAACCACATCAAACTCAGCAGTATCTGAGGGGGGGAGAGAGGGAAAAGGCATCGGGAGCTGATGATGGGAGGAGAGAATCACACTCATAGAGGGAGTGGAGTGTTTTCTCCCAGAGGTGGCTCCGGTACTGCTCTTCCTCCTCTTTGCATATTAGCTGTGGGCTGTCACTGATGCTGAACACTCTTACCTGCAGCCACTAATACGGGACCACACACACCAAAGCTCATCCTTTATCTCTTTCATCCTCTCTCTCACACACACACACACACACAGATACACACAGATACACACACACACACACACACACAGAGATACACACACACACACACAGAGATACACACACACACACCATCTATAGTGTTGGACCAGTTTCTTCTACATGCCACGGCCCTCTCATGAGACGATGTGGACTGAACTATTTTTTAACCAATTAGGTGGATCCCCAGCTAGAAACAATATGTATCCAGAACAAGAATCCATGTTCTTTGGACAATCAGAGTCTTGGATTTTGTGGCTGAGATGTTGCTTTTCATGTGATTGTGTTTTGTCGCTGTGCAGAAAACAAAAAATGTGTCTTTTTACTGCCTGAGCTGAACGGGATGCTGCTCCACATCTGCTCTCCTTACTCAATCTGACTCTGGTTCCACCATGTTTGCCAGGATCTTCATTCCCAAGAAGCACCGGGAGCGTTTTGACGAGGTGGTTTCCCAGAGCCTGATGAGCCGGCTTAAGGGGCGGAGCTTCAGTGACCCCAGCCGCAACCGCCTTCGCCGCAGCCGAAGCGAGGATCACCCCGAGCGCCTCCTGGTTTCCACGCGTGCCAGCTCAGTGCCACGCACCCACGCAGAGGAAGGCGGGATCCAACCACCCAGGGGCATGAGGAAGACCACCTCCCTAATAGCCGGCCACTCCGGTGGCAGCACCACCAACTGCAGGTGTGTATGTTGCAGCCCCAGTACTGTGGCATCATGAATATTTAATTACTCATCCTTTCTGTGTGTTTCTATCAGCAGATGTCTCATCTTTTATTTCAGCAACACTGGTTTTATGGACAATATCCTAAATTATCATTTTCATCAATAGCAATATAGCAAAAGTCCAATATACTGTATTGATTTGATGCTTATCCAATGTGCACGGTGAGGAGGATTTACACATAATTGATCTGCCTCAGATTTGCAAAGAGTCATTCTTTGGCCAAGAAGAAGAGTTTAAACCCCCAACCTGCATCAGTCTCAAAACATAATGTGACAATTATCCTGATAATTATCGATATTGATTGATGATGAAAATCTTTATGATGAAGTCTTCGCCCCTGTCTCTCAGCCCTAACTGGTCGTGTCAGTTTCAGTTTTCATAGACGACCGTTATCCAGAAATAACTCTTCCTCTCCCCTTGCCTGATCAAATCTGTAACCACTCCACACGAGAACTGCTGTGACACGTCTTTTTGTGTCAGGAATTTATGCCAGCGGAAATGTGGAGGAGTGAGCTGAAAAGCAGACCCACCGGTGGTGAAGCCTAAATCTATATAAAGCATAAACCTATTTGGACGAGTCAAGCCTGACCTCCTCCTTACTCTCCTCATCTGCCGACGTGTCTTTAGGTTTCCTCTCTGCTAAGCTCCTGCTCACATTCATCTGGATTTTTAAATTATTCCAAACACGTAAACAACACGATTACAAACATCTTATTACCATCCGTTTAAACTTTAGGAATAAACATCCCCAGGAATCTACTCATCTGCTCATCTCTGCAGTGGCCCAAGTCTTTGAAGAGGCTCTACAGCTCCCCGGGGACGTATTGTCCAGATTGAAGTAGACTCTTTCGTGCAGGATGTGAATTTAAAGTAGTCTGCTGAATATGGCAGTATGTTGGAGGTCCGCTCTGTCAGTCCACAGTAATAAATAGACCACCTTTACTAAAATACACTTTGGTTTCACTATGAGAAGTCTAACAGGGTTTTTAGAGTAACTTGGTATTCCATGACCTTTGTCATATGTGACTGTGTAATTGTAAATATCAGCTTTTCTATAACTTTTGGTGAATCCTGTTGATAAAAGCTCAGTCTTTCTCTGTCTCTTCAGGACGGTGAGAGTCTGCAAAGGCAACATGAGTTTTGGCTTCACTCTCAGAGGTCATGCTCCAGTGTGGATTGATTCCGTCATCCCTGGTACGTTCACTTGTCTGTGCATTTGTGTCTGTGCAAATGTAAGTGTGCCAGCTGCAGTTCCAGATGAGTACTTTCACATATTATAGTCAAGTAACTCTTTGTAAGGGGACTTTGTAATATCTTTGCAAAGCTTGACTTTTTCCTCATCTTTGCTTTTTCCTTGGTCAAATCACCAAATTGCTGAAACTCTCATTTTCGGTTCTGCAGGAAGCCCAGCAGACAAAGCAGGACTGAAACCAGGAGACCGTATCCTGTTTCTCAACGGGCTGGACATGAGGTTGAGCTCCCACTCACATTTACTTGACTTTTTTGCAGAAAACAATGCATTTATCTAAGCAAATCAAAACCTGATGTCTTCTGCATAATACAGAAGATTTTGAAGAAAAGGCTTCCATCCAGTGTATGTGTGCATGTGTCTGTAGGACCTCCTCCCATGAGAAGGTGGTGACCATGCTGCAGGGCAGTGGTGCCATGCCCACTCTGGTAGTGGAGGACGGTTCGTCCACTTACAGCCTGGCAGAGCAGGACCTCGCAGGAGGCGGTGGACCCCCAGAACGTGCCCGCTCCCCTGTGTTCAGCTCCCTGCAGTGGGTGGCGGAGATTCTGCCTCCCAGTATCAGGGTTCAGGGTCGCACCTTCGGTCAGCAGCTGGAGCACCTGCTGACCATCCAGGAGAGGTACACCATCTGCAAGGCTTTGGAGAACTTCTTCCAGCACAGGTGAGAAATTACATTACATTACATGTTATTTAGCTGACGCTTTTGTCCAAAGCGACTTACATTTTTAGTACACTCAACATTTATGAGGGGCCATTTAGGGGTTCAGTATCTTGCCAAGGACACTTCGGCATGCAGATGGGGAAGTGTGGGGATTGAACCGGCAACCTTCTTGTTGGAGAACGCCCACTCTACCCCCTAGGCCACACCGCCCAGCATGGGGTGGGAAGAAGACTGGGGCAGTAAAAGGAAGGAAAACCAGGAGGAAATAGACTCAGAGGGTGAATTTGAAGTCAGAGGTACAACTGAACTGTTGATATTTTGCAGTGCAGGTTGAATTGTACTTAAATTAAACCACGATTGTCTGTGGGGACACTGAAAATTAACATTTCATGAGTGTAATTGTCAGTATATAAAGATTTCAAAGTCAGGTGGGTATGTGCTACATGGGAGACGTGGATCAGGAATTGGTTCTTTTTAGTACAAAACATCTCTGTCACCTTGCCTGTGTTTCCTTGGCAACAGGAATGTTGACACTCTGATCGTGGATGTGTTCCCGGTGTTGGACACGCCAGCCAAACAGGTGATCTGGCAGTTTGTTTACCAGCTGCTGACGTACGAGGAGCAGGAACACTGCCAGAGCAAGATCTCACGCTTTCTTGGATTCAAAGCATCAGGTGTGTGAGCTCGTATCCACGTTGTTAGATGTGGCTTTGCTTTTTACATTTTTGTGAAGTTTTATGTGTGTAAACTACAGGAAGTTTGTGTGTGAGAAGATCACTCTCGCTGGGATGTTTAATACATTTAAACATCCAGGAAATCGTTCCTCCCAACCGCAATAAGACTGTACAACTCATCTACCTGTGTCAGAGCAATAATATTGTCTTTTGCACACTCTGTCTACATATTCTTACACTCATTGTATATTATATTACCTATTGTATAGTCAAATACTTATATTCATACCTCTACTATATATAATATATTATATCATACTCTCTGTATATTCTTTGTATACATAAGTCTATATACACATATTTATACATGTGTACATGTTATAATTATTATTATTATATTACTATTACTATTATTATTATATATACTGTTGCTGCCATTATTCATATATACTGCTATTATATTGGTATAATTACTATACTATATATACTGTACTATTTTTATATACTGTCTAACAATAACATTACCATCATATCATCAGCACTATTACCATCATCTTGCCACTGCACCTTATCTACCTATTTATCTTGTGTTTCTGTTTTTTATTTTTTCTACCTCAATATTTTTTATTTTATTCTATTGTATTGTATTTTATTGTATTCAAATATACCGGCTGCTATGACAACTTAATTTCCCTTCGGGGATGAATAAAGTACTCTATCTATCTATTTCTCCGCTCAATAAACTCAGGTGCTGCAACTTTTTTGCCTCTTCCTCTGCACTGCCAATGTGTGTGTGTGTGTGTGTGTGTGTGTGTGTGTGTGTGTGTTTTCCAGTTCCACCACCACCACCACCACCTCCCCTTCCTCCCGAGCCTGAGTCTGCCCACGAGCCCCATCGCCGCAGCAGCTCCATGAGAGTAACGGGGACCACGTACAGGAGCAGTGTGAGGGGACGTAGTTCAGACGACCTGGTCATTGGCACACACTTGGGCCTGGGTACAGATCTTCACTGTCTTCCTCATTGCTTTGATCAGAAGCATCATCACTATTTAAATCACGATCACTCACATTGTCTTCAACATTATCATAAATACAGTTATTTAATCATCTTCTACATCACCAGTGTGGCAGATATTATTTCATACTGTAGATTTCCCACAGTACATTGTGATACAATCAGCTGCCTGCAGTCACTGGCCCAAATCTGAATTAAGTTCATGTAAACTGAGCTGATTCTTATCCCAGATCAGCTGAATCCTGCACCCTAAAACCCCACAAAGCCTTGGAAGTCATTCTAATGAGTGTATTACCACAGGCCTCCGTGCAGAGCCAGGGATGGAGATGGGGATGAGGTTGGCTCCAGGAGAGAGACAGTCAGGTGATGGTACCTCCCTCCCTGAGACTCCCAACAACCTCACCAATGTAAGAAACAGCAAGATACAGTAAATATCAAGATAGGATTCATAGTCATCAGGACAAGAGGTCTGACCCCGGTCTCTCTGTACATTTCCAACTCACCAGCTGTCGGCAGTGTACGCTGAGCTGGAGAACATGTATTCATCCAAGAGGTCCAAGTCTCTAAAGAGCCGCCCTCTTCCGACCCAGGAGAGTTTGCTGGATCTGGAACCTCCTTCGCGCTCGGCTTCCCCCACAATGCTCGCTAACACAGGTGCCCAAAGTTCACAATCCTACAGCAGCTGGAGTTAGAAAATAACTATATTGTATAAAATTACTATTGCGTGCATGAGTGAGTGTGTGCATGTGTTTAGTGGATCGATGTTAGAGAAAGAGGATGACAAAAATGTTGACTCCCAAGGTAGCCAACCTAGTTCTCACTCAACTGCACATCCTTGGATTTAGACAGGCATCTTCGGGATCTCTCTACATATGTAAATATACAGCAGAGGAGTCTTTTTCAGTGTTTTTCATCCTGGCTGTTAATAAATTCAATTTATGCATGTGTGAAGAAAAAGAGGGCAGGGTCAGAGATGGCATCAGACACAGGGAGAGGACTTTTTTAGGGGGTTCTTTTAGCAAATTGGCATATTTTTCTGGATTTGGAATGCGCATCGCTTCTCCTCCCACATGTCAGACTCTCAGCCCCAGGGATGCAGAGTGTTCTCAGATTTCCCTTAATTGTACCAAGTGGGCTTGTTTTACTCGCATAAGGAGGATATGAAGATGGTGGAAGTGGAACTAGAAAACACACAAGACCCATTTAAATCGAAAATATATTTTTTTTGAATTGGGACATGTTCTGATTACTTTTTGTGCAGTATCTGAAAGTGTCAATGATAGAAAGCCTCTGATAGAGAGTATGTATTATTGTTAATATTGTAACATGATGCTTCAGATGTTTATCTTTGATTAATATAACTGTGTTTGTATCCTCCTTCTCTCAGGTAGCCGTAAAGGTCCCTCGACCCCTTCATCCTGGCATGAGGAGCCTCTCCCCAGCCCCCCTCAGGCTCACTTCTACTCATCTGGGCTACCCAGCCAGACCAGCGGGGAGTCCAATCCCTACATCAGCTTGGACAGTCCCCCACCTTCACCCCCGGAGCCTGCTGACTACCCAGCTAGTCCACCACCAGCTCGCAGCAGCAAGCGGCGCTACACCTTCTCAAAACCACCGCGTTCAGAAGACACAGATCGCTTCCTGGATGCACTGAGTGAGCAGCTGGGACAGAGGGTGGCCATCATCGACGACTTCCTGACTCCTGAGAACGACTACGAGGAGGTGGGGTCATGTTAACGCTGCACTGTAAAGTCTCATTCTGAAGCTGTTTTAAAAATGTATTGGCTAGTAATTTAAAAACCTTTAATGCTTATTCATTTATTAAGTTTAATAAGTGTTACAATCTGAATCATCACAAATTATTCAAATTGACAATATTTTTTCTACATAACCCATTATGCCATAGATCCTATTGATAGCGACCTAATTCTCCCATGGTACCCTGACTCCCTAGCCTGGGTGCCAGACGAACTTAGCCCCGCCCACAACATTTTCGGTCGGGAAGTTCGGTCTGGAGTCGCTCCGTTGGGGAGAAATTATCTCCGAACACAAGCTGTTCGGACCAATACAATTGTCAGGGCGGGCTTTATACGATGATGGACAGATGATCAACAGTTACGTAATCAACTACGTCATCAAAGAGCGCTTGGGTTGACTTTGTTTTCCTCAAACATGCCTGCCACTGAGATGAGATGTGTAGATGCTGCCATTGAGTCTTAGGAGACATCGACAGCGCATTCATTTTGAAAGAGGAACAGAGAAACGCGATCAAGGCATTTGTAGGTCGAAAAGATGTTTTGGCCGTCCTTCCTACGGGATTCATACATCACATACTACGTTGCACTGATTGATTGTAGGTCTATCCAATTGAGCCAAGAGGCATTTTTTTTCCTGGTGCGGTTGAAACATGCCCCATAATCAATGGAGTGGTCTCAGACTCATATTCTGACTAGAATTATGAGTATGACAATGTCATGCCTTTATTTAAAATAGGACATATCCCATGACTCCTACACATACACAAAATGGGTATAGAACATATTCTCTGTACCCACTGGCCTGTAAAGTTTGTTTGTTTCAGTAAATTTTGTCTTGAAACACTTTGACCCCAAAGAATCATTAAAAACACAAAGATCTGGCATTGACCTTCGTCGTGGGTCATCAAATCATACCTGGACAGCTGTAAGAACAGATGTGAATGCACCTAAGAGGCATTGAAGACACTCATCTTTCATCACTCAGAAAACATCACCCCACCCCCTATGATAGTAAACCTAAGCAATTACAACCTATAAATTGTTTTTTGCCGGTAAATAGAGCCGGGAGATCCTGTAGACCCCTACTAGTTTTATTTGGCAACAATGCGACATGATCAATTCATTTACCAATATGATAATAAGTTCGATTTTGATATTAATGGTCTAATTGGTGTTAATACCAGGATGTTGTGCAGATGGGTTTCCCGGATGATGAGGATGAGGATATCGAAGAGGAGCTGGGGGTTGACGAAGAAGAAAGTGGAGGATTTGTGGCCCCAGAGCTGAGCAGCCCGAGTGACGTTCAAAGCAGCAGTGGAGAAGAGAACGCCTCCTCTCTCACCTACTCCTCATCCTCTGACCACATCCCTCCTCCCCCCATGACCCCTCCTCCGCCTCCACCTGTTCAGTTCAATGACCCACCTCCACCCCCTCCACCACCTGCACAGCCTCAGCACCAACAACAACCGCAGCAGCAGCTCAACTTCACCCCCGAACACTCCCCAAGAGCATATGTGCCCATTCGCCGTAAATCTGGGCCACCACCACCACCTCCACCCCGCAGTTATCCACCAGCGAAGCGGCTCTCTCTCCACAAAGCACTACCCACAAGAGAGGACATACAGGTGCATGCTACCATACTAGAGCTAAAAGCCTTCCAAGAAAAACACAGCTACCAGGAAAGACAAGTCTATGAGAAGCAACAAGCATACAAGGAGAGGCAGGCCTATGAGGAGCAGAAAGCCTATGAGGAACAACAACTGTTTAAAGAGCAGCAGGCCTACCAGGAACAACAGGCCTATCAGGAGACATTCTTCAAAGAGAGACAAGCTTATGAGGAGCAGAAAGCATACAAGGAGCAAAAAGCGATTGAAGAGCAACAAATGCAGCAGGAGCAACAAGCCTACCAAGAAAGACAAGCATACGAACAGCGTCAAGCCTACCAGGAACAAAAAGTATACGAACAGCGCCAAGCCTACAAGGAGCAAAAGGCATTTGAAGAGCTTCAAGCTTACCAGGAGCTTCAAGCTTACGAAGTGCAAAAAGCTTTCGAGGAGCGTCAGGCGTACGAGGAGCAACAAGCTTATCAAGAGCAACAGATGCAACAGATTTACCAGAGTCACCACTCGATGCCTACCCAGCCAACACAGCAAAAAGCCCAGTCACCGCTTCCTCACCAACAACTTCACCAATCCTTACCCCCACTCCCTTCTCCGGACTCCGCCCATCACCACGCCAACCATCCTCTCTATGTGATGCACCAAGCACAGCTGCAGCAGGCTCACCCGGGTCATCACCAGCGGCGTCTGTCTCGTTCAGCCCCTCCTCCGCACCCACCGCCACCTAAACCGTCACCTCAACCGACGGCTCACCCCGGCCAACAAGCTCAATATGCTGAGGGAATCTACCAAAGTCACCAGGGCCTGAGACCCCATCCCCACCATTCTTCAGCTGAGATGCTCCACCAGACGCACCAAGCCCCCGCCCATCACTCCTCTGCTGAGGTGCTCAACCAGTTCCAACAATCTCAGGCCCACCACCCATCTACTGAGATACTCCAGCAGATGCATCAAGCCCATGCCCACTACTCCTCCTCAGAAATGCTCCACCAAATACACAAAACCAAGGGACATCATTCTTCAACAGAGTTACTGAACCAAGCTCATCAGATGCAGCAGATGCAGTCTCACCACTCCTCAACAGAACTTCTCCATCAAGCTCAACAGATGCATCGGGGTCAACCACACCATTCCTCCACTGAGCTGCTCCATCAAATGCAAAAGGCCCAGGCCCACCACTCCTCCACAGAGCTGCTCCATCAAGCCCATCAGATGCACCAACCCATGCCCCATCACTCCTCCGCAGAGGTTCTGCATCAAGCCCAGCAGGAGCCTGGCTCCCTTCCTGTTCAGCTAAAACAAGACGGTCACTCACACCAGAGCCGCAGAAGTCTTAAAGGTCTTCATCAAACCCAAGCGTCACCTCAGGGGAGACACCAAGAGCAGCAGATCCACCAAACTCATCACCCCCAACCCACCAAACCCTCTCCTCAGAGACCCCACTCTATCCAGCAGACCCACCACCACTCTAGCACACCTCAGATTCACCACATCCACCACATAACCCCACAGCCCCCCCCGAAGGACTACCAACACCAGATCCATGTCATCCACCCCCCGCAGCAGACCCACAGGCCCCAGCCTCTTCTTTCTACCTTTCAGCCCCTCCAGCCACATCAATCCACCCTGTCAAAATTCCAGCCCCTCCCCCAACACCACAAGCTGCAGCACCAAGTCCAGTCCTCCACCCAGGCCACTCGCCCACAGTCTCAGCCCTCGCATCACCTGCTGCAATCCCCAAACCAGCTGCAATCCCAATCATCCCACCATAAACAATCCCATGGCCAGAGTCAGCCCCAGTCCCTCCCGCACTCTCTGTCTGATCCCACGGAGCACCTGGGGCCCCCTCCTCCTCCGCCCCTGCCCCCACCTTGCACTCCTCCACCACTGCCAAGGCCCAATCTGTCCAGAATGGATTCCAACCACATGAGTGTGAAGCGGTTACGCTGGGAGCAAGTGGAGAATTCAGAGGGGACTATCTGGGGACAGGTGAGTTGTGTGGGGTTTGGACACAAGGAGCCAAGTAAATGGTAAAGTTTCGTCATGAAATCGTCATTTACATTGCACCATTTTTACATATCTTTGGTAGTTGGGAGAAAATTCTGATTATGATAAACTGCATGACATGGTGAAGTATCTGGATCTGGAGCTGCACTTTGGGACACAGAAGAGCTCCAGTGAGTACAAGTGGCTGTATTCATATCATATGAATTACTGTTTGATCTGACAGAATGACACTTGAATCTTTATGCTACATTGTCTATCTTTTAAATACTAACTAACCAACCTTAATATAATCATAATTTCCTAGTTCTATTTCTGTAATTTTCCTTATAGTTCAGCTGTAGTTTGTGGAATCTAAAATGTCCACTAACGTGTATCTACCATGTACCTGTGTAATATTCTGCATTTTACCAACACTGACCGCACTTTAGTGCCGGCTCCAGATCCATCCCTCCTGCCAGAAACCTTCAAGAAGAAAGATGTGATAGAAATTCTGTCCCATAAGAAGGCTTACAATGCCTGTAAGTATAAAATGGTATATAATGTGTGGCCATGGTTTAGTTAAGGATTTTCTTACCTGCCTCAGCTGCAATGTGTGTAGCAGTAATCATCAAATACTGATAGAAGAATAACATAAGATGTTGAACATTATACCAGCATTTCTCCTGTATTTAAACCTTTGTTTCTTAACCTCTAGCCATCCTGATAGCCCACCTGAAGCTGTCTCCTGCAGAGCTGCGTCAGATGCTGATGAACATGGCCACTGATAGGCTGGAGGCGTCGCACATCAAACAGCTGCTGCTGTACGCCCCCGACGCAGAGGAGGTCAAAAAGTATGAAGAGTACAGACAGGACCCCGGCAAACTCAGTGAGCCAGACCAGTTTGTGTTGCAGGTACAGTCCTGACAGGGGAGTGGAGTGAGTCATTGTGTGGGAGACGTCAGCCGGTGTCATTGTGCCTGTTGTTTATCATCAGTGGCTTGTTTGCTTATTGTGTGTGTGTGTGTGTGTGTGTGTGTGTGTGTGTGTGTGTGTGTGTGTGTGTGTGTGTGTGTGTGTGTGTGTGTGTGTGTGTGTGTGTGTGTGTGTGTGTGTGTGTGTGTGTGTGTGTGTGTGTGTGTGTGTGTGTGTGTGTAATTTCCATCAGATGTTGTCAGTACCAGAGTACAAGACTCGCCTGCAGAGCCTCCTCTTCAAGTGTTCCCTGCAGGAGAAGACCGAGGAGTTGAGGGGAGCGTTCGACTGTATCAACAAGGCCTCCATGGAGCTGAAGACCAGCAGGAAGCTAGCCAAGATACTGGAGGTAAAGTACTGTTTAGAAAAGTTCATGAAATTCAAAGAAAAAAATACCTGTATTTAATCAACTTTGTTTGGTGTCGTGCTGATGGGGTATAAAGGCTGCGTTTACAAGTCTGTGTGATAGTGATAAGGCATATGGTGTTTTTTGTTATCAGATATGAAGAACAGTAAAACATTCACTAACCTACAGCACACTTCCTTTTACCCCTGACAACACACAAAGAAAAATATTCAGGCCTTTGAAAAAGGTTCGGAAAAATGTTGCAAAGCACAAAAAATCCCGTTAAGCTCAAACATGAATGAGTTGTTTGGCAGAGTAACGGTTCCGCTCGCCTCCTTCTGTCCTTCTTCAGTTTGTGCTGGCGATGGGAAACTACTTGAATAACAGCCAACCGAAAACCAACAAGACCACAGGCTTCAAGATCAACTTCCTTACAGAGGTACGTCGTGCAAAAGTAATGGCTCTTTTCTTTTTCATCATTTCACGCTGAAAGTTAATGAATTCTGTGTTTCCTCTACAGTTGAGCACAACTAAAACAGTGGATGGGAAGTCGACATTCCTGCACATTCTGGTCAAGTCGTTGTGTCAACACTTTCCTGACGTGTTGGATTTTTCTAAAGATCTAACAATGGTTCCACCTGCAGCCAAAGGTTTGATTTTCCTTGAATCTCGGAGCAAACTGACCATTTATTCATGATGTTATTATCATTCTTCTAATACTAGTCACTGATTTAAAGTGTGTTTTCATTCTCCTGTTTTACACACTCACACATCTTCAGTAAACCAGAGGACGATCGCGTCAGATCTGAATGACCTTCATGCAACCATCCAGGACATTCGCTCGGCCTGTCAGAAGATGCCTGCGACTGCTGACGACCGTTTTGCTGTTGTCATGAGTGTATCCTTCACAAAATTGACTACTTCAACATATAAAGTATAAAAAAAAGAGCAGAAGAGGTGATTTGAAACATTTGTGGCCCTTGACTTCATTGCGTAGAACTTTTTGGAAAACAGTCACCCAGCGATTCAGTCTCTGGAGTCCCTGCAGCAGAGAGCAATGGAAGAATTCAGCAAAACTGCGTCCTACTTTGGAGAAGACGGCAAAGCCACCAACACCGAAGGCTTCTTTGGCATCTTTGCGGAGTTCATGATCAAGTTTGAGGTGAGGGAGGAAGATTCAGCTGTCCATTTTAATATTTCAATAAGATTCCTGTTGTCGCCTCTACAGTATAATTGGCTCCATCTCTGACTATAACAAACTAAAAAAAGATATTCTCTTTGATGCAATCCTGCTGGTTCTTTACCACAGAGAGCGCTGAGTGAGCATCAGGCTGCAGAAATCCAGAAGAGTCCTCGGAGTCCACGGTTGGCCTCGCCGCTGGCCTGGTAACACACACATACATGTCCACAGAGACGTTCAAACACACACACTGTATACACATTCTGTACACTGCACAAATACACACACATACATAACACTCAATGCACATTTTTGAGCAATAAAATACATTGTATCATATATGTATGTACTTTTGGTTACATTCAGTGAGGCAGAATGTCTTTGCATCAAATATGGACAATTTTGCATTAAACCAGTGGTGTGGTGTATGTGTCCTTTTCAAAATAAGTTTCATTGTAGTCTAAAGCGTTAAGACTTCGAGATAGAACACAACGTTGTTTGGTTATCAAAATATCTGTACTGTTAAGAAGATACAGTTCCGATAGCTCATCCTAAGTTTTCTTTCTCTAAGCCAGAGTTATCAACGGTGTCAAACTTTATGATAGATCCTTGAATAAGATGATGATTTATGAAAATTAAATTGTATCCTGAAATAGATGTTTACTTAAAATATACCCACGTACAGCCCTTGGCTTGGAAGAAACCACAAATGCAGTTTCCCTATTAGTGAACTGTGTTTTGTACGAAGCCCACCACCCTGAATGTAACATAGGTTCTTTACTGATTAACCATAGATTATTTTCTCGAGTAAATAATCAATTACATCCCAATGATAGATTGTTTAATGTGCTGTATCATGTTTATACCTCCACTTATAAGGATTTTCTTACTGCATCAGGTGTAGCTTTAATAACTTTCTATTCCCAAATGGTTTTTGCTCTGGTATGATACAGCGAATGCTACAAACGTGTACATATGAGACAGTGGGATGTTGGCACTTACTACTTGAGACAATTTCAACTGTCGTAAGGATCCTTTTTATTTATTTTTATTCAGTAGGACAAGAAGAAGGGGGATCATGTGGCGCCCACAGTGGGCAGTGTGCAATATGTTTTTTGCTGTTCTACTCCTTTGACTGTAACAGTTATACCTTGTACTTGCACTGTACAGAATGAGAGTGAATGTAATGAGAACGTACGCTACGGTATATGACGCACTTTTGTGTATCAACCAAAATGTCTATGTCATTGTGTTAAGCTGTACAGACTGAGCAGAGCGATAAGTTTAGTGTAAGAGATGCAGCATTTTGGATAGTTCTCAACTAGTGATGCAGTGTCACATCTCAGAATATACACCAGTGCTTGGTAAAAGTCTATAGGGGATGTTTCAATTGTTAAGGTTAATCTGTGCAGCTAGTGAAAGCTTTCTTTTCTTATCTAAGTTGTCTTTACAGAACGTCTAAGGCTTATAAAGTGTTATAAAAGTCTATAAAGTCTGTATTTTTTTTTATTCTGTCATAACAATGCTGACAAATATAAAGTCATATTATATCCATCTCTGTGTCTGTGTGAGATAAATGCTCTTTGATATGTTATACCAAATGTTTTACAGAGAAATTATACTGTACGCGGACGCTGGCCTTGCACTTACCCAGCTCGACATTAATTCAGAGCTCACTAAGCTCTGCCTTCGATAGCAGGGGGCGTGCTGTGTGGTTCTCTGTGAAGAGTAATAAATCCCTTACTTTTTAACTAAACCTTGTGGTTCGAGAGGGGAAAGTGGAGTTTGATCCTTCAGCAAGTGGAGGAAGCTTCAACAAACAAGCGTGAGATTCCTGGGTTCCTCCTCAGATAATTTGTGACGTGCTCTGTTGTTTGGGGGGGGAAAGAACTAACTGGGCTCAGGACAATCCAGCTGGAATGATAACAGTGTGTGGACACCTGCTGAAAGGTGAGTTTAATCTTTAATCTAACTATCGATTGATATGTCATTTTACAAACGTTACTCAGAGAAGTTAATTTTTAATGCAGCTGTCTTGTGTGTTTTTTACTTCCTGTGATTGTCCCTCATGTTCACACCGGTCATTTAAAGATCCCCTTTGTAGCAGGCTTACAAGTAATGGGGGACAAAATCTGCTTGCTTATTTTAAATCGATATCTTATCAAAAAGGGGATATAAGAGATATCACTCCATGTGTTAATCTACCAGAAAGCCTTTCTTGATTTTATCTGGACTGTCTATCTATTTTAGTTCTATCGTTTGATTTGATTTGTTGTCTTGCTTATTGTGTAACTGTGTTTTGAAAACTTCCACTTCAAGAAAGTTTAATATATTATACTATTAAAAATCAACAGTCCTAGCAAAGCATAAAACAAATTACAAAGTTTATCAGAAGTTATGTTCACAACTTAAAATATTAAAAAGTAAAAGTTTAATGTTAGCATATGAAAGAAATACATTTACCTCAAACAACAACATGTACGTGTTAGTATCAAGAGTCCAAGGTGTGATTGTGCGTTTTAATGGGGCAGTAATTACCTACAACAGTTTATCATGTTTCTGATCAAAGATAATAAACATTACACTATATAATCTGTTGACGTCTTGGTCTCCAGATGACTTTTGACTTTGAGGGGGGGCACCGAGCGACCAGCATGACCAGCATGACCAGCATGAGCCCATCGCCCTCTCCATCGCCCTCTCCTGGGCCCGGAACATCTCTGACTACTGTGGATATAGTGGTGCTGGTGATCTACTTCTTGCTGGTGCTGGCAGTGGGATTCTGGGTAAGTGCAGTGGTAAATATGTGGTTCACTGCTCCAACACTGATACTAAGCATCAGCTGTTTCCTGTCAGACTAACCAAAAACAGAAATGAATGTTTTACTTTTATTTAGCTCTGGTTTCAGAATTTGTTCTTGTGCATCTTTGCTTGAAAGCAAATGTCCCTGGAGTCCCTCGATAAGAACAGAACTGTCCTGTATGTTTTCATCTTTAGCACAAGTTAGGTTTCACTTTTCCATCTCATCTACTTCTCATGGTCATGGCTGAGATCCTGCACTTTCTCACTAAAGTCACGGGCTGGACTTCAGTGAGTAGTGGGCTTTGTGACCGAAGCAGCGACCCATAGACCACTGCGTTCATTTCACTGGTTTTCCTCCAATAACCTCTTCTGCTGTCTGGTTTTTAAGCAGCACCTCAAATGTTGTGGATCACAGGTGACAGAGATTATTTTATAGAGACCAAACTGAGAACATCCTTCCATTTAGTTTGGGATCCTGTTGCTTCCCAGGCTGTGTGAATGATATTCCTTCTGCACGTGTACAGTATCTCTAAGAGGTGTTTTTTTATTTTTTATTTTTCTACCAGTCCATGTGGAAGACGAAGCGCAGCACGGTGGACGGATACTTCCTGGCTGGGAAGAGCATGACCTGGTGGCCGGTGAGTCAAACACTAGAGAAACGTCCACAGAGCACAACAGAAACTCAAAAGAATTGAAGTGAAGCATGTTTTTATCACTGGATCCTCCATCTCTAATGTTTCAGACTTACGTAGACAGAGGCCAAATGTTGTGTAGTAGTAATTGCAGCACAGGGTTGATCTTCACTCTGACTCCTGTGTGTTCTCAGGTGGGGGCCTCCCTGTTTGCCAGCAACATTGGCAGTGGACATTTCATTGGCCTGGCCGGGTCCGGGGCCGCAGCAGGGATTGGAGCAATTGCTTATGAATGGAATGTAAGAGGCTGCACATTATCTCCTGAGATACAGCATGCTCATGTGAAACCAAGTTTATCACATCAATTTTGTTAGGTGGGTTAAAATGTGATATATCCGTTGATCCCCAGGGTATGCTGATGGTGCTGCTGCTGGGGTGGCTCTTCCTGCCCATTTATATCGCTTCTGGGGTGAGGTGTCTACACAGAAAGTTAAATATCCCACATGTCATACGTGCACATGCGTGATTTTGTCCGATTATATCGTCTTGTTTTTCTTTTCTAGGTCACAACAATGCCAGAATACCTGCAGAGGCGCTTTGGTGGTCGAAGAACGCAGTTATTTATAGCTGTCCTGTCCTTGTTTATTTACATTTTCACAAAGATATCGGTACGGGACAAATTCACAATAATGCTATTTTGCTTTCTGTGCTGTTGTGTGCATGTTTTTCAAGCGTCTCTGTGGCGTGTAAAGAACTTATCCTGTGTGTTGTGTTGTGTGTGTGTGTGTGTGTGTGTGTGTTTCTCTCCAGGTGGACATGTATGCGGGTGCATTGTTTATACAGCTTGCTTTACAGTGGAATATCTACGTAGCTATAGTGCTGCTGCTGTCAATCACGGGTCTCTACACTGTAGCAGGTGACGATTCTACTTCCTTTGCCATTTTAAAACACATAAGAGTACTTGTTATATCGCTTTCTGCATGTGTTGTGTGTTGTGTCCCAGGTGGTCTGGCTGCAGTCATCTACACAGACGCTGCTCAAACTGCTATCATGCTGGCAGGAGCTCTCACCCTCATGGGCTTCAGTAAGTCACGCTCAACACCAGCAGCTTACCGGCAGCACTTTACCTCCCTTTATAAATGTTGTCCCCTTTTTGAGGTTTTGCCGAGGTCGGGGGCTGGAATGCTCTGATGGAGGGGTACGCCCACGCCATCCCGTCCATCCGCGTGCCGAACTCGACCTGCGGTATCCCCCGAGAGGACGCGTTCCACATCTTCAGAGACCCGGTGTACTCTGACCTGCCTTGGCCTGGGGTCATCATCGGCATGTCCGTCCCCTCCATGTGGTACTGGTGTTCGGATCAGGTAATAATCACACAGAAAATTTGAAAATACTATACATGAGGTAAAGATTGTCCGATTATTATACAAAAGAGTAAAATCAGATGTCACGAATCAGGATATTTCAAGAAACCTTTTCAGGGATTTCACACTAGATGATATGCTGGGAATAACTTAGTTGCCCAAATTGTGGTCTTACATCTAGAAGCTGAAAATGTTTCATTTAATGTATGTTTTTTTAACAAATTCTCAGAAGTTAAGTAGTGAAAATGTATTTTTCTCAACAGCCCGACATTTTTAACATCAGACAGTTTAAATATTCCATTTACACAATATCAGTGTTCAACTTGGCAAACCAGCTAAACCTGACACAACAGAGTTAATCAGTATCTCATTTCTGCACATTAGACCAATAAGCTGTGTCCACTGTGATCTAAACTCTATTTCCCACTGATAAGTTACTTGTAACCAGCAGTCTCTGGTCTCTGACTGAGGGTGGTTGTGTTTCTCTGCAGGTGATTGTGCAACGCTCCCTCGCTGCCAAGAACCTGACACATGCAAAAGGAGGCTCGCTACTTGCTGCTTATCTCAAGATTGTGCCTTTCTTTGCCATTATGCTGCCTGGCATGATCAGCAGGATCCTCTACACAGGTATGATATGCATGTATTTATCAATGAGTGTGTGTTTATACTTAAATGACTTAATTAACCCCGTAAAAGGACTGGATTTAGAAGTTGATCTTCAGTTGATAACTCATGGTTGCATAATGCTGATAGTTTAAAGTCCCCTCAGGTGAAAATCGAGTTTTAAATCATCTCAACATCCCTCTGACTGGTGCCTGGTGATGATAAAATACATATTTGGGGTTAAATTAATCACCTTTATGAAGTATTTCCACCTTAACCCTGCAGTAAACAAATTCCTGTCTGGAAAAAAAAAATGATTTAGTCAGCCAGGGTTTGTGATGTCACAAAAACCATTAAACCAATCCTGTCAACTTGTGGGTGGGGCAGAGGAGCTGGAAAAGGCTCCACAGCAGGGGTGGAGCCAAATTAACATATTCATAGATCCCAGTCACTCAATGAGGAGGGAAGGTGTCAGTTTAAGGCCTTGAGGGGAAGTTTTTCATATCAAAGTTTTTCAATATGTAATGTGGAGGAAAAAAGGAAGAGTTTGCCAGGGATGTGATGAAGCAGGTCCAGTGGGAATTTAAGAGATGAGAGTGATGCTGGTAAATCAGGGTCAAACATTGTGGATATGTGAGTTTCAGTTGTTGTGTTTCAGTTGTTGTGTGTGCGTTATTGTGCAGATGATGTGGCCTGTGCAGATCCTAAGCTATGCAAACAGATCTGCGGCAATGAAGTGGGTTGTACAGATACCGCCTACGCCAGACTGGTCATGGAACTGCTGCCGACAGGTGAGACATCTGTCCCGTCCCCCCCGTCCCTTCCCCCCCACTTCCAGCCTTCTGCTCTTTTATTTACCCTGATCCGTGTGTTTTTTGTGCCCAGGATTGAGGGGTCTGATGATGGCGGTGATGGTCGCCGCCCTCATGTCCTCTCTGACCTCCGTCTTCAACAGCGCCAGCACCATTTTCACCATGGACCTGTGGAAGAGTTTCAGATCCCGTGCCACCGAGTGGGAGCTCATGATTGTGGGCAGGTATGTGAGCACATCTGAAAAAGCAGACGTAACCGGAAATATAGTTCTTGTTGCACCACTATGTCCTGTATTGAAGCACTGGTTTGTGTGAGCAACAAAATAATGGATCATGATGAAAAAAATCAGGCATGTTGGTGCAGAGCAAAGAGTAAAAGGAATCCAGACTCTGCAGTGACCCAGCTTTCTTTTTCCACTGGGCCTTATATTAAAGTTTAAAGGCTTATATACTTATACTTAGGAATATTTCCTGTCCACTTTTACCATCTACATTTAAAAAGTAACCATGTGTGGCATTACTGTGCACTTTGGGTCATGCTCACCCTGACCCCCTCCTCATATTTCTAAGTAATGACTTAAACAGATTTTTCCTCCACACAGACACACACACACACACACACACACTCATTACTCCATGTAACTGCTGTGCTGTGGTCATATTACATCGCGCCCTTACAGAACTGAACTGCTCCATTTGTCATTCAAAACACGGATCTTGTGTTCAATGTGCACGCTGCAGGGTGTTTGTTCTCCTGCTGGCGGTTGTGTCCGTGCTGTGGATCCCTGTTGTCCAGGCCAGTCAGGGGGGGCAGCTCTTTATCTACATCCAGTCCATCAGCACCTACCTCCAGCCCCCAGTGTCCATCATCTTCCTCTTGGGCTGCTTCTGGAAGAGGACTAATGAGAAGGTGAGGATGTGTGTCATTGCAGGGGTCTGCAAAAAACATATTGCACAATTCAATTCTAATATTTATATTTCTGGGGGGAAAAAGAGAAAAGTAAATCACTCCAAACAAAGGACCCTATATTGCACTGCAGTCCCAAACTAGGGGTTGTGACCCCTCGGGGGATGGGAATCAAATACGATTTCAAAGTAATGAGAAATAGCCTATTTTAGCCATCATTGTTACAAAAGGGGAAAGATAGTTAAATACAAGTGGTGAATTCTTGCAAACTATCTCAAATCCTTTGTTCCCTTGAACAAATTCTGGGGGGGGGGGGGGTCACAAGTCTCTGGAACCTTTATTTTGGGAGTCAGATGCTGAAACCCTGGAATATTCGTATTTTTAAATGTGATTTAAAATAATAGCTTCATGTCTTTGTGGCTGTAGATATACTTTTCTTTTTGATTTCTCAGGAGTGTGAACTCCCAAAAAATATAGATATGCTTTACCAATACAGTAAATGACTCATTAACACACTTCCTCTCCTGTTGTACTGTAGCTTGACAGCAACATGACTGCACAGAGTCCAGCTCACAATGTGAACCTCGTCTTATATTCCATTACAGATAGAACAAAGGTCACCTTCTATTTCCTTTGACTCTCCTCTCCCGCCCCCTCTCTCTCTCTCTCTCTCTCAGGGGGCCTTTTGGGGCCTGTCTATCGGCCTGTTGGTGGGCTGCATCCGCATGTTGCTGGACTTCATTTATCCGGCGCCCCTGTGCTACGAGCAGGACGACAGGCCCGCGGTGTTGAAATACGTCCACTACCTCTACTTCTCCATGATGCTGTCCCTCATCACGCTGGTTGTGGTGGTCGTGGTCAGCCTGGCCACGGAGGCGCCCAAACCGGAGCAGGTGAAGTCACAGAGTCGGATCTGTTGTGTTTTCTCTCAGTTTAATTTGCACTAATATTAGAGGGTAAAGCAAGACTTCTTCTCTGGTCACAAATTCAAATGTAGAAATGAAAGTTTGCTTGTGAAGTTTTTATTGCAGGCAAGCAAACATGTTTAAATCAATCTTACAATAACCGTTCATACGTATATACATACAGCAGATTTCCTGCCTAAGAATAATGTTTGCAGTCTAATTCTCTGACACTGGAGCATACAAACAATACAGGGATCTGCAGCAATGCAGCACCAGAAGGTGTCATGAACACCTCAGAAAACGTTTAAGACAAAGGGATATTTGTATACATACAGTTTAAAGATTTGAAACTCTGGCCTGATTTATTCACTATTTGGCTTCTTGATTAAAACGACTTCTGCTTATTTATTGCTAAAATGAACATCTAACATAACATATGTCTTACAGATCAGTCGTCTTACCTGGTACACAAGGTTCGACCCTGTGGAGCCCAAAGTGAATGAGTCCCCAGTGGAGCGGAGCGGTAAGACCAGTGAGATCACGGGTCAGACAGATGAGAAGGGAGTCGTGGGAAAAGAGCAGGAGGACATCAGCGATACTAAAACATGTCATCACAGGAAAGGTGGGTCTGTCCTGTTTGTCATGACTCTTTTCCATTCCACTATGTGTCCCTTATTCTGCTGAACACACCCAGTGAACAATGCAAAAACGTTTCCTCTGCCCAGACTCCTCATCCTCTGTGTCCAGCATCCAAAGCCAGTCCAGGCTGATGTCTGCCGTCTACTGGGTGTGCGGGATGGAAAGACAGAAGGAGGGGGAGAGTCCTCCTGCACCTGAACCGATCATCGGCTCTCTGGAAGAAAAGCCACGTCTGCGCCACATTATCAACGCCAACCTCATCATTTGCCTCTCTGTCACTGTTTTCATCATTGGCTTCTGGGCCTGATGGGAAGGTATTGACACTCCTCATGGACACGTGGTGTGTGGCTTGGGTCAAATGTTGTGTACAGATTTTAGTGTTTTGTTTTCACTGAGGAGGGAAGACTTTCTTATCCTTTAATTCGTTCATTGAAACAATAAAATGTGAAACATGGACCCTGTTTATTTGAAAGAATCCGGATCAGGGGGTTGATCCAGGAATTTTTACCCTTTTCTTTATAACTGCGAGATATGTTGTTTTTTTACGTTTTCACAAATTTCTGAGGGGAAAAATTCCCCTTGATAAAAACAAATCTGGCACATTTAGGGAACTGATATCTATCCGTGTGTGAAATTATGTGCAGCTTTATTGAATAAAAGGGACTTCACTGGTCTGTGCATTCTAGTCTGTAAATCAAACGATATGAAAAGTGCGACTCATTTGTCGTACATTTTTAACTACATTTATTAGTGACATTGTCTTTTTGAATTCTTGGCGACATACATGAAGAAATAATGTAAAGATCTTTTATGACTTCATAGCTGAGAATCGAAACATGGTGATTGATAGCTGGTAAAATGTATTAATTATTTAGTGTTGGCAAAAATGAAAAGACTGTAAAATGTTGAAGTCTTTTATTATTAAGAGTAATGATGCAACATATGCAGGAAAAAAAAAACATAAAAATGCTGAGAAGAAAAAAACATAATCAAAGATCTCACAAATACCACAACCGGGTACAGATTGTCAGCTGCAGTAGAAATTATACACAAAGAAGATTTGAATTATTTGGCTTCATTTGGTCGAAGCTTCCAGCTCGAGTGGGAGTGATCACTTACAAACTAGGTTATAAAAATCTAATTCTTTGAATAATCTTTTTTCCCTTTTCACAATAAAGGTTCATCTTTGAGCTATTTTTGAACTGTAAATTAAGTCAGCTGAAATAATAATAAAAAAAAAAAAAAAAAAATCATACATTTTACCCAACTGGATCACTGCCTAAATAAGAGTACTTCCTGTGGAGAGGACACTGCTGGAAGACTGCGTTTTTAATATTGCACTCTTGCCAAAAATATTTGGTCATTAACAACCTTAATACAAACCAAGCAACTCGTTTGGCCCCTCGTCATGTCTATGGTCATTTTATATGTGTGTGACCACTGTTCTCAGCTGAATGTCGCATTTAGCCATAAAAAATTCTTGTTTTTTAAGGATAAATAGATCAGCAGTGGGCGGCTAACACTCACAGAGCTGCGCTGCTGAATAAAGAGAGTAGGCTACTCGTCTTTGGGTCTATGTGCTCAAACCTGGTGCTAAAACCAACAGCAGGATTTTAAAAAGAAGCAGGGGACGAGCAAAAGCTTGGAATGCTTTCACCATCACTCTTTGAGTTCAGCTGCTACAGTAAATTGCTGAGGTTATATGTTTTAAGTCCCATTAGCCTTCTGTGTAACGAGGCCCTGCCGTCCAATCTCAAAATACTCTGCAGTGCATCGAGCAAGAAGAGTCCAACGCGAAGTCTAACGTGGAAAGTGATCAACAAGGGGTTTGAGGTTTAAGCCAACACTGTAAGAAGATGAGGTTTCAGTTTTGAGTCAGTATAATGTAAGGAAAGAACAGCCATTTTTTGTTTTCTCTGCGAGTTGGAGCGTGCAGAGCTTGAGCCGACTGATGGTGGGGGGGGGGTGGTTACCTGTCTGATATGGTATGATTCTATACATTCAAACCAGAAGAAGGCGTTTGACGACAGTGGTCCCTCTGGTTTTGTTGTATTCACAGGGCGGTGCTCTCTGACTGGATGCTAGGGTCGGTGTTTGGGGCGTGGCTGGAGGCGGGCTCTTGACCTGCAGAGCTGTCCCCCTGTTGGTCCACAATCACCTCAGGGATGAGGGCTCGTCCAATCCCCTTTAGGACAAGGCCTCCGTCTGTACAGGACAGTTACGGGGGGGGGGGACCAGTCAGCAAACAGATCAGTTGAGACCAAACTTCACCATAAACACACACTGTTTCAATCATGCCACCTTTACACACTCAGTAAGACACCAAGGATTGCTCCCATTGTTTAGACAGTCAATTTTTCACCTTTGGTCCTAGTCCAGTAACGTGTTTAGAGGTGAGACAGGTGTGAGAGAGTGTATCCTTGGTGTGTTCAGCTTTAAAGTTTCTTTGATCATCTGTACAACAGCACACGCGTGGTTTCTACGTCTGTTTAGTTTGTTTAGTTGCATGTTACAGAATACTCTTAGCAGGCAGAAGCCAGCCAACCTCAGCAGTGAGAGATGGTGTCGGAATCATAAGCATGTTAGTGTCGTTGGACAGCGGGGGTTAAAGTGCAAGACAAATCCATACTAGTATACATAAATATGTATACAGTATGAGTGCAGTTACACACTGAAGGGAGCGAACGCCTGCATTGTTCGTCTCCCCGAAAAACACACAGACACATGCAGTGGACACACAAGCAAGGCCAGTGCATCAGCCCGTCACACCCTTACCATTACCTGCCTCGCAAAGCTCATCTCAGGCTGCCAGCTCAGACATCTGCAATAGATCATCTGAATGTCATGCTTCAGATCACCACAGTTCACATGTAGTGTGTGAGGCTTGTGCAGAAAAGTGAAACCAAACACACAGACATGCTCCGAGAGGACGCAGATCAGAAACAACCACTCGATGCTGAATAGAACCGTTGTTATTTCTTACTTTGCAGAAGATTTCCATAAAAAACATAACGATGGGATTATAAAGTATGTCAAACTATTCAGTAGTCAATTAGTTGCAGCTACAACATTACAATGGCTCTTAAGCATTAATACAATAACGATGGAATGTAATTTGTGTACTAATAATACATAGCATCATAACACTTGCAGGATTCGGTGCGTATTATTTACATGATGAGTATTTTTATCTTTGATACTTAAAGTACTTTTTGCTGAGAAAACATTTAATTAAAGAATGATTTTAAAAGCAAGACTTGGTATTTTTGAAGGACCTGAGTTCTTCATTCATTCTTACATTGATAGTCTTAACTCTGGTGCACCACAAAGTGACCAGACCCAAGATCCTGTTTCCACTGGAAAAACTTGATCATACAATAAATGTTTTATGCTCAAACACTCACTCACACACACACACGCACGCACGCACGCACGCACGCACGCACGCACACACACGCACACACGCACGCACACACACACGCACACACACACACACACACACGCATACACAGACTCACATTGAGAGAGAACGGCTTCTTCGACAATATTGTTGCTACAGTTGAAATGAGCTGAGAACTTGCTTGTGATCCCTGACACTAATAATGACTATAACACTAAACTGGATTAATGAGAAACAAGGGACCAACTGTTTACCTGTTATGACTTTGGAGGCGGAGCTGAAGAGGTCATTTCCATCGTCACTGGCTGCAGGTTGTGGGGGCGGCGGCATGTGGGGCCGTGGTCGTGGCTTGGGAGCTGGCCTCGACGGGCGGGGGAGAGAGTGGTGGGAAAACAGCTGATTGGAGACGGGTCCGTCGTGGGGTGGAGTGCCGGGCGGGGTGGGGGTGCTGGGCGGAGAGGGCTCGGACTCCAAGTGGGCCTGGTGGGGTTGCGGAGGCTGGGGGGGCGGGTGGCTTGGGGCGTGGATCGGGCTGTCCTTGCCGGAGTGGCGCCGGGGTGTGATGGGGGGGTAATGAGTGGAGCCGGGCGGCTGGAAGGCGAAGGGGCTGGCCTGTTTAGGGGGGGCTGGGGCCTGCTTCTTGGTTCCTTTAGAGAAAGATTATTATTATTACATGATAATAAAAATATTAATGGTATATAAATAATGCTCATTCTCTCACCTCTGCGGCTTAAGTGTGGACTCTGCCCCCTAGACCCACCCTGAGAGTAGGGGGTTCCTACTGCAAGATGGACTGAGCCATTCCTCTGGGGAGGGGGGGTGGACATGAGTTCACGCGCCGGGCTGCAGGAAATACAATAAATCCAAATATTAATCCATCAACATGACATCTACCCTGTACATTCAACAAGCAAGTGATACATCAGGGCGAGAACTCATGCATAATATGCAGACAAACTTTACTAACTTCCATTCAAAAGGCTTCAAATTACATTAGGAATCATACATGAGAAATGACTACAACAACATAAAGTGTAGGGAAGAGGGTGTAAGATCAGAAAATCAGAAAATAAAGTTGGAAAGACTGAACAAAAGGTTTGATAACGCGTTACATGCAAATTTAGACAACACCAAAAAATGCAGGCAGGAAGAACTGCAAGTCAATTTAAAACAAAAGATGAGTTTGGAGCGGAGGATGAGAGACGTCTGTAGACAGAGTAGGAAGGGAGTTTCATTATTCTGCTTCTGCTAAAATGAAGCCAAATTTAAAGCCGAGGCCATTGCAGATGTTGTTAAGATATGATTATTTATATTTTATGGCTTCCAGTATGGGAGCTGTAAACTCAAATCAAACACATGACAAACAAAGAGGGGGGGATGGGGGGTGGGGGGTAGAGGTCCGGATTGGCTGATTGGCTGCGAGCAGGCGGTGGAGTATTGTCGGTACCTCAGCTCGCTCCTTACCTGCTCTCCTCTGCGCTGAGCTGGGTTACAACCTGCGGCTGCACTGCAGCTACCTGGACCCCCCCACCCAGACCACCACCAGCACCAGCACCAGCACCGCCAGCTCCACTCAAGCCAGACTGCTCCGCCTCCCCGGCCGCGGGCGGAGCCTCGGTCTGGGGCTCAGGCTGGGCGGGACCCCCGGCTTCCAGAGGGGGCAGTGGGGGTTGGAAGGTGGGTGAGGTTGGCTGCTGCTGCGGCTGCTTTCTATTTACAGCGCTGGATCTACGTGGCGTGGGCTCCGGTTTGTTAACAGTGCTAGGGAGGGGGGGAGAGGGGAGAGAGTTCAGGAGGGCAGACCACACGCCATCAGACAGCAAGAGACCGAGGGACAGAGAACCAGCGAGAGAGAGAGAGAGGGAGAGGTGGTGCCAGAGACAGAGATGGACGCAACTTCCTGAGATCGATCAAACCCGAAAGAAGAACCCCCCCACACCCCCCCAAAAAAAGACAAAAAAGCGCGTGACAGTGACCTTTGTTTAGAGGAACTGCTTTGAGCTGCGATGTCACTGCAGGCACAGAGGAGACAGATGCTGCACCGTACAAACAGAATGCAACAGAGGAAGCCCACACAAAACATAAAACCAGCAACCTACAGTGAGACCGGGGCTTTAATTGGAAATAAGAGAGACAACACAGGTGTACACAAGAGTAACACAAGCGGATTTTTAACTCCAGACAAAGTTGTGTCCAACAATAGGGAAAAAACGTTTCGTGAGAACTGCGTCTTCATCATGTTCTGTACAGACCTTGAGGGAAACAATCGATTAGCTTGAAATCAGCTGAACAATAACACAAGTTATGTTGTGTAAGAATCACAGTGAACATCATTCCCTTCTTTCCTCCGATCAGTGAATGGATTAACGGGAGCTACGTTGGACTATGGCACGGCTTTGAAGTCTGGCATGGGCAGATCTTCAGTGGGGGTCTCAGTGACTGTGATGGACTCGTCGGCCACTACATAGAGGGCCGACACGGCCGGACCCCGGGACTCCTGCCTGCTCACGGTCTTGGGGCGTGACGGGAGGGACAGGGGCAGGCTGAGGCTGAGGTGGGGGCGAGACAGGTACCTGTCTTTACGGGGAGTGTGAGTGTCCCCGTCCTGCCCCACTTGGCTGCCGGGGCGTTTCCTTTCCAGGCTGGGTTCGGGGTCTGGGGTGGCCGGGTGGGTGGGAGAGGCGAACATGCCCGACACGTTGAAGTCCACCTCTGAGAGAGGAAGAAACAAAAACAGATGATGAAGATTACATTGATCAAATGACCTTCTAATACTTCTGCACGGCTAAGGATCTTCTAATCTTTAGCCGTGCTAGCTATGAAATCTGGTCCAGATATTTAGGTCTTTTCAGAATAACTTCGATAACTCTGACGCTACCTACAGCGCCATCAACAGGTCAAAATTTGAAGATTGATTTTAGACGTTATAAAGAGAAGATCTTGATGCTGGATCGTGATCTTGCTGGCTGCTGACCATAGACTATGATTGCAGCAGGACTGTTTGACATATAGTATTGACGTTAGTCTTCTAAATATTTACCCTCATCAATGCTGCTAAAAACTTTAATCCAGAAGATTTTTTCCTTCACTTGACATCTTTTACACTTCTGTCTGTCCTGGGATAGGGATCCCTCACATGTGTCTCTCTGAGGTTTCTACTTATTTGTACCTGTTAAAAGGGTTTTTAGTATTTTTTCCTGACTCCTGCTGAGGGTTAAAGACAGAGGATGTCACACCATGTTAAAGCCCTATGAGACGAATTGTGATTTGTGAATATGGGCTATACAAAAAAAATATGATTGATTGATTGATTGAAGACAAATACAAAATAAAACCGCCCCAAAATATATAAAATCTGACTTTATCCTTTTAATTAGTTGATAATATTTAACTGAAGTGATATTTTAAATGCAGGACTTTTCTATGTAATGTTTTTTTCTACGGTGTTGTATTGTTACTTCAAACTGACATCTTCAGGAGTATGATCACGTTTTTAAATTGTTCATGGTTTCCATAAGAAAAAAAGCAACAGGAATTTTTTTAAGCTCACAATAGCTGAGGAACATTTTCTGCTGAATCTGCCCTTGATAAAAAAACAAATGCATTGTCTTTGATTGTGCTGTGTTCAACAGGAATACATCACCACTGGACACGGCAGATAGTTGTTACTAGTTACACAATGATAGAACAGATGTTTTACCTTCAGGGAAGAACCAATCAGCATGCTGGATAATGGGCTCAATGATGGCGACGACATGGAGAGATGTAGCCGCTGCCATCTCTGCCAGCGTCCTGAATGCACATTCATACACAGACAAGGAAGGTAGAGCAAGGTCAGTTAGCTTCATCAACCTTAGCTTCACTTTGTTCTCAGCAAAGTGATGTGAACAGTGTGTGACTTTGTTTTACCCCTCTGCCTTCGCCCAGAGCAGGTTGGGTCCCAGGACGATGGCAATGTTGTTGGTTGACATTTTATTAACGTCGCTGTCCTGAGCCAGTTTGGCAAGAAACTTCACCAGATACCTGCAACAGAGACCACTGCTGTAAAACCTCCAGGAAACGGACAACTTCAGATCTACTGTATCACTTGTCTGTTCCTGATCTCTAGCATCAGAACCGTAAAGTGCTCTAATGAGATGAGGCATTCGAGTCTGAATCACTGTAGAGAAAAGATGGACGACATCACAGCCCCCCAAAAGTGAAGCCAAAGCGCCCTCAATCGCCACCTGCTGGCTTGTTGCAGTATAGGTCATAAACCTCACCAGTCAATATTAATGGACCAAACTAAAAAGTCCAAGTACACGTTAACTAAGTTTTTCTCAAAGATGGTTTCGGTCATTTTAGGTACCTCTAACCACACTGGTGTTTGTTCAAGTGTTTATTTCCCCAAAAATGTGGTTTTAATTGGTTGAGCTTCAAAAAAGGGATGAAACATCATGATTGACAGCTAAGACTGACTGAGGATTGGACGAGTGCGAGTATCGAAGGGACCTCACTACTGCGCCATCCTCCAATCACGATCAAGATGGCAGGAAGTGGAGAAGCGTCGTCCATCTTTATGTACGATCTATGGTAAAATCTATCGTATCGATTTAAAAAGGGATCTAAGAAAATAGCAGCACCTAATAGGATATATATCATTTGTAACTAACTAATATTATGAATACGAGAACATTATTTTATCTAGGCTTTTGATTTGATTGATTGGAATTTAATTTGATTTATTTGTATAATTATTCTCTATTTACTTCCATTTATTCTTATATTTTATATATGTATTTTTTTTTATTATTATTTTATTTAATCTTATTTTAAGTCATTTGATTTCTGCCTCTTTTTCTTTACCCTGAGTGTTTGATTGTGGGTTGGGGGGTGTTCATAAACGTTTGTATGTTTATAAATGTTTGAATGTATGTTTCTTATATGTAAAACTCAATAAATAATATTGTTAAAAAAAAAAAATAAAAAAAAAGTGATCTAAGGAACAGAAACCAACTCTACTCATTCAGTTTTGTTACAATAGAGTGAATTGCATCATTTGAAGGTTCTTATACGTCATATGTAGAAAAGATAAGAAAATAATTGAATGTCTTCTCACCTGAGGTTGGCTTTGTGAGTCTTTGGCAAATTGTTACATGTTACCCACAGGGCCTGAAGCCTCTTGTCAGGATCCGACACACTAAAGCCACACACACACAAACATGATTTAAAATTCCTTCTTACATAACCAGCAGCCTATCTAAAGCAGCCTGTGAGCACACACTGCTTCAGGTATGTGCTTACTGCTTATTAGCACAGACTTGAGTTTGTTTTGCAGGACATTAAAAATGAGTTGTGCGTGTTGTGTTACCTGGAGGACTGTAACCACTCGTCATACAGGCCAAAAGTCATTAGAGGTTCAGGAAGTTCCCTGAGGTAGGACTTCAGAGCTCCTGTGTGTGAAGAGGAGAGCGGTGAGATATTGACCTGAACCAGATGGGGCCAATTGTTGCCGGGTTTGAGGTCGTACCTGCGACAGCGTGAGGATCAGAGTAAAATTCCTCCAGCTGCGAAGTGGAACAGTCCAACGCTGCTTTGAGCTTCTTCAGCTTCGAAGCTCCGGCAGCTATTCTGAAGAGTCCCTGCAGGGATGACAAGAGGACAAAATGACTGGATTATGCTTTTTCTTGAGACAGAACGCTCTTCCTATTGGCTGTTGTACTAAGCAGATGCACCTGCACGGCCTTTTGTGAAAGGCCAGCCATGAATTAAAGGTGTTCTATAGGAAAGGTCGCTGTTACAGCATTGGCAACAACTTCCAAAGGTACCTAAACAAAGGGAGAATTATCGAAAGAAGAGTCTAAAGAGAGTTGGACAATAAACGCAATAAAACACGCTTGGGCCTATGCGAAAACTCACCTACTGCAGCTTTAAATAACTAAGAAAGAGGAATCGTTTTTTTCTGCCAACAGAGAAGCAGCTCTTTCGGGATGAGTATCAGACAGACACACAGCACGAGCTTTGTTTCCGTTTATAAACTCGTCTTAGATTGTCCTCCTTGGGGAGTCTAGATGTTCGGTTGCATTTAGAGAGTTTAAGACTGAACATCGTAATGGATAACAGATGCCTGTCTACACACACACACACACAAATGGTGCTTATTCCTGACGCCCAAAGCCTTGTTGACCACAAGTTGGCCACAGATGTTTCCAGACTGTTTGCTCCATCATCTCTCGAGAGCAGTTCACATGACCCACGTTTCCTTCCATCTTTCAAGGGACAAGTCCATGTCCAACTTTTGGTCAATTAACCCTCAACTTTGTCCCAGTTTACCGAAGTTCATCTTTCCGTGATTCAACCCGTACCTCCTCCTTCATGCCAGTTTCCAGCAGCATCATGACGCAGGCCTCAAGTGGCAGAGCGATCTCCCGGTTGCTCCTCTTCAGGTGCTCCTCCAGGTGCGTACCGTACGCAGGCTTCTCCATCCACGAGTCTGGGTGAAACATAAACCGTTAGAGTCTTTACATTAATCGGATTGTTTGACAGTTTGATACATTATAGTTTCCCCCGTCTAAGTCTTTCTCATGCACATGCATACTTGTATATGTAAAAAGCCAAGTGGAAACCTGGTTCTGCTTATGAAAAAAAGCTTCTGCTTCTTTTAAATGAAGGAAGCGCTTATGTCACACATATAAATAGACAAATAATTAATATTATATCTTCAATTTAATTGAACAAAGATTCTTTCATTCTCGACAGGATCCCTCACAGTGTTTATGTCGCTATGTGATAATTGGAAATAAAAACTAAACCCTCAGATGTGTTTTACTAGGAAAATTATCCACACACTTTTAAATATTTCTCATGATTATAAATGAACATTTAAGTCACACTGAGCTCATCGCTCATTAACTACTTCCTCTGTTTTGACAGCAGAGACTGCAGCACGAGAGAAGAGTTTGTTCGTAAACAAAAATATTAAATCAGTAAGAAAATCTTAATTAGGGACATATTTACAATATATCCTTAGCCTCACTTTAATAACTGCAAATGATTTCTCGTGTTTCTTTTCTGTCCTACTAATGTGATCATACTGTTTACATTTGAACTTGCTGAATATCACTTTTGTCTGTTGTTATAACCACATTAACCCGCAGGTTTATAAACACTGACAATGTTGCTTGTAAATTAACGAATCCTCCTCAATCACATGAACTCACTCGTAGCTTAATAAGAAAACCCAGAGTTAACAGAGCCAGTTGACAACCTGTCTATTACGCAAGTTATCTGATATTTGGCTCAGTAAAGCCAGATAACTACAATATACAGTATCCTGGGTATGTTTAATTTGCGTCGTCGTACAGTCCTCAGGACAGTCAACATAGTTTGCATCTATTTAACTGAATTAAGCTATAATAATTATGTATTTAAATAAATGGAATGTTTTCATGTCTTGCTGCTCACCTTGCTGTATTTGGATTGTTGGTATAGCTTCTTCCAGAGCTGCCAGAGACCTCCTGTGGTAGTCGACCTGGGCCTTTAATAACTGGTTTATTCAAACAAACACAAACACAAGTCACATGGATAAAAATATAGTGAAGCAGGCATTTAGATTTTATCTCCTTATACAGATTTTCATATTTGCATCACACTCACCAGGACGTAGTAGCGTGCATACTCTCCCTCTTTGGAAGCAAAGTTGTACAGGTCAGCAGAGAGCTGGTCCTGTGGATGACAGGACGGCAACCTTAAACTTTCTGCCTTGGAATATTTTCATTAACCCAGGTAAACTCCAGATGACGATGCAATGAGCTGTAATTACATGTTCGCCTGATAATGTGCACAGTTTGTTATTGTTCCTCTCCTGCTACAAAGGCTTCCTTTGTTCAGCCTGTTCTATTATCCTAACCTGATGAAGAGGCCCTGGCTGGAATGTACAGTTAAAACATGCTTGCATTCAATACTACATATACTGCCAACCTGAAAAAAACAAATATGTGATGTACATTTTTACCTTGCATATTTCTACTTTATTTAGAGCCTCGTCCATCTCGTCTTTTAGAGAATCGGCTTTAGCTGCCATGGCCTGGTTGTTGGACTTTGCTGCCTGGTACCACCTGCAGGCCAAGACATTATTTAGACACTATTCACATGAGCTTATTTAATTTGACGGTTTTCTTTTCTCACTGTGCTAACATTTTTACATATACGTATCACATTTCCTAAAATGCAAAAAGAAATACAGTTGTTTACGCAAATAACTCCATCACTAAATACTAAATGTACATTAAAAGTTGAACCTTGTCTTGGCCGAGTCATAGTCCAGAACCAGCTTGGCTAGCTGTTTCCTTTGTTTCAGTATATTGGGAATCTCCACCTGTGACAGTGAGAACATTTCGTCAGGAGGAACCGTGCACGATGGTAACTTGTCGCACAGTCTCACTTAATATCTCAGCAATTTGTCTTATCATATAAAGTCTGGTTATAAAGTGAATTTTAAAGTAAAGTAAGGTAACGTTGTATCATGGCGTGGTTGAAATAGTCAGTGTCTTTACCTCTGCCACCTGGTTGAGCGGATCCAGGATGTCTCTCTCGAGCTGCACTTCATGCTGCATCAGTTCGGTGGCTAACCTGCTCTCTGCCTCCCCGCACACGTCCATCATCTTGCTGTTCACACAGACACACAGGTACGCACACAAAAATTAAACATGCAAAAGGCCAAACGTGTTGAACTTAGGAATGTGCAATATATCCAAGTACAGAAAGTAAACAAAACATTCCAAGAAAACACACATCTGACAAATAGCGAAATAAGGAGAAAAAATAAAAGCCTTTTAAAATAAATACAGTTCGTAAAATGTTATTTAAAGCAAATGAAGGAAAACAAGAACCACTGGAGTTAAAATAAGGTAGTACTTAATATTCGAGTGGAATGCTGTGAGCTGTTAAAAAGCTTCCCAAACAGGTTTGTCTTTGAATAAAATCCTGTGGTTGCATTTCCCATCTCACCCAATCAGACTCTCGTCTCCAAGCTGACCGCCTCCCTCCTGCATGGCCTGCGACAGCGTCGTCAGGGGAAGCTTTTTCTGCAAAAAGAACGTAAACGTTTTGTAGCAGAACAACTTAGTAGCAGTTCTTTTCATCCCATCTACTTGTTTTGCCATGTTGGATTTGGAGAAGTGAAAATGGAGATGAAATTAAAACTAGTTTGATGAATGATTTGAATTAATCAAATCCCTCGATAATCCATCACAAAATTCTTCACTTCCATTTCAACCGCTCATGTTTCAGTTCACATGCATTTTCATCACCTTCATGTTTTGTCACACCTCTCATAAACTAATAGTCCAAGCATAAACGAAGGATCCACATGTGGAGTTTAAGCAAATACACAATGTACCGTGTGTGTGTGTGTGTGTGTGTTGTTTCCAGTGAAGTTGGCAGGAGTCCACTGCTGAATATTTCTCTCATGAGTCCTGCACATATTTGTGTTACATAAGCGATGCTATGTGCTCATAGCACAAGATAGCAGGTCCACACTGATCTGATAATGGTGTGACAGTGATTCATTCTTAATTAATTTCTCTATGAGCGACATGCTGCATTAGCATCTCTCTGTGTGGCTCCTAAAGAAAATGGAAAAGTTTTATAAGGTCTTGACTTCGTAGCGTGTTGCCAACATGCTGAGATGAGTTTATGTGAGTGTCTCCAAAGAGGGAAGGGAAATCGAGCACTTCTTACATGTCTCTTCTCTGTGTCTGTGCCGAGTTGACCCTGCAGACAGGACACCAGTCTCTTGTGCGTGTTGTGCGACACCAAACGCACCAACTCCATCCGCCTCTCGATCTGCACATGAAGAAAAAGACAAATGCAATGTCATTAAAGTCAGAACAGAACAAACAGGCCCACTGTGAGAAGAGTGCAGTCGTCAGATTTACAGCAGGGTGAAGGTAACTTGTAGTGGATTTTCCTGCTGAACAGAAACACTCCAGATGAGGGCTACAGATCCAAACACAGATACTGCACCAGAGCACCTGCATCTCAAAACTTTATATCCAGTTTGTGTTTGAGAGATGACAGAGGACGTCACCGCCATCTGTTCAGCTCCGTCCTGCAGCATCCAGTGCTACACACACAGCAGATGAATAACACAGACTGATGGATTGGGATTTTCACTGAGAATAGATAAACCTTTTGCGTTTTAACACATGAAACCTCTGAGCTCAGACACTTTTGAGTAACAGAGATTTGTTATTGGCGGATCGATTTCACGAGCAGGTATTTTAAGGACCTGATAGAGCTGCTGTTTTAAACCCTTAACTCCAATAATCCTCGTACATTACAGTATATTTCCAGAGCTCATTTTCTCAGAGTATAACACAGTCTCAGGAAGATTCATATAAGCTCATTTCAGCAGATAAACTCCTGATAAACTCAGTTAACTCTCTTTCTGTGAAAATTGAACTCAATCTACGCCACTGCAGGAAGTCATTGGGTTAAACACGACAACAGTACGCACATGGGCTTGCTGTGGCGCCAAGTATTGAGCGAACGTCCAGCTGGGACTGAATGAATGAACAGAAACAGTGGATTTTACTGTAAATAATGTGGCTCGGTCACATCTGGTTTCTACCAAACACACTTAATAAGGTCAGTATCGAGCCCAATGCTGATCTCACTCATTGTAGAATTCTTACTTTCCTGCGTTCCTGAAATACTTTGTCCTTCCATTTGTATTTTATAATTCACTTCAATGATTTCACAGTTTGATTTGTTTCATTCCATTATATCACAAACATACTTTCAATGAACACACAAAGTGTATGGATAAAATAACCACACAAATATATCAACAATACATATCAAAGTATTTTATGATGATGATGCCAAATTTACAACAAAATAAAGTCAATGATTTGTGAGCTTGCCACAGTGGCCTGATATAATGACAGATATTTAACTACCAAAGCATGTGGTAATGTCTCTGAAGGTCTGATGCTTTACATCATCGTATTACTCATCCTTATACAAACCACCATCATTTGAGAGATTTTCATATTAAAACTTTCCATCTGGGATTCAGCTCTGATGTCAGATTGTCCTTGAATGCACCGCCAGTGGGAGTTTTCACATCAAATGCCTGCATCGCTGTTTTAACGCTCATATAGAGTTAACTGATAGAAAATAAGCCTCAAATTTCAAGACTTTTGTCAAATTAATGTACCTAGAATTACCGCCCTGTGGCTGTCTGCCTCCGCTAACCAGCGCAAGTTTATAGATCTATTTCCAGACTCATATGAGATTGACCTTTGAATTCTCATCAGTTCATCTTTGAGTCCAAACGACAACTGGTCAAAATAAGAAGAAATTCCCTAAAGGCAGACAGACGATAGATATCATGTTCAAGAGGCCAAAAACATGTTCTCAAACTTTAACCACCAAAATCTAATCTAATTAACGCTTGTGTCAAATTTCAAAGGAGAAATTCCTGAGATACCGTTTAGAAATGGTCACAATGACCTTGACTCATGTGCTCTTGAGATATCGTATTCAGTAGAATGGGACGGACAGGCAGAGGGACAACCCTGATACATATTGCCTCCGGGTACTGGCTGTCGCTGGCTCCGGCATAAAAACACATGGTGTCGTTCCTAAAACAAATCCATCATGAATAAATTGTTTCATATCCTACACTTGGAAAATTGTCTGCAGTATTTCCAAAACCAGAGAGAATATGAACAAGGCAACATGAATTGAGTTTGCTATTTTTGGAGCTGAAGTTAAAACTCTTGTTCTTGCAGTACTGGGGACATTTTGATTTAGCACCAAAGGTCTCTCATCTAAGTATCTACTTCCTCTTCCTGTTTCACTATAAACAACAGCGTCCAGTTGTGTCACTACATCTGACCGCCCCTCATTTAGTGTCTGATCGTCATCTTTCTCTTTTGCTTCCTCTTTTACTTTCATCCTCACTAATTTGCGGCTCTCTTCACGTCACATCAGGCTCCCGCTCCCTCACTTGCACACACACACACAGACGTTTCCTCCTCCTTCTCTCCTGAGGCCACGCCAGACCACAGCTGGACTTGGCCTCTTTGCCTGGATCCAATGGATTCGCTCACCATTCAGCTGATCCCCGGCTCTGATTAGTGCAGTGCAGTATAGTTCTATCTGGTGGCGGCTCGATTGGATCCAGACTTCCAATGCTCAGTGCCAGGAAGGAAAGAAAGGGGAGTGAGTGGCTGCAGTGTGGGCGGAGCGGGCGACTGGATACACTGGGTGATCGCATTGTCTGTGCCGACGGAAAGATTTCCTTCATTATACACAAGAAAGCACCTCGGGACCCTCACTGGATTTACAAAACATTAAGTCTGCTTCACACAATTTACTTTTGAAAAGTCTCATAAGTTTAAACTTCCTTCTCGTCGTAACTTCTGCTGCTCCGATAAAGTTGTTATGATGTGCCGGCATATATGTAATTAATAATTGTGTAAAACCTCCATGAGACTAGATCCGAAAGTCAAATAAGGGAATAAACTCTTGCACACACACAGAGAAACAACTCGACAAATTGAAATCATGAAGCTCCCGGATCAGAGCCACAGACACACACAACAAACACACAACACACACACACACTTCACATTGACAGGACAGAGACAATCCCTTCCTCCCACGTCTCTGTTATGTAGCTGTCCAAAGGTTTACAGTGCAGTAACTGCGATCACCTTTTTTATTTTTTTTCAGTCAGCAATGAAAGCAGTGAAGAGAGTGAGCTGACGACCTCTGACCTACCACAGCAGAAAATGTGGAACGTTCAGTGAGTCACAGAGGAACCGGGCGGGTGGATTCAGTTTTGTTTTCTGGCTTCGAGCTGCTTTTGTTGACTGGATAGTTTGGAAAACCGATAGGCTGGTGGACTGCAGCGGTGCCGCCAGGGATTTAGGGCCCCATGAAAAGAGTTACCACAGGCCAGGCTGCGAAAATACATGTATACTATAAACTGGATGAAGCCTCTCTGAGAATTGTCCATATTTCACAGTCTTAGTGGAACTTTAGTGGCAGACGTCTCTTTAATGTCTGATAATGAGGCAGAAAGCAGGATTCAAATAGAAAAGTGTGTCAGAGGGCAACGTCTTCCACTGACCAGCACCACAGCACTTTATTAGAGAGGAGGTGTCTGTTCTCATTAAAATACACCGACCATCAGCCTATTATGGTCAGAGGTCAAGGTTATTGATCCACAAATAATATTTACGAATATTAACCTCCACCGAGGAGGTAAGGTTTTCATGTTCACTTGTTTGTCTGTTAGCAAGATTACGCAGAAAATACAGAACTACTTATCTTTTGCCTTGTAGGAAGTGCGTGGTACAGGCCAAGAAAGAACCCATTCACTTTTGGAGCAGATTTAAATAAGGTGATGGATCCAGGATTTGTTTTACACCTATTTTAACGGTGTTTTTCAACACTAGTTTGTGGATTTCTAGAAAAAATGTACAGATTTCTTTATGAAAAAAAATCTTGGTTATATACAGGACTGATCGTGCGATTTGGTGAGGATGGATTGAATCCAAGGGGACTGTTGGCCCTTGGCGGATGTAGTGCCACTTTAATCTAACATAAAATTGGCAGAACACAACAACGTTTGAAAAAAGAATATCTAACTGGAAATGGTCGAACCCTGGGAGCATCGACAATTTTTGTGTAAAAATGCTGTTGTTGTGAAAATATGTCCCAACTAGACTGTAATCTTTATTAAATAGACAAGCCAGTGTATCAGTCCTCTGTTTGGCTTTAAGAGCTGTGTAACCAACAAATACCTGCTTTACATACAGTATCAGATATGGGTTTGGGTGAGTAACCACAACAGTAACTGTCTATCATGTCTCCTAAGTGGAAATACTGAGATACGGGGCCAGTTTCAGCCTGACTCTCTCCAACATGAGGCCAGGAAGGCAGCAATCCAATCGCGTCTGACAGCAGTTCTCCCACTGAGGGCAGGACGTGTCCAAACAAGATAAATGCCTCAGCCGGTGCAAAGGATTGTGGAAAAATGGAAAAAGAAAAGACGACTACGACACCACAGAAGTGTCCGATTTCAAGCTGGACGGTTCAGAGAAGGGGGGATGTGGGGAAGGGGGAAAGTCAAAACTTTTCTTTCTCTGCTCATGTTTGGACTGTCGATGAATAAGTAAACTAACATCTTATAGAAACTGACAGCAGCATGTTTCCTGATTGACTATATTACGTCTTTATCTGTGTGATTTCTCAAAAACTGCAGACTCTGATTGGCAACACGGAGCCAAAGTTGTTCTGCCAAAAGAAATCCAAGCACCAAGCTGACGGCCTGACAATCACATTCCTGACTGAGGAATGTCTACCGCAGCACAAAGCTCCTGTCGTTCAGGACAAGGACCAAAGATGAGAGCATTCTCAGGACGGGTGGGGTCAGTTATCGCTCTGCACTGTGATAGGTGGCTAAACTTTATTATTTCCACTATTAAAGCAAAAATCTGGCTACAGACTGTTCATACAGATCACAGCATGTTTTTGCATCTACATGTATTTGTCCATACCTGATAATAAATACTTGTATTTCTAACTTGTTGTGTGTCACTGGCTGCGTGTGAACCACATGGGGTCCAGGGTTCATTACTTCCCATCATAAAACTTTGACTCTCAGGACTGATTGAGGGCTACACTCTTTCACCTTTACTTTCTATTTACAAAAAAATCAGCTTCTCTGGTGGTTAATCACACTCTTTTCCAACAGTGATCTCAGTTCCACTAGCCAGCAAACTCCTCTCCACACACACACACACAATGTACATCCTCGCAAGACAACAGAACATAGCCAGGTTTTTGACTTGAGTGGAAAACCATGAGGCACTTCTCCTCCAGTGCCAAACCTCTGAGCTGGCGAGTCATTGCTGAATGAAAGACTCCCCACTGCTGTAGCTGTAATTCTAACAGTTGTACTCCAAGACTGCAGAGCGACCTGGCGTCAACAAGCCGCTCAGGCACGATGGCTTTAACAGGGTTCTCTGAGGAGAAGTCCTGTGATAACTTCCGCATTTCACTCTTTCTGTAAGCGACTTCTAAAATAGCCCTTCATACACTGGTTCTAAAATAAAGTGGGTTAGGCAAAACAGGACATAACGCCCTTCAACGGTAGCAGATAATAAACCACAGAGTCAAATTAACCTTTAAACATTGTGTGTCAGAGACTGCAGACACATCCCAGGCTGAGAGGGGAGCAACAATATGGTCACAGTTCACTTTGATAAGAGTTTTAAAAAACTACGGTGTGGCACTGAAAATTCTTACTCATAACTGTTTTAGGCACACCCTGTTCATGTGGAGCGTTTTCAGGGTATAGCTCTTTGTATTTTATTTATTGAACTGCATTCCTTTACATATGTAAACAAATCTGCTTTACAAATAACACGTGGCGCCCTTTCAAAAGAAAAGTTAACTAAATATAACAAAGAAAGGAATTCTACTGACCATATCATTCATTTGCTAATTATTTTATAGATGGACCATGTTTGTACAGTATGACACATCCAACTGTAGTTAAACACGGTTACTGTAATCTCCCATAAAACTAGATGATGTGTATTCTTGTGTTCAATAACAAAATATAATCCTACACGACTGAAACCAGCAAATAATTCACAGGCTTTTGAAATTTTTTGAAAATCGATGATCAAAAATCTAGCTCTAATAATAATATAAATAATGATAAATAAGAATGATATATTCACCTGTAGGAGGTCATCGCTCAGCACCTCTGTTTTCTCAGCCCTGTTGAGAGAAACACAAATATGAAGACAAAAATAAAAGACTGACAACGAACAGAGGAATAAAAATAGTTAACGCACTGCGGTTGTACCCCTCCGCCAACGAGTGCAGTTTCTGTGAACATAGTTCTACACACTTTTTTCTCATGTTCACTGCAACCTTTTGACAACTGAAACACAGTATCATGAGGTAATTGTGACCTTGACCTTTGACCTGTAGGCATCAAAATCGAATAATTTCATCTTTGAGTGAAAGTTTGCTCCAAATTCGTAGACATTCCCTCAACCAGATCTCAAGATATCAAGTTCAAGAAAGACAGACATACTTGTGAGGCCCCCGTGACCTTGACCTTTGACTTTGACGGACAGCGACAACCCGGAAACATAAAAACACACCTTCTACATACAGAGATAAGACGCGATACCAGAACCACCTCCACAATATTATGCAACCCAAGGATATGAGTTGAACGACACGCCTGTTAAATGCCAAGAATTCAATTCAGTCCACAAAACTGTGCCCCCTTTAAATAACTAAAGAATATATATAGACTTAATATAGAAACTTTAATTTGGCAGAAGATGTGCATTTATGTTTTCCTTGCTCACTTTTCTGTACTGGTGAAACAAAAGGCAGCAAAGTGAAGTATAGTGATCCATGGAGGAACCATGGAGGTTATAGTTTCACCTTTGTCTGTCACAAAAACAATTGAATGGATTATCACAAAACTTGCTGGACGGATGTGGTATGAATCAGGGAAGAACACGTTACATGTTTCCTTTATTTAAAATTCAACATTTTACGATGTTCACTCTCTTCCCAGGGAATAATTCATGGATCTTGATGAAACAAATCTGGCATATTTAGGGTTCTATGAGTGTGTGAAATTCAGGGGCAGCTTGATTGAATTTAAGTGTATTTAGAGATATGCGTTCTACTGAGTGCCATTCTAGTTTTGTTATTCCATTTAAACTAAACAAGGCCTAGCTTGTTGTAGAGAAACAGCTGAAGTGCAGAATAGTTCATCCAGCCCAACCTGTCTGGAGTTTGCACTGTGTGTGCCTGCAGCAAGATTACACAGGGCACCATATTCCTAAACACACAACATAATGTTCTCACATGAAATTAGCATTTCACTTTTTACTTCACTTTTTATATTTTTTATTTATTTTTATTCAGAAATGTTTATCTCAAAATAAATGTTACTTTGTATAAATATTGGTAAAAAGTGAGTAAATAATAAGTTAACAGTGAGTAAATATATACTGGTTTCCCATTTTTTATTCCTCTCCTATGCATGTTGTATTTATTGCGTTTTTATGTTACTATGTTCATTGTTTGCACCAATAACCAGAGCAAATTCCTTGTATGTGTGAACGTACTTGGCAATAAAATACTTCTGATTCTGATTCTGATTCTGAATACTTGTCTTAAATCATCTCATGCTTTCTGAATTACCGGACAACATTCGCACATACATACTCGACACCCAGGCACAAAACAGATTCCTCTACCGTGTCTAAACACACTTCCTGTTGTGTCGTGTGCACCTGGTTTGTTATGGCAACAGGGGCAAGGTGTGTGCGTTTGTGTGAAGGAGGTCGGGTGTTGTCAAGTGTCTTGTGGAGGTCTGAAAATCCCCAAACACACACCGCACATTGTAGCAGAGTCTTAGCAAAAAGGAGACTGTGCACAAAATGCCAATATCCCCTCCGTCTCATCTGGAATAAGATAAAGATTCACTTCTTCATGTGTGACCTCTTACTCCCATCACAGCTCATTCCAGATTTCGACTAGATAATCACTGCTTTTCGTTTCATGGCTTGAATCTCGCTGAGCTAGCGAGCTCCTCACTGACCCTCTTGATGTCGAGCATAATCCAGCAACCACACACCACCGTGCACACGTACAGCATCTCGGCACACAGATCCCCGAGGACCTCTTCCCTCGCTCGACCGTGCAGAGCAGACGCACACTATAGATTTAAATCTCGCAGGGATCAATTAGCCCTCTCCCACACAAGAGATATTACCTAATACAGCTGGAAGACTCAGAAATAAGATCCTTGCATGTTACACCCACCAGTTACACGCTTACCTCACCGCCTGAAATATCCTCACTGATCATTGAAAATCCCTTCGGCTGCACTCTGCTGTCCCGAGCCTGCAGCACGAGTAGAGATTTTAATTGTACAATCGAGGTGATTTTCCAGAAGCACCAATATCGCTGCAACACACCCAGCACTAAACTGGGCTTCAAAGCAGAGCGCCCACCCTCTCCTCAGGGAAAATGTGAGCACCTAAAGGACTCTGAGACTGTGAGAAGCAAGATTCTCCGGTCTGATAAAAGATTGAAATGTTTGGCCTCAATTCTAAGCCTCCTGCCTGACTACTCTCCCCATATTCCTAAATTCGGCCGGGGTGCCGGCTCTATAAAGAGTCCTGGTCGTTACAAACTTATTCCTTTAAGAATTACAGAGGCCGCTGTGCTCTCAGGAACCTTCAGTGCAGCTGAAACTTTCAGCCTTCCTCATGCACAGGGTGCCAGTGTCAACAATAGTAGGACGTAACCTTAACGTGAGTCATAATCGGACTGTGTCCTTTAACATGTAAATGGGGATTGGAATGTCTTATTCAGAATTAGGTCAATAGTTGGACTCATGCTGTTAACCTAATTGAAAAAGTTACATTTTGTTTTTTCAACAGTTCGATGCCGTTGGATACGATCTGCAGCCAGAACACCGCCACACACAATCATCCACATGATCATATAACACAATACAGGCTACACAGCCTCACCATCTTAAGATTCCTATCACTATTGAATTTGCATTGATTTTCCCGGAGCACAGCTTGGCTCTGGCCAGCAGCTACTGTTCTAAGAATAGACTTTCACAATGCTGGAGTCCAGACCCTGAACCAGAACAACACAGAAAGCTGGAGCAGAACAGTAACTGTGCAACGTACAATATTCTCTGTTAAGTTTATAGACTTGTGTTGGGAAAAGAATAAACCTAAAACCCTTAAATATTCGTATAATATAACAATATTTAAAATATGGGGTTTCGTTGCCTGTTTCCTTCGCAAATCAAATCTTGTGAAACTTTGTCAAAGTAAGTAAATCTGTACAACGACCGTTACCCTGCTGTCTCACCCACACGGGAACTACATGTAAATTAAAACTGCTTCCTCTTTTTGAAAAAGAAAACAAAACTGTGGGGCCGAGTGATGTCCCCAGCCCTCCGCCCCCGCCAAGCGTAGAAATGCTTATTCCACAAAAAACCTCAGAGTCTGGCTCTTCCGGTGCCAAACAGAGAAGCACATCAACACAAACTGTAGTGCGGGGGGGACAAAGTCACTGGTTTGTGAACTTGATAAAAAGTCATTGTAGTTTTTGAAGTAGGGAGCAGCTTATATGAGATGTTATCTAAGTTTAACTTGGCTTATTTGTGCCTCTGGAGGGTTTAAAACTTTCATAGAAACACACTTTTTAGGGGGGGGAAATTGTACTTGAACATTTCTACTTCAATCCATTTTTTACTGAACTTTATTCTCCTCAACCATTTACTTTCAAACTCCCACTTTCTGCTCTGTTACTCATGCAGAGCAACAAAAGGCATCAGAGGATTTCTGGCATGTTAAACTAATCCACAGTGGGTGTGAGCCTGGGAACACTTGTACTTCTCAGTCCTCCAGCTGTCAGTCTGCTCACAGGAGTTTTACTGCTCTTTCACGACATATGGGAGGAATGTATATGAGGAGTCCTGGGCCTGTGCCTGCAGGGTGTTGGTTGGAGAGTCATTTTAAAGAGACATAACTTCTGCAGACACGATAAAGGCTGTAATAACTGGACACATCATCTCAGTGGTCGCTGCTGATGGAAAGTGGGAGAGGAGAGGGAGGTGGTACAGATATAGATAGTATGTGTGTGTGTGTTTCTGTGTTAATGTTTTCTTTGTAATATGGTTCGCTGTTAATGGAGTGTTTGTCATTAAAGAAAAGTTTAAAAACAATGAGGAAGAGATAAAAGAAATAATGATTTAAAAACTCTCGCGATAATTATCGATATCGTCGGATATTAAATTGTTTTTTTCGTAAATAACTTCCCTTCCAAACATGAGAACCTGTTTGCTATGGTGCAAACATGGTGGCCCCATACCTTGCATCTTCAGTTGTTATAAAACTCCAAAGGTGTTTAGTTTGTCCAGTTAAAAAACATGGCGGCCTCCGTAGAGAGGACCCGCTCTCTGTAAATATTAAGTATTTAAATATAAAAGGGGCGGTTCTAGGGTAAAGAAAACAACAATTTGTACACTTTAGATGAAACACACTAGTGGAAACATCACTAGGATTATTTTATATTCAAATTTTTGACAATAGATCCCTTTCACCTCCATGTTACACACTGGACCTTTAATAGTCAAAGCAGAGAATCTGAGGTCACGTAAGAATTGCACAGGTTTATTTTCAGCTGCAAAATGTTACTTTTCTTTTGTGTTTCGCAAAAAACGTGGCCCAGCCCTTCCGACACCGCCCACACCAGGAGGGCGGGTGGTAATGGAGGGTAACATACACACACACACACAGACAAACACACACAGTTTTCACAAATTCACAACATCAGTGCTGCTTCAATATAAATAATAAAAACATAAGCAACTTGTGACTTTAACCTGCAGGACTCTCACCTTCCCACAGTCTGGTTGGCGAGTTGCTTCATGCGATTAAACTGTTTCTTCATGGCGATACTTTCCTCTGGTTTCCTCCAAAGTGCGTAAAAAGTGCGCTTTGCCTGTTGATCATCCACAGAGTCGCGCTACGTCTCAGCCATGGTGTGTGAGTTCTCCTCTGACCTGGAGCTAGAAGTCTCTGTGACGAGCTCCAGGTTCCATGTCCCCAGATTTCAGCCCTGTGCTCCGGTGTCTGGCCTGTGAGCAGCAGCCACTGTGGTGGAAAGAAGGAAGTGCCTTCACTTCCCCACTGTACCGAGCAGGCTGACATGTGATACCTCAGCTCCAGAGAGAGAGAGGGGGGGGGGCTTTGAGTCAGCTACTGGTCCGTCATGGTTACAGCAAAGTCTGATTAGTGTTTTACAGTGAGAACAAATCCTAACCAGTCACATTGTAGTGTTTCGTTTAAGATGTCAAATAAATGAAGGAAGTAATTATAGGGCAACGTACTTTTCTGTAAACTTGTTTGAATGCAAACTATTAAACAAACTAATAAAAGTTTTGATGCACATCAGAGCCAATAAACGAAACTTCACCATCAGCTGCTTTCCAGAAAACTGCTCTCAAACTGCTTTGAACTCTCACCGCTGCTCTGACGGGTTCAGGTAATGAAACTCAAACTGATTGGAGACCAGTTTGACCCTGAGCAGCCAAACTTTCGTTCCATATTATCTGCTGCCACCTTGTGGCTACTTCTCTGGCATGCCGTATAATATAAAATAATATAAAATAATATAATATAATATAATGCAATATAATAAAATATAACCCTAACCCTAATATATCTACCATTTACCTATCTATCTATCTATCTATCTATCTATCTATCTATCTATCTATCTATCTATCTATCTATCTATCTATCTATCTATCTATCTATCTATCTATCTATCTATCTATCTATCTATCTATCTATCTATCTATCTATCTATCTATCTATCTATCTATCTATCTATCTATCTATCTATCTATATATATATATATATATCTACCATCTACCTATCTATCTACCTATCTATCTATCTATCTATCTATCTATCTATCTATCTATCTATCTATCTATCTATCTATCTATCTATCTATCTATCTATCTATCTATCTATCTATCTATCTATCTATCTATCTATCTATCTATCTATCTATCTATCTATCTATCTATCTATCTATCTATCTATCTATCTATCTATCTATCTATCTCTCTCTCTCTCTCTCTCTCTCTCTCTCTCTCTCTCTCTCTCTCTCTCTCTCTATCTATCTATCTATCTATCTATCTATCTATCTATCTATCTATCTATCTATCTATCTATCTATCAGAATACACTACAATAGATTAAAATTACCATCTCTTAGATTCCTGTCACCAAAGTAGAAGTAAATTATTTTTTTTTTGTATTTTTCCCTTGTGCCTGGTTAACAGTTTTTCTTCAGTGGACTTTGTCGTAGTGTTTATGATTCAAGCTCATAATGTCTACAGATATTCCACCAAGCGTCTCAGACAAAGGTCGCTCTCCAGCCCTATGAAGTATCTCAATATTACATCATATATACATTTCAATGGTATTTCTGACTGAGTAGCTTTTTATGTGTTTGGACCTGTGAGCCCTGTTTGTCATGAGACTGGTGGTGACTGTGATCTCCAAAGATGGAGCGTTGTGTATGTGTGTGCGCGCGTGTGTGTGTGTGTATGTATGCGCACGTGTGTGTGTGTGTTTGTGTGTGTTTGTGTTCATTCCAGCGTGCACAGAGCAGGGGAACTTTTGAACCTTCCCTTGAGATACTTTAACTATGGTTGGATGATGTTAAAGAACAACCAGTGGCACGGTTTCACATCTGTGATTTGCAAGCAGCTGTGCAGTCAAGTGGAAACACACGACCTGGCCTAGATTTCACTAATGCCTCAGTATGCATTTGTGTAGAAACACTCAGCAACTCCAATGGGTAGGTGAAGAATGGAAATTAAGCCACATTTTGCAGCCTTGTCGAAGAAGTAATCAAAAGCTCTGATAGTTTGAAACATGCAATGTTGCTTTTCTTTATTGGGTGTGTCACTTTTGGAGATTGTGTTGTTGTTTGAGACCCACAAAGCCATAAAAGAACTCCCTGAGCAGTCCTCAGTGATATCTATACCACGCAGCATTATTCTATTATTGTGTTTTTCCATGGGTGGTGAATTATAACAACCTCCCCTGTTTTGCAGAAATTGCTATTACTCAACATTATTTGCATGTGCACAACACTACAGGGTATCACAATTTGAATTAATGGAAAGGGTCGGTATCAAGATGATTTGATTGAAATTATAGTTTCTGCTTTTGTTTTTGCCTCCAAATTTCAATATCACCCTCAACCTCTCTGTATTTTTCAGGTTATACTGCAAAATTTGCAATCAATTTTCCTTTTTTGCCCCACAAGGCAAATTAAACAATCCAATGAAAATCAAAAGACTGAAGATTGGTTTTGTGTAGTAAAGATCTAAATATTACATATATTACATCACATAAAAACACATGATAAATAACATTTATCAGCTCAGGGTGACGATGTGTGCTGGATTAGCAGAAACCTGGTTTAAGAGCAAACTCTGGTTCATCTCCTTCTCGGCGTGTTTTCGTTGTATAATCTATAATCACCTTGTAGGCGATCATTCATTAGTAAGTTAAATCTGCCGGATCATGAAAGTAATCAATTCAACTCAAGTTATCTTTCCCCTCAATTAGAAACCAGGTCCAGACTTTGCTCTTGGGTAAACATTCAGCGTTTCTGACTCGCATCCTTATCCAGAGCCAGGCTAATATTTTCTTAACAACTAAAACACCATAAGCTTTTATTATCTGAGGATTATCAGCCTGCCCAAGATATATGACTTTCATTCCCGACTTCTGCATCCAGCCATCGACAATCATTGCCCTACTTTATCTTCCTTTGACCCTTCCATTGAAAACTATGATAATTTTCCGATTAACGCAAGTGTGATTCATTGGGTTTCAAAAACTCATTTACTAGCTTGGCAGCAAATGCATGAAGTGTTTACCTGAGCCAGTGCAGTGTTGAGCCATGATGAAAAAAAAAGAGAGAGAGAGAGAGAGAGAAGAGAGAGAGAGAGAGAGAGAGAGAGAGAGAGAGAGAGAGAGAGAGAGAGAGAGAGAGAGAGAGAGAGAGAGAGAGAGAGGGAGAGAGAAAGCGTGTCTGTGAGGTCAAAGGAGGAACAGACTCAGACTGTCACAGGTGAGGTCAGCCGAGTCGGTTTTACACCTTCAGCTCTCAGCACCACAACCTCCCTGAAGACTCATGGCCGAGGAGAAGGTGGAGATGGCTGAAGTTGAGACGTCTCTCATAACTTCAGAGTCCAAACCGGCTCCGGTCAGAATGCCCAACAGATTTGAGAGGTTATTGCAGCCCTGCGTGGGCGAGCTGGTGGGGACTATGTTCTTCGTGTTCATCGGCTGTGTGTCTGTCATTGAGAATGAGGAGACCACAGGGAGGCTGCAGCCGGCTCTGGTCCACGGTTTGGCTGTGGCCGTCCTGGTGACTTGCTTTGTGGAAATCAGGTAAGGATTGTCAATATACTTTCAAAAACAGATATTTATAATTATTGTGCATTTGATTGCAACAAGAACAATTACCTTGTCTTAGTTATCATTGGACTCTAGGTGGTTAATAATCAATTACTTATATTTTCATATATAAATACCTGCAGGGACAGATAACACAAAAACATGTTAGAATTCAGCAAAACGACTAAACAGACACAGACACTTTTGGGAATAAAAATTGTTCCTACTGTTGAGGCTTTGATTGACATATTTGTATCTCATAAGTTACAAGCTTAAAATATTTTAAAAGATAAGTAGTCTAGATATTGGATGGATGGATTATTTAATATTTTGAAAAAGCACGCCTGAATAAATCAGTCCTTACAACCCACGTCCTTATTGATCCAATCTCTGTTGAACTATTTCATCCCATATGAATAATCTACCTCAAAACCATTGATTTGGCATCACTTTACAAGTTCATAGTCTGAAGGCGATGTTTTCTCTGAATCTGCTTCACCAGTGGTTCCCATTTCAACCCTACATTCACCCTGGCCATCTACCTGTGTGGAGGCATGGAGATGAACATGGTGGCCCCATACGTTGCATCTCAGCTGGTTGGAGGTGCGCTTGGAGCTGCTATGGCAAAGGTAAGGCTTTGTTTCCTTATAGACTCTCTTATATGTTCATGAAGTGAAATCTCTTCTCATCTGATTCCCGGCTGATTGACTCTAACAGGGAATGACCAACAAAGAGAAGTACAACAAGGCCCACGGGGCTGCATTCGATCTGCTGCAGTCAGACTGTCAGATAGGAAGAGCTGTGTTTGCAGAGGTCACCATGACCTGCCTGATCACCGTGGTGCTGCTGCTGGGGGCCGTGAACTCCAAGACCAGAAGCCCCATGGTGCCCTTCTTGGTCGGCTGCACTGTCATCTTCAACATCTTGGCTGGGTGAGGACATTTCTCATAATATTTGAAGTTTCATAACTTTTATATATCGTGTTTTTGTTGCAGCAGTGATATATAAATAGACACAAACTGAAGTAGCATGACACTCAGCACATCACATACCTCCAACAAGGCCCAACAGTCCCCTTTAAGGTTCAGTGTGTGGAATTTAGTTATGTCTAGTGGTGAAGTTGTGTATTGCATCTTAATACACCTTGCCTCACCCTCCCCCTAAAAACTCTAAAGGTGTTTAGTTTGTCTTCATGGGTAGAGAAAACATAAACTTGTACAAATTAGATGAACCAACTAGTGAAAATATCATTTTATCATTTTATATTCAATTTCCGCCCAAAGTTCCCTTTTACCTAAATATTACACACTGAACCTTTAAATTGAATCAAGCTGCACCAAATTTCTCACATATGATTCAAAAATCAGGCCCTTGGTTCAAATAATTCTTGGATCCTCCCCCTGACCAGGATCCACACCAACATTTAATGGGTTCTTTCTTGACCTTTACCACATCCCTTCATCAAGTTGTGTGGAAATCTTTTTGTTTGTTTTTTTGTAATTTTGCTTTCAAACAAAGAGGTAAATATACAATGAGGGATCATAATTCAAAATTCACATGAATACTACAGGTTCCAGACTCATACTGAGAAAACCTGAATATCTCATGTATTTATCTGTGTTATCAGTGGAGATATTTCTGGGACGTGTATGAACCCGGCCAGAGCCTTTGGTCCAGCCTTAGTGAACAACTACTGGACCTTTCACTGGGTCTACTGGGTGGGACCCATCGGAGGAGGTCTAATAGGAGCTGTTCTGGTCCGGTAGGTGTGACATACGTACATTACATAACTTGATAATTATAGCAAATTAAAATAAAACAAAAAAAACTATCTGGCTGTTGTCCTGTTTTTTTGCAGCCTCCTTCTTGGAGACCGGAACATCCGACTCTTTTTGAAATGAGATTGTGTGAACATCTACTTCAGTTACATCACGAGGTGCTCGACAGATACACCATAACTTCTTTTATATGTTCTTATACAATTGTTGTTACACAATAAACCTTTTATACCGTTGTGAAAATTGTGTTTTCTGACAACTTCACTGTGATGAGTATAAAACAAAGCGCGTGTGCTTGTGCAGAATCTAATAAAATACTGAGTTCAGAGGTTCATTTAATATGAAACTGGTTCAGCCGCACTATAGGTAAACTTAAACAGAGCTGTTGATGATTAGTAAGATGAGTAAACTTGTCTCTCCCTCAAAATGTGCAAGGAACAGAAAAAAGCCGAAGGCTGAGTTTGCACATGTCGTTGTAAATAAAGTCATGATTTCTTTTCAAGTTTCAACGTCCTAAATCCTGTTTGTATCATTGTCATGTCAGACTCACGAGAACATGAGAAGAATCCATCTTTGAACCAGGTGCACGATTATATGTGGAGACGGAAATTCTCTATTTAATTTCCTTTTGAATTTAGAAGAATATCTTGAGCCAAAATTCAATTACTTCCCATTTTCAGCCACAAATGCAGCTCACTGTTAAAAGGAGACCAAATGGCTTTTCAAAGCCAAGCGACATCTCTGCTCCAGCTTTGTGTTCCTGGTCCCCTGTCCCTCGCTCTCTAAAGCCGCAGCAGTGAATGCTCGTTCGGCACATGAGGGTATCATGCTGTTTCCATATTGTACCCCTCTGCCTCCCCGCAGCAGTGGCCCACATGGGAAAGCAGGCCAGGCGGTGGGATAAACCAATTACCCCCCAGTCTGGGTGGACTCCTGCCGATGCACCATGCAGCAGCTTCACTCTGCGCCCTCCTGGGCTCGTTCCCCATGAGAGCCTGCTGGAATTCCCAGAGATGATGATTGTGCGTTCTGAAAAGCCTGCAGAGAGGCTATATTTTGCTTAGAAATTTGACATGGTGGCCCCCATGGAACAATACTGAGGGAGGAGACTTCAAACTGAGCTTCTGAACGATGAAAAAAGTTTGTGGAAGATTTTGATTTGGGGCAACATTAACATTTTGCAGCATTTGATTATAAGTGAATACCCAGAAAATGGTTTTATATTAGAATTGATCTTCACCACTGAGGGCAACAAGTATAATGTTACTAAACTTGTTTCGGACAAAGGCATTCATTCCTCCAAACCACCATGCAGCTTATCAAGCTGTAGCTGAGAGCAACACAGGCGATATGCAAACAAAGAGATGAGCTGCTGAGAAATAAATTAATATTTAGCAGAAATAAACAAGAAGAGATAACAAGGGTTGAGTGAGAGCTCTCTCTCCTCTGGCTCCTCGGACTCATGAACCCTGATGGTTTCTAGATGACAGCAGCCGTGACAATGGTCATTATGTCTGCCGGAGGCCTTGCCACTGCAGGGCCATTGTGTGGGTCCCATTCACCACACCGCCATTTACACTTTCATTGGCAGCTATTTAGTCCTCATAAAAAGTTCAACACACCAATTTGTGAGCCTTGCTCAGCCAAGGAGAAGTGTGGAATAGGCTCGGAAAGGCCTTGCTTTAAAAGTCAATTAATTGTTCCCTGCTTGTGGGAGGGGCAGAGGGGGAGGATCCCCAGGCTTTGGGGCCTCACATCTGTCCATTCACCTTCTTGGGCCGTCTTGATGCAGGGGCCACACAGCTCAAAAGAAAAGTCTGATTCAGTCTGCTCACAGCTTTGGCCACTGAGGAGATTTTGTGTTTCTTTATATGGTAGGGCTATCCTATTATCATACGAATCTGATTACAGGGGAGAGGATGTGATGGAAAAGGGAAAAAAATATGTTTGTCGGACTCTTCCGCTCTAAATCCCATTCTCTGTAAAAGACCAGAGATTATGCATTTGATGGGAAACAGGGGCCGGAGTTCATCCAAGCCTTTACCAGGCCACCTATCTGAAAGAGCACCGAGTCTTAATGGGGCCTGTGTGCAAGAGTCAGAGGATCTCATGAAATTTAGATTTTTATGCTCGGCTCACTTCTTAACGCTCCACTGATTAAATGAACTGAGCAGACTCTGTTAAGATCAAAAATGCTGATGAATATGGTTGAAATTTAAACTTTGAAACTGTTTGTGCAACTATTACTAAATGTATTAATAGTTGAGGACAGATAATAAAATGAGACTTCTACTCATCCAAAACCGCGTGGATTTTTAAAAGTTCATCATTGTGGTGTTTGTTCAAAACAACTTCTGAGTAAAATATTTTTGATGCAATCAAGGAAGTGAACTTTCGCTGGGATCTTGAGGTAGGAAAAAACAACAAAAAGCATTTTTTAAACTTTTTAAGGAAGCTTGACAGTTTTAAAGCTTTCAAACTTGATGATAAAGGGGATTTATTGAATCCAAACAAATATAAACTTCTACCACAAGTGTCTGTGGCTCATCTCAATACCTAAACAATGTAATTTGGCCTCTGATCAAATGAAAATGTAAAAAAATGTATTGCACCATGAAATCTGAACCAATAGTCTTGAAATTAAGGAAAATACATTTTTTACAAGAATTGGACAGTATTGTAAATCATCCTTTGAATAAAAACGGCAGAGTAGAGTCATAAGATGATTTACTTTCAATGTACATCACATAAATACACAAAACACATAGGATAAAATGGCATTAAAGTATAGCTCCACAACCACACATCGTCAAGCCTTTATTCATGAAGACAACCTTGAAAAATGGCGGCCCTTCAGTCTTCCCTCCCACCACAGTTCAGAGGGCAACTCTCACACAGAGCCGGCAAAGTGAACAACAGTGAATGTGTGGAGACGCACAAAGACCGAGCAGCAACCCAGCCCCTTCCCAGTCTCCCAGGGCCGAGGACGGTGATGGGAGAGAGACAAAAGCAGGCCCTCTCTGAGCCCTGGTGCAGGAGGCCCCTGCTGTTTGCTCCTGTTCCACTCCTCCAAATGTGCGTTTCACCAGAAAATCATTCACTCTGTCTCTGCTGGTGATATTTGATGCCACCAGGATGGCACATTAAAACATCACAGGGATCCCACACTGCCAGTACAGGGGTGAAAATGCCTGTGGATTAAGACTGTCGGGCTCAGTGGTGCTACAACAACACACTTCCTCAGTCTAAAGGGAAGTCACAGGAATTCCGACGTGCCGCCCGGGCAGTCTGGTAGACGGACAGGAAGTCTTTGTATCGCGGTGCACACCCTAACCACGCTTCCCCAAAGTGTTCTGACCCTGTGAAGAGAAACTCTCCGTCCCCAGGCTTCACGTGGCACTGCAGGAGAGCGTGGATGTGTCCGTGCCACGTTGAGGCGGACCGAGGTGACCCCGGATCCACACGACGCTCAAACACACCACTCCGCTGCCAGTACACCCTCACCGCTGACACCTCCACCGACGATGTCTGACTTGCAGAGCTGTGGGAGATGCTCTTGATGTGGCCTCGGAGCACTGAAAAAGAAAATATATAAATCCCTTCATCTCCACATCTACATTCTTTCCTTTCTGTCTTTTCTAAAAAAAAAAGGACATGGTGCTTCTGTGAGACGAGACCATGAAAGATAAATTCTATTGATTCCTCTCTAGCACAGGTCTCTCCCATTCTGCAGCTGCCCCCACATCTGTATCTGTTGGACCCTTTACTGACTTTCCAGAACATACACCAGGCCACGAGAACGGATTTTAACCTTAATTCGGGTATGGTTAAATAATTAGGGATCAAATATTCAGATCCATAACCTAAATATAACACTGTACAAGTACTAGTATATGTCCTAGTAGAAGTATACCTTTGCATATATTTTGCCATGTTCTGAAAGTTGAATTAAAATGCAAGTATATACATTTTCATTCTATGTATAAAATTTGCTTTTTAGCAACTGAGATTTTATGACAGTTTGGATGTAATTCTTTTCTTCTTCTGATACTCTTTTCAAAATACACGTTTAATCCACGCCCCACTCTAACACCTGGTTCAGTTCAGCCAATCAGATTGTACCGGACTGATCCCGCCTTTTCCACCTTCGAATCATAGGCTTCGAATACGGAGGAGTCGAAGTCAAGATGGCGTCTCCCAGTGGAGAGGAGTGTTCCAGCAGCAGCTCAGTCTCCAAACAAACAGCTGAGCTCAGACTCTCCTGTGAACATCAGGTGAGTCCAGCACAGTCTCACTTTACCTTTTCTATGCATTTGTTTGGGACTGATGGTTCACTAGTGGAGGAAAAGCTGAACTGAACAGAAGTGAAACTTGAGCTGAGATCCTCTATTGTTTTGTATTTGACTTAGAATGATTTGTTTATTTGTTGTTTATCACTGAACGTGTTTTTTTTCTTGTTTGTTTGTTGATCTCCGGACTCGTCACTGTAGTTTTACATCATTCAGACTTTTCTCACTACATTTATATTGTAATTCCGTTTTTTTGCAGACAGGAATGTTTGTTAATTCAACATGAAAAGTTTCTTGGTGTTTGAAGTTGATTTAACATTAAATAAAAGTTTCATTTTGCTACGTGTTGAAAAAGAGCCACTGAATCACTGAGGGCTTTACATTGAATTAACATGCAATAAATATTGTCTGTGAAGGCCGACAGCCTTCTGTCACTCCTAGTGTTTTAAACTCAAAAGGGTTGAACATTGTTGGAGAAGGGGGACACGTGTATTTTACATAAAACACTCTTTCACTGTGATGCAATCGACAATAAGGATTTTTTATGAAATGAGGAAATAAATCAGGAAGTCTCTTTTGGACGGAAACTGCAAAGGCCTTACAAACTATGAAAAGATCCCATCAGCTCTCAGTAGCTTTTGGAGAAAGTAGCAAAGTTTCTATATTTTAACTGTGGAAACACAAACTGGATGACAATAATATTTAATTTCTCTCACTGACTTCATTTAGATGTCCAACTTGAAGGGGAGTTTTAAGTGCTTGTCTTTATATTTCTGTATTTTATTTTTGAATGGAATTAATTTGGGTTGTTTTGTTCACAAACACATACAACTAAGTTCAATACAACCACTGCAAGTGTATTCTATACAGGAGAGTTGTAAATTAAAGGTAACTCAATATCTAAGTAATAGTATATCCTAGAATTAGTCACATATCTCTGGTTTGTAGTACATATACCTACCAAAGTCACTGTTGCAGCTGGCCATCAGGAGTTCGGTATCATTGCAGGGTCGACAAGAAGCTGTGGACAGAAACATTTTTGCTGTAAGATGATGAAAAATTGCATCACATCGGGTTTTTTTCTTCTTTTTCTATCTCCCTCAATCATAATCAACTGCTCGCAGACCATGCGTGACCCAAAGCTCTGTACGACTGACAGTGATCGATAGATGTTGTCATTTCTCCTCCCTCCCACACAGACACATACCAGCTTCATTCTTCTGCCTCCTCGCATCACAGGGCGAAGAAACACGGGTTTGGGAGAAGGAATGCTGCTCCTGGGTTTGTGCTCTTTCAAGTGCTCTTCCCACCACGTTGCCTGCAGATCAAAACCTCCCAATAGTCTTGACCCTGTGTTTGACTCCCATTGTACCTATCTAATTGAATGACCCTGTGCCAATGCAGGCGGACGCAGGAGTCAAACACTCTGCCAGACTGGCAACACAGAGGAGATAAACCAGCAGCTGTCTGTGTAAGACGGAGCATGACATCACCACTTTGGGAGAGGCCCGCACACATGGATAAATGCTAATAAACACGCAGGCACAATGCTGAGGCATTTGTGGAATCTGCAAACTATTTGCAGTCTCAATTCAGCGCCCCAATGCCCTCCAGCCGCCCGGGGTCTGCTCCGTCCTCTCTGCTTTGTCCCTCGATGGAAACCAGACAGCCAGACAAAACACAAGACTGACCAGCAGCTGCATACTCCACATGGAAAAAACTGGGGTCTATAATTAAATAACCTCTTTTTTTTCTAAACTTATGGGGTTAGGATTGGTCAAAGTCCCTCACTCTCCACTTGTCAGCAGTTTGAACCACATTCAAGAGATCATTAGCTGATCATTTCTATCTGTATAATTCATTGGCTAATGTTGCACTATATATTTGGCTGTTTGCACTGTTATTATCATTTAGTTTACATTTGTATTAATTCGCTTGTTTTTATTGCACATTAATTACTTATTTTTTACTTTTACTGTTTATTTTTGGACTTTGATCTCTGCTGCTGCAACACAGCATATTTCCCTTGTGTGGGACTAATCAAGGATCATGTCTTGTCACATCTTAAGATTAGAACTTTTTTATTAAGGTTTTGTCAAGGTTTTTAAAAGATACTTTATCAATTTGTAACTAATGGCTCTATTAATAGTTAATTTATTCAAATCTAATGGGGTTTTTTCAGCCAATAAGAGGAAATGTGGGGTTTCTATGCTGTGGAAAAATATTTTAAGGTGATGTTTGTCCCGTATGTTTGGTTAAATTGTGGTTATACATGTTTACTGTTCTGTAATAAATGCCCAATAAGCTGTTGATAAGGAGATTTTGGTTCAGATCTGCAGCAGTGAAGAGGTTGGTGTGATCAGTAAAGCAAATGTTTTTTCCCCAACCTGGTAACCCAGATACTGGTCTGAATAATGACTTAGAACCACAGATGTAACTGAATAATTGCTTTGGCCTGAATGCAATTATTGCACCAGAGAGAAATGCTGCAGCTTGTTCTCAGTTCCTCTTCCACTAATTAATCTTCAGTAAACACTGTATTACTCAGCATTACGTCATTATCGTTACAAGAGTAAAAGTGTATAATTTATCAGTGATCTCCATCGGGTCACACTCGGGGGGGTGCACTCACCCTGGTGCCCGCTGGGACCCAGGCTGGGGGTCGCGCTCCTGTTCCCCAGCAGCTCATATCTGAAGCTCATGGTGCGTCTGCTCCAGTGTCCGTCACTCTGCGGGCTGGCCTGGAGGTACAACGCGGGCCTGCGAGGTCCCTCGGCCCGGAAACAGAAGACCTGCTGCGGCCTCTCTCCGTCCGCCACCAGCAGCTCCAGCTCTCCGGCGCGTTCCACGAACACACTGGCCCCGCGGAAGGAGGGAGACGGCTTGATGCACACGGTGGTGCGCAGGCTGGAGGACAGGTTCGGCTCCAGCACCACCCGGAGAGCCTGGCCCGGGTACAGCCACCTCACCGAGCCCTCGGTGCACCGCAGCCGCACCTGGAGCACGATCCTGGAGTCCACGCCAGCTGCAAAACCGCTGGATCAAGAGGGGGAAACATTGTGATGAAGCCAATTCCAGAAGCGTGAAAGTTAATATTTACGACTCTGTGAAATGTGGCGTGGAAGACATATAGTACCATTGAATCTATGAATCCTTAATTAATAATCTACTCATAAACATCAGTCATATTCCACTGTTAGAAAACGATTAACCAGGATGTGTAAAAATCCAAATGGATGTTTTTAATTGTTTCTATCCACAAATAATAGTTATTCTAATCCGCCATTATTTGTAAATATCCTAAAGTCATTGACGAAGGGGTTTAATCCATCAAGCCTCGTGTTAATATTGTTAATAAATGGACGTCAAATCAACCCATATTTTGCTCTTATTTATAACTTTGAACCAAACCGTAAAGTATTAACGAATGCTTTATAAAACATAAATAAAGTTATGAGTTACAACACAAAACATTTTTAAATATCACCCCGGCAAACGGCCAACGTGCCCTTGTTTCCCTCTCTCCCTCTTTTTCTTGAAATGCGTAAAGTTCCTCACCTCCCGGTCCAGTTGCACAGATCAGCTGCACAGGGTCGCAGCTGAAGAGCCAAGAAATGCACCAAAACTATCGCAAAAGAAAACATGTCACCGACGTAAAGATAAAAAACCCAAGGAGAAGGGGACGACAGAGCATGGCTGAAACAAAACGAGTCTGAGAGACACGGAGAGTAGGAGCGATCTGCTGCTGCTACTGGTGCAGCTCCACTGAAGGCTCTCTCTCCCTCTCCCTCACTCCCCCCTCTCCCCCCTCTCCCCCCTCTCTCTTTAATTAGAGTTGATCCAGTTGTTGGGGTCTGTTGGCCTTTGCAGCTCTTTGTCTTCCCTCTATAAAGACACAATAAGCTGGAAAGTCTTCAGCCATCTGTTTACATCATTTCATCCCTTGGCACAACAATTCATCCACTTTAAATGAGTCTATCTGTGGTTTATCGTTTTACTTTACAAAGTTGTTTAGTTAAGCTACTTAACCAATAATTTAATATCTCTGTAATTGTGGTTTTTACATGAAAAACCACCCAAATTAAAGCATTAAGCCCTCGTTTGACACAATCCGGCCTTTTGGCACAACAGTCCATCCACTTTAAAAAGTCTATATTTTTTATAATTTTGCTATTCTAACGTTCTTAATTAGCTACTTAACCAACAAATGTTAACCTCTTCAATTGTTTGTTTTACATGAAAAGTACAAAAATGAAATAGTTTTACATCCAGAGAGGGAAAAGTATGGACAAATTAAAAGTTGGATCTGAGTCTGATCAGAGCAACTTTTCTTATTGAGTTGATTTCAAAATCAGAATAAAGCAATATATGTATTTCTGTGCTTGGGCCTCATCTAGTGGCTGGATGGTGCATCGCCTCACATCTGGAGGGCAAAGAATAATCTCCAGCTCGAATAAACCCACAGTAGGGGGGAAGCTGTAACTCAACAGCAGCTAATAATGCGCATGAATACAAACTGGAATGCGTTGCCAGCTTTCACCACTGATTCAGCCATCGAGCATGAGTGGTTTCACTCCATTTTAACTCAGCGGGGCCGTTGTGCAGAACTGGTTTGGCTCCATCTAAAGGTGCTGGTGGTGGTTGGTGGCGACATCTTGTGGAGGTGGAACCCAGTGGGCCGTGACCGTGCGGGTTCGCTCTCTGTGGGCTGAGGGCTGCAGCTCCTCTCCGGGTGGCTGTGGAGCCTCCGTGGGCCCCGAGGCAGCATCGGATCAAAGGGTCGAGAGGCTTCTGATGGATTCGTCTTTGAGTAAATTACACTCACATGCAGGGATTCGGCCAGATGTTGCCTCCGCTGCAGGGGGAAACATTGTGCTGCTCAGCTCACTAAATGTTCAAATGTGGACAATTTGGATGTGATCAAGCACAAATTTGAAAAACTTAATTTAATAACAAACGGATGAGTGCGTGATTTAGCCTCAAAGTACATCTGGGGTCCACCTTCGTTTCCCAGTAAAACACCAAAGTTATCAGAGCATAAATACACACCTTCAAAACTGCCTCACATTTTGCCATGTGCCTCAACCGGTTGGGCGAGAGGAGAGAAACGGGGGAGAGGGGAGATATTGACGGAAAGGGGGTAGATAAGAGAGGGAGATTGGGGAGAGAGAGAGAGAGAGACCAGGAACTGTTGTGTAACCATCGTTTTTCATGATCAGTCTTGCCTGAAACAAGTTGCGTTTTTTTGGCACATTGCAGCCCGGATCCTAATATAATAAGCACATAAACTTTCATTGATAAGCAGAAAAAAAAATCTGCCTCTGACATAATTTAGAAACAATATATCTGGCCTGGCCTTTTACATGAACATTTTAATTTATACCCAATTTACTCAATGGGGTCACAGGGTGGGAGACGCTCTCTGCGTTTGGTCCATCCAGGAGCCAAATGACTCAGAGGTGTATTTGTGTAACATCATTACAACCATTCACAGTGTGTCGTTGAATATATTAAAATTGTGATATATATAAAAATAAAGTCGCCTTTACTCTGCGTCTGCTTTAAGGCCCGCTCCTGTCTTTCATGCATAATGTGAGCCCGCCCTGGAAACATGTTAATGACGATGATGATGGTGATAGAGGAAGAAGAAGAAGAAGAGCAATCTTTGTAGGCTTATTAGAACCACAACTGTATATTAAGATCAAAATGCCGATGGGATATGGTTCCGGGGTTTAAATGATTGCTTCTTATGAAAAAAGAACTTGACATCAGGCCTTCGTTGTCTGAACTGAACCGAAGAGGTCACAGAATGTCGTAATGTGTGGTTCATTATTTTCTCCTAAAACTTCAACAGGAAAACATATATATTATTTAATCAGTCCACAGGAGCACATTTAATAGTGTCTCCCTCTCACATCCAAAGTATTCTCCGTTGTTTGAATAATTTCGGAAATAATTCATACAAACCCCAAACTTGTTGAGCAGGAATTATCGGACAGGTTTTATTTGAGCGTGGCACCAACCCAGCACAACAGCAAAGCCTTTACAAAAATATATATCCCGCAGCCTTAATGAGGATTTTTAAATTAGAGATAATACTTTCTGAAACGCTTAGAAAAACGATGTAGATATTCTCCAGATGAATTTTCATTTTGCCTTTGATTAAACATCACTAACTCTATACGTGCCTTTGAGAATTTCGATTATTATTTTATACGAGTCTCATGCCTACAAACATTTATAATACTTTTGACAAGATGAATGAACAACATCTTATTCTGAAACTGAACTGAGACGCTACATGGCTTCTGACTTTACTTGGAAAAAAACCGTATAAATGCCAGTCACCGTATAACCTTTCATATTTGGAGAACACTGTTATAAACTATAGCTAAACAAGATTATTATGGTTGTACAGTAAAAAAGTGTGTTTATAGAACAATCTGAACAAGATGACATCATTGATATTTAACACCTTCAAATACATCTTAACGTTGAAACGTCACTTTCTCTATTTAACACATTTTCAGGCAGAGTTTTAAACATCTCTATTCACACTTTACGAAGTTACATAGAAAAATATGGTGATACAGGATAGGCTTGTTAGTGAGTTAGCATGTTAAACAATTATTTAGACATTTAATATTCCTGCACACACTCATCTTTTCTCTCTGAAGAAACCCTTGTCCGTGCTGCTCTCTCTGACGGTGACCGTCATCAGGTTCAGTGTGACGTCCGTCACGGTCACAGTGTCCAGGCTGGTGTATCTGGGGGTCCACATGGAGGCGGGGTCACGGGTGGACTCGGGCTGGGTGGGCATGTACTCCTTCCCCTGGTGCCTCAGCTTCAGAGGGACAGACATGCTGCTCAGGCAGTGAGTCCTGTGTCCCCTCTCGCTTGGATTGAACGCGCAGGTGTAGGACAGGCCTGCGTCTCTCTGCGCGCCGCTGGGTTTGGGCGTGATGGTGGTCTTCTCCTGGAACCTCTTGGTCAGCTGGAGGAGGCTGTGCTCCGACGTCTCTCCGTGGTGGTGGTGGTGGTGTTGCAGCCGTCTGGCCACTTTGGACACGCCGTGAGACACCGGCTCCTCCACAACCCTGCTCCGTTTGCTGTCCGGCTCTGCAGAGCTGCTTCCATCTTCTTTATCATAATGTAAATGTAGCTTCGGTTTGCGCCCTCTCTTTTTGGGGGGTCGGTCCGGCTCCTGGAGGGTCGAGGCAGCAGGTGGGCTCGGCCTGGGCCTCCTCTCGGGCTCTGGGGCTCGGACGTGGACACTCTCTCCTCTGTTGACCGCGCTCGGTGGGAAGATGGTGGGAACCACGGCGCGTAAACCCTCCCGGGCCCTCGGTGTTATGACAGGCTCCGGGGTGGGATAGGAAACCTGGATCCCTCTGGGAGCCTCTCTTCTAAACTCATACGTCTTTTCTTTGGCTCTGGCCTGTAGACAGAGTAAATAAGCTTTATTAAAAGGAGGTTTCCCAGAGATGAAAATCTGAAGTCTCCTGAGGAAATTTGAAGATTTAAGAGAAGCGGCTGTTTGGTCAAGGCCTCATCTTAAAGTTGATCTCTTATTTAAAGAACGCAAAGTCGTGACCATGTACAGATCCACAGCAGGTTATAGGAAGTTTGACAGTTTCTTATAAATGTTTAAACCTTGTTAAAAAAAAAACTGGGTAAATCAATGATTTTCTTTTGGCTCACACTTCTCATCCCACTTTACTTTCAGGTCTGAATCCAATACTCTCGAAATGAATAAGACAAGCGGCTGTCATGGAAATGACTCATGATCTGTTTAATTTGTGTCCCGCTTATAAGAGAGATATGAAGATGAAATGAGAGATTCACTCACCTTCAGGAGGAACGTCTCGGGTTTGGGTCCTCGCTTCTTCGGGCCGAACAGCTCCCGTTCGCGCTCTCTGCGTTAGGGAAAAAGCGTTTGACGAATCATCATCATCAAATTGCATTATCTGATTATTGGGGTTATAATTAAATCGAATGATCAAATTTAGCGTATAAAGGGCAAAACTCATGTCATTGGGACGAGGTCGACCCAGTTTTCAGGAGAATTTTATTTATATTCGCTTTGAAACTTTTGGAACAAATTAAAATGGGAAACAAATTAAAGCATGACATCCTGCTTTGTGACTCCAAAACGGCATCTCGTCTGGCACCTGTTTGAGCTCCAAGTGAATAATCTCACTCCACAAACACACGTCAGCGCTTCCTCTTGTGAAGAGAAAGTTTTTTTGAAGATTAAAATCCGGAGTCGGTCTTTGTTTGAACAGACTTTTTGTTGTTTAGCGCAGAGAGCACGGTGCCATTCGGTTCCTGGGGAGAGAGGCCTACCGCTGCGCTGTCAAACCCTCACCTCTCCTCGAAGGCAGCGAAGAGTCGTTCATCCAGGATGTTGTCCTCCGGCTCCCATGTGCTGTGCCTGTGTCACAACAGCAAACAGGAGAAGGGTTTGGCACCAGGCACTGAGAGGAACACATGTCATTGCGCGCACACGCCGTGTATTACTTTTATCAAATCGGTTTCCGCTGCGTACGCTGCAATTGCAGGCAGGCTACGTAGCGGACAGTGACGCATGGTGAACCCAGCCATTGCTAAAGCTAGTGCGGACCTTATCGCACCCCAAGGGGCTGAAACCTGGGCATGTTCCACCTCTGACCGGGGCACACAAGCCTCCAGAGCCACATCAGACCGGACTACGGTCCTCAGATCGGAGGAAACGAATGGAAAAACACCCAGAAGCGGAGGAACGACAGAGTCTGAGGTGCAGTTGTGCGAGCGGCCAGGATGGAGCGCTGTCCTTCCCAGCCTCGGCTATTATACTCACTTCTGAGACCAGCCCTTCCATTTCACCAGATATTCCCAACGACCCTGCAAAACAGATCCATAAGACAGTCAGGTTAGCAGCGTGGTGGCCTGTGGGCGCTGCACAAACACACGGTTGCATAATAGGTGTCGAGGCTCAGCCCGAGAGAGGAAGGAAAGCAGCGAGTACCCGTCGGATTCTCCGTTTAATGATGGACTCGGCTGCGAAGACGCTCTCACCCACAGCTGAGAGCTCCATGATTCACCATGCGCCTCGGTTATTTCGGTCTCTTTTATTATTGGTTTCGCTTCCCTCGTGTCCTCCTCTGGGTTGTTTAATTTCGCACATCCCATAATACGCGATGTGGAGGGGACGTCATCACGTCTTTTTCTGTTGCCAGGCACCGCGGTCGGTAGGACGGATCGTGCTGGAGCACATTGGCTCGGTTGTTGCTACGTGCTCCGGGTTTCTGAGTGAAGGGGAGGAGCCCCGCTGCTCCGGCTGCTGCACAGGAATCTGTGGCACAGGGGGACGAGCGGAGTCAGGGGCTGCCGGTGCGAATCCGCGGTGCCCGGGGGTCCCTGGGGGGGCTCCAAGGTTCCACACTGAATACAGGAAAGAATAATTTCTCCAGCACGGAAACGAACGACGAGAGAGAGGAATAACCAGTTAAATGAGAATGTTTCACCCTCAAACACATGCCCTCCACACAACACATCTGTGAATATTAGCATCTAAATGTAAAAGATGGATAATCAAGCAATAAAATCCAAACTAATATCTGAGCTAAATAAATATTTATGCATAAAAATGTACCAAATGGAGCCTTAAATGATGTGTCCTCGTTGAGGATGCGTGAGGTGGAAAAAGAAGAACCCTCACGCTGATTGGCCTGAAGGTTCACGATCAATCATCTAAAATAACATGTTACATATAAATCTGCGATATGACGGTTTAATTTACAGCTTCAGAGTCACGGTGCTGAGTCTGTGAGGAAATGAGCGCATGAGCTCTTAAACGATATTATGCGTAATTGGATTATTGCGCGTTGTGTCTGTTAGTGAAACATCACTCTGTCTTTTAATGTCCAGTGAATATTATTGTTTATAACACAAATCAGTCACAAAATTATTGGACCAAAAAATATTGAGTCACTTCTTTTCTTTTTATTATGATTCCAGAGGTTTTTCATCTTATTGGACCAAACGCTCATGTGCTAATAATATATGTGGAGCGACTCGCATGATTTAAGGAAAGGGACATTTACATGGGGAGGATTTCATTTTACATGCACATGTCGAGTGTCTATATTGTATTTGCTTTGCATAATCACATGTAAACTTAAGATAAACAGAAGGTGGAGCAGTTTTTATTCGGGTGGACTATGTGACATTTGGAGTTTTTCAAATTTAAGTCCTGGATGTGTTCTAAATTTTGGTAAAATAAAACTGCTGAAATGCGCGAGCCTAGGTGTAAAGTTTGTTGTGTCTACAGAGGTGTTTGGCTGAAATCAGATGTCCCCTCCTTTGTCTCTAAATAACACTGAAGAGCTTGTGCGTCTGCAGAAAATAAAGATGAGACATTTATTTGATTAAGGCATTAAAGGTTGGTGCTCTTTCCTTCTTGTAAAAATATGATCACATGCGCCTGTTGGTTTTAAGATCGTCGTGATTTATTAAGTAAAATTTAGATGTATTCAACGCACATAAATAACATTTGTAAACGTATGACATATTTATCATATATTGTTATTATTATTATTATTTTTATTATTATTATTATTAATAATAATAATAAATTGTATCTGCTGGTTGTTTATTTTACCCAAAAATAATCTCTTCGAATTAAAATGAACATCCATTTTTTTTATTTCCACTGTCTGTAAATTAACATCAACTATAACAATAATTTAATGATTTTAATAATAATAATTATGATAATATTTCCTATAATATACTAAACAACATGGTTGAAAACTGATCACACAAATTATTACAATAATCTATGAAAATAGATGTGAAGCCGTATCCTTCGTTTCTCGTCATTTTCTGTGGGCCTCAGGTGAAATTTTCCACATGCACCAGACATACATTTCAAATGAAAATAAATTATAATAATCATGAATTCAGGCCAAAATCTGTATTTTCACACAGAAACATCAGCGTCTCTAAAATAAATAAATAAATAAAGTAAAACGTGGGGGCCTCCTTCCACACCATGCACCGCAGCACCGAGCGGAAGGTCAAACATATTCCACCAATAAGATAATTAATTTAATACAAAATGCTCTAAACACAATAAAGACACAATACTGGAAACACATGATTTTATTTTTTAAATTCTGATCCTGGTTTTTTTGCTCTCTTTTCCCCCCCAGTTCGTCGTTTTATTATGAGAACAAACAGAGATGAATCCTGAAACAGCCTCAATTAAGTTTATTCTCTAAATTATAGTGCATTTTCTCATAACCCCCCTAATCCCCTAACACCCATCACAAACCCCTGTGAAGAAGTTAAGATGTGATAGCTGTCTGATGACCTGTGCTTATTTCCTCATAATTTATTTGTGATCATAAACAACGCTGCAGTGGTTTTTGGGCTGATAATGGGGTAACACACTCCATCACAGTGAAAGTCAATTAACATGAAATCTTAATCACTTAAATCATTTGTCATACGTGTATTTCTCATCATGTTTTCATGTATCCAGCTTTAATTTGTGCAACAGAAACCCATTCAATTCGGACCATACACGTTCTTGGACAGGTTTGGCTTTAATTAATTATAATTAAGCCTAATGATAATAATTAGATGCAGGGTCTAGTGTTGCAGATGCTACAGATGTGTCAAATGAAATCCTGAGCAGGGACACGGTGTATCCTCTATGAGACTCGCGGATGCTTCCTGTCCGTCTTTCCTGTCTCATCATCGCGTAAAATAATCGTGGATCATGCGTCGGGTTTATCCGCCTTGCGCAAACTCTCCCCGCTGCGCCGCGGACAAAAGGCGTACGCGCCGCGGACAAAAGATGCGTTGTGGCTGCTGTGGAAATATGAACCTCCATTTTGATAGCCATAGCTCGTAGACCGACATTTCCTGTCGGTGCTATCATGGCTCTGCTGCACGGGGTGTGTTGCAGAGAGAGAGAGAATGGTGCACATGCTGCTGCTGCGTTTCTCCATATTTGGCTGCGAGTCGATGCAAAGTGAGTGTGCGGGAGCCGCAATGGCGACAAGGCGAACATGAATAAACAGAGCTGGCTCTGTGGGAACATTACTGGCTCTCTGGTTTCTGGGCAACATGCGCGCACACAGCTCGCTGTTCACTGTCCTACTTACCGGGCGACATTTTCTGCTGAAGGTGGTTCAGGCACAAAAACCACAGGAGAGAAACTGTGCAGCTTTGTGGCTCTGACCTGCTGCTTTGTATGTAGCCTATTTATTCCAGCGCATGCTTCGAATTAGAAAGCAGCTTTACGCACCTCACCGCAACACAGACTCTCAAGAGTATTTTTGATTAACCCTGTCTCAATCTAACAATGTTCTCACCTCAAAGAAACGAAATGGGCTCTTTACGTTCTTTTATGAAATACAAATAAAACCTAATTGCAGGGTTTTTCTTTTTTATTCCCAGATATCAAATTAATTATCTTTTGCAGAACAGGCCTCCACCGGGTCACACTCGGGATTAAATCAGCTGAATGAACCCACGGCTCACATGGTCCTGTGTGTGGAGGTGAATCTGCTGCTGGTGGTAATGGTGTAGCCCACGATGATAAAGGGGGAATGTGAAACATCACACTAGGTCTATAAATATGTTCCCCTGCTCAACCGTGTTTCAGTTTCCTGCTGTTGCATGACTGACTCACCCGGTTGGTTCAGAGCCATGAAAGGCCTGTGGAGATCAGCCTGCACACACTCACACACCCGCCTGTTCGCGGGTTTGGAAATTCCGCTCTTATCAAGTGACATCAAATGAGTTTCACAACGTAGAAAATGTGCCATGTCATGTCTGCACGTTTTCTATGTGGTCCCGTCAGGATGAATCGACTGTTTGTCCTATTTTCCTCTTTGTGTTCTTTATTTCCTTCTCTTTTAGGATGTATAGCTCCTGCAGGCCAAGTAACAGATTCCTTATTGGTCAATTCAAAAAAGTCATTCTGATCTCTGCTTTAGCCCCAAATCAGGTAAATGCACTGGTTTTCCTATTAAGGAGCATTATGAGCATTTGCACTATAGGAATTCCTGGTTGAGAGGAAACAAATAGGTTTTATAGGTAAACATTTTGCTATAGGTCGAGAATGAGTCATCTCAACGTTTCACTATCAAGTTGAAGTCATTCTTTGAGACCGTTCTGACAAATCCCTGATCCATGAGATCAATACAGACTCGAGATGAGTGTTCGGTTCCTTTCTTTTATGTGATCACAATTCTGGTTGACTTCATTGTTTCATCCTTTGGCCAAAATGATTTTCTTTGGTCAATGTCGGTTAAAAATAGCTTCAAATTGATTATTGATCACTGGAGAGTTCAGACTGTGGATGTATCCATAAAAATGTGGGAAATGTGTAGGAAACCTCCGGGTGACTTCGAGATAATCAACTAATGCAAATTTAATAAAAAGCAATGAATTAATAACACAAAGCAGCAGCTACTCAGATCTCAGAAATCTTTCTTTCCCTATCTCTCTCTCTCTTTCTTTCCCCTTTAAAGGTTGCTTTTTTGTGTGTGAACATCTTTGATGAGCAGCTTCCACGATACAACTAAAGAAGACAGAAGATGCAGTGAACACACACACCCACACACACACACACACATTCCTTGGCCTTTTTGTCATTCGAAACATTCGAGACTCAATCTTTCGTCAGCCACAGGTTCCAATGCGCCAGCGACACAGCTTCAGATCACAGTTCTGGCTGCGGGCCTCGAATGACTCTCCTTAAAGACTGGAGCAACGTGTTCAATGTCACGAAAGGTCTGTAATTAAAGTTCATTCATGATATCTGAGCATATTTGCAGCTTTGCTTGTGTATCTGTAGAGTGTGTGTCTGGACGTATCTACTGGGAATAATGTTTGGAGAATTGATCTGCAGAGGTGAAGTAGTAATAAGTCATTGTGGGTGAGAGGCCACAAAGCCTACTGTAGACCCATTATATTTAAATGTCATATAATTGATGTCCCTCCCTGCTACACTGTACACAGTCAAATACCGATCCTGAACGAAGCCTTTCTTCCTCATACAATCAAACAATTACTTTATAACCTGACGTGTCCACCTCCTGTTATGTTATGTCGTGTGTTGACATTCCTGCTCAGGGCTGAGCTGCGGCAGAAAAATAATGCATGTGTAAAGTTTTGATGATACAAGTGACCGGTGCAGTTATGCAATACAGAGAGCCCTTTGTGCCGGATCGTTTGTGATTATGCAACACGATCCGTTTTCCTATTCATGGTTCACAACCACGTTAGTGTTTCTAGTGCTTATGTTCCATTCTTCGCCTCCATGTGCAGAGAGGAACTGCAAAACAATGACACATCAATCTTTAACTGGAACATTGGAAAAAACATTTATGAAATGTTAGCCGTTCAATATATCAACACACAAAGCGTCCAGTTTCACCCTCCTCCCAGTGTCAGTGCAGCACAAATATCAGAGGTCAAATCTCTTTCTTTATTGTGAAACATACCATCCAGTGAGCTGTGCCAAAAGCAATAAGTCAGTCAGCTCCTGCTAGAACATACTTTATAACAATCATTTTGACTTTGAACCAAGTGCAAGAATGAAATGGCAAAAGAAAGAGAACAAAAAGTATCAGACAGCAGACTCAAAAATAAAGGGCAACCGGTTCCATGGAATCACTCACAGCTTCAGATGCAGAGAACATCTAGTATTTTTTGTGAATGACAAATTAGACGTCAATAAATATGCACTCTTCATTTTATTTTTGCTATACTAGCATTATAGCATTCTCACTGGTCTTGCATTAGCTGTGCGTAGAAGGCAATTTAGACTCAAATGTAGGTTACATCCAACAGCTTTGACATTTGAATTCTCACGTCAAAACAGCAGCATAATCAAAACAGCTCTCCCTCACTGGGTTGCATGTAACAGTATCCAAAAGCTCTCCTCGCAACTCACATTTAGTCCGTGTAGCATGAACGCTATTGACCCTGGTAGCTTTTTTTCTAAAACATATAGCAGTCATACGTGTTCTTCAGATCGCACTGATGAGGTTCAGCAGCAAAATGAGATGAAGATTGTTTCTCTGTGTGATGAGGAGACTAGAGGATATAACTCCAGCCACACGTGAGGTCAACAATAAGGTAATAAATCACAGCCTTGTTATGGTAAGAATCAATACGTCGTCTTAACGGGAAAATACATTGATAAATGACATTATACTGATCTTTGAGAACGTATGCATGTCAGACTTTGTGCAGTACAATCACAGATTGGATTGTAAAGGCAGATCCATTGATGGCTTTGCTGCATCTCAACGGCGGAACAATAAAGTAACAGACAAAGACTAAAAGGCTGGGACATTCCTTCAAGGCTGCTGACATAACAGAGTATGTATCACTGTGTTTTCGCTTTAAATTTTTTTTTCTTATTATCTAATAATCTTTCTCATACAAACCACAAGAAAAGCCTGTTATAAAATATGCTAAACCAGACTGAGTGTTTATGTCTGGAGTAATAGAATAAAAAAAACTTAGAGAGACCAGATGACAAAAATCAACATATCAAATGTAATTAAGTGCTTTCAATTTGATCTCGATCACCATAGACTCAACAAGTTCCTCTCTACCTTCTATCATGACCAAAATATGAGATATTATTCATAGAAAATACGTATAAACCTTCATACATCTCAGGTTATAAGTTTGGTACAGGTATGAAACAACAGCAAAAAGCATCTCATCAAGCTCCATATGACAAACGGATTTTTTTGTTTTTTTGTGGAATACATCCACCTGAATGCATTCACTCAAATCCTCGAGGGCACTTTCTTGACTACAACATCACAGAGGTGTTACAGTATAAAACATTATAAGAAACGTATTGAATTTGACTGATAAATTATATAAATTTCCATATATACAAAATTCTGATGTTACATATGTTACATGTTTAAATATGCACATATAGACAGGATCAACCAATAGGTCACTGGGAGACCCAATTTCCAAAGAGTTTTCTCAGAAAGAAATATATTCCTTGAAGGTGACGGTGAGACTGTTTGTTGTGATATCAGTGATGATGATATTTCCCATGAAGGGAGAGGGTTTTTTAACGGGTGCTTCTTTACATGTCTCTGAGGCTTTCTGCGTTTCCTCAGTCGCAGGCAGAGTGTCTCTGACAGCAGGCTCAGGCTCTGGCACTGGCTCTGGTAGTATTTCTGGCTCCACCTGCCTCTTAGTCTTTGGGCAGCTGAGATCCATCGGCTCCTCTTGGCTTCCAGAGTCCATAGCCTCATATGTGCATGTACTGCCGAGTCGCCGGCCGCTACAGTGGAGGTCCATGGGTTTGTCCTGAGGTGGCGTGATGACTGTGCTTGGCAAACTGAGGCTCCTGGAGGTCAGGTAGGTTTTGGAAACACTCCTGTCCTCCACGGGATCCGAGAGCTTACGCTTGCGGTCGCTGGGGAAGGAAGGGATCCTGATCTGCTCGACAGCAGTAGGTGTCGGAATGCTGGTGTCAACAGACCAGGACATCGGTGGTGAACTAGCAGTCAGCTGTAGCGGTAGATCATCCGGCAAGTCCGCCTGACCCCGAGCCACTTCGGTGTTGTATTCCTCTGCTGTGCTTGGCGAAGGTTTGGAGAAATGTCTGTCCTTTGGGGAACACTTTATCGGATGCTCTGCGGCGGGTAGGGAGCTGCCGTTACAGATCTCTTTGGGGATACCGTTCTCCGTATGCTGCACCATTTTGGTTCTGTGAGCTGGATTGTTTTCCGACGGTTTGGTGTTGGGTGGTTTCTCTTCGCTCGACGATTCCCCATGTTTACCTTTTGCTCCATGAACCTTGTTACCGTCCATATATTTGCTCATGACAATAACAATACGTCCATTCTTGTTTTTGTTCTTGATTATCTTCATTTTGCTGCTATTAGAACTTGGCAGGGTTGCGTCTTTAGGGTTGGGTTTGAGGGCGTGTTCGCTCTCTGCCTCTTTGACAGTGGGTTTCCGCATCTCGACTGCCAACTCTTTGACTTTGCTCAAGCATCCTGTCTCTCTGTCACGAACCCATTTCTGCTGCAGAGCCAGCGGTAAGTTCCAGCCAGGATTTGCTTGTTTACAGGCCGGTTCCTGAACTTTGACCACCTCTTTGAGCCTCAAGGCCTGTGTGTCGTACATATTTGGGTCAGGCTCATAGTGGTGGTGCTTCTTGCTGTTTAGCTGGTAGATGAACTTCTTTTTGCCGTTGGTTAGCTGGTCAGCAGGGACCTCCTGGCTGCTGGGCTGGTACTGATGGTGCTTCTTGCTGTTCAGCTGGTACTGCTGAGGCTGTGGCCGCTGGACTGGGACAGGATCTGGCTTGAGGCCCCCTTCTGAATCCTGCATCGTTTCCTCAAAACCTGTAGGGATACAGGATCTTCGGGCGAACGAGGACACCTTGAAGAAGAGACAAGGCCCAAAGTTTGAACATTTCATCTTTCTGAATTAAAATTCTACAATAGTTTTAAAAGGGATTAAAAGAATGGGGTGTTATTATGTAATCAGTCAACATAGATAGAAGTGAGGCAAAAGAGTAGAGTTTCTTAAAGCGGTACAACACTGATTTAGTATTTGGCGGCACTGACATGAGACAGATTTAAAAAAAGAGTGGTTGGATCTCAGAGAAACAGGTGCTAAGACATCCTGGATTTCTGTCATTACAAAATCTAAATCATTTCACTAAACCTACATTTCCCTCAATGCAACAATTTGCATCAATTTGTCTGGTAAATACCCGTGTCTTTCAAACTCCAAACCCTCCATTTGAACACAGGCTGCCTGTTGAAAGTGTCATCTCCAAGCCCAAGCTGAGATAATCCTTTTGACATCACTATGGCGTCTGACTTAACTTAGCTCTTCCTACATTACATAACTGTATTATCAGGTGGAGTCGTACTCCTCATGGTGAGCTGACGTGCCAATTCTAACGTCTCAAAGCTGCTAAAAACTGTGCTACAGCTAAAATATGCTAACCTGCCTGCACGTGGTCAAATGAAAGTTTACAAGATGCAAGAGAAACTATCCAGTAAGGAGTCTGCATACAACCTCCTTCCCCACCTTCTTGCCCCCCCCCCCTCTCCTCCTGTGGAGACTGACCCCTCTGGCCGTCAGGGGGGCACCGCAGCGGAACGCTCAAGACGCTTTGGCTGTGACCTTAGGTCAGAGAAGTGCCAGCGGACATGTCACGCTTTTTCCCTGATTGCTGGCCACGTGTGACTCTGGCAGAGGGGTATGCCTCTTAAGGAGTGACACTGCATAGCAATCAGCTCCAAGTCTCAGAATATATAATCACATTTGGCTCAGGATACAACTCTGTCAAGGCCTCGGCTAAGATAGTCAAAGCACGGCGGAGTGCTACTTTCAGCCATCTATTTTTGTCTTGGGGAACAATTATAAAGCAGGAAACATTCCACTGACACTGATTCACTCGGTACAAAAGGAACTTGTCAAGCTGCCCTTAATAGAACTGTGTTTTGCATACGAAGCTGTTTAGCATAAAGAAATAATGAACACGCAGAAAAAAAATGAGGGCACTCAACCAATGCTTAGAGTAACCTCAGGCAACAAAACCTGGTTTCATGATGACTGCACACAGAAACCCAGCTGTACAACCCCCTGTCCTCACTTTGCCCCATTCTCCATTTCTATCAAAGAAATCTATTAATATCCATGACCATAATGACAACAGCTCAGAAACACCTGACAGAATCCCCCCCTTCCCGTGCCATTTTGGAATCTCTTCGACTGAAACTTACAGCGAGGCTTCAAAAAGTGAGATGTTTCATCAATAGGAACAATCGTGTTAGTAATGGAGATGATAATTACCTGCAGTAAAAGATGTTTCGGTTTTGGCCCACGCTTACGGTATCCCATCAGCTGCTCCTGCCTCTCTCTGTGAAAACAAAAGATAATTACATTTCCTTGCACAATATTTAGCGTCTAAACACAACACCTCCTTTGTCAGACAGTGTTTCACTGTAAAAATCTAATTAAAGCACATGGGAAAATCACAGGTTTGACACTTGGAGGATTTGTTCGTTTTTTTCCTACCTACTCAAGGTCAGAAGTGGTATTTTGAATCGGAGGACTAATGAATGCCCACATGTGACCCGCTGCAAAGCATTATGGTTCTTATTTGCATAGCTCTCCATGGTAATCGGCCCATTCCATATTCTCATTATCCAGTCGAAATTTAATTACAGCCAGAGCAGGCAGAATCTCCCCTCGTTTTTCAAACATCCTCTCGCTGCAGCACAACCTTCCTCCTCTTACGTTCAAATCCTAATTAGGGTCACGAGGTACGGATGAAATGGGATAAATACAACATTGTGGAGGACCTCTGGGATGTGTGCTGCTGCTGCTGAAAGAATGCACAACACAACGACTTGTGCAACACAACGCCTACACTCAGAAGGTGTAGACTGATTAATATCAGACTAACAAACAGTTGTTAATGAGGGAGGAGCGAGGGAAAGCATGCTATTACGGTTGTACTGACTAAAAGAACTGGGCTGACCGTCTGTAAAAAATAATGCTCCCTGATATAAACCTTGACTCATCATCGGCTCATAAATAACCAGCGCTGGATGAAAGCTGGCTGCATGCAGACACCACCAGGCATGGGTAAACCCAGCCTATTGTCGGCCTCTCGCTACAGATGTTCAAACTGTCAGGGCTGCCAGGAAGCTGCCACAATATACAGTCTACATTTTAATGCTATAATGTGTGCGATTTCAAACAGCGTCCAACGGGGTGACCCCTATTCACAGAAGATTTGGCAATTACAGCCTCCCTTGTCGGATCCCCTCCCCCATCCTCTGGGAGCAGAGAGGAATCCACACACACACAGTGCAGAGGCAGCGCTCCATGACCATCAGCACAGAGCCAGACACACACACACTCTCACTCACACACACACACACACACACACACAGGGAGCCAGGCGGGCAGGCAGGCTGCAGGGGAATATGAGAGCAGTACACTGGAAACGCTGCAGAGCCGTGCGTGTCAATTAGCCTTTTCAGAAATGCGAATTCCTTTCCCCAGCCATCATGTCTTAAGGCCTGGTGGCCTACAGAGAGAGAGTATATCTCACAGGCCTCATGGGTCCAACCACCTAAAGTAGATGTTGTGCACATGCCACAGGGCTGGGACGGCATCATTCGTATTCATTAACATCCCAACCCCTGTGATTGACATTCATGTATTTGTAATTATTTTACAGCCCTCTATTAAGTCTAATGTTGACCCAGATTGAAAGCTGGTTGGCTGTTGTACACCCAAGGTGAATATTGTTTCCACAACATTACATAGCAAAATAAAGGAGGTCAATGTCAGTACTAGCATTGCTGAATGGGTTTCTCTTGGGTGGGAAACAGTGCAGAAGCTGCGCTGAGGCTGCAGATCTCACTCTGGTAGTGATGGGAATCCCATCAGGCAGCCGCTTGGCCTCCTCACGCAGAGCGCACAACAAATCATGGCCTCTCCAGTGGAGCTCAGCTGCTAAATTAGCACCTGTCCTGCTCAGGCCTCCAGGTTGCAAGGAAGAAAACAAATCGCTGCCATTAGATCCGCGTGAAGAGCACTGCTTTCCCATTTTCAATCCTAGGGGGGGACTACTTCTGCTTCCTATGTGAATTTAGGTCACTGAATGCTTGGTAAGCCTCTCATCCCGGATGCAGGAGCACATAACCAGATCATAAAGTGGTAACAATTTGCGTCTTATTGCAAATATTTACGCACATCCGATCTTTCCCATTAGCCTGATTTAGGAATTCTCACCGCCACATCCCCAGCCTTTTCCCCCAGGAGACGGTCCTATGGGGGAAGGGGGGCGGGGGGATCAGTGATAGAGTTACTGGGGCGCCCCTCCTCCCATGCCCATATATGGTCATGGCTGAAGTGGAGGCTGCGTAAGGCCTCGTCCGAAGTCCACATCCCTCTCACCTGTGTTGAAACTGGACCAGGAGCCGCGGGTCCAGGATGTTTTCCTCTGGCTCCCATGTGTTGTATCTGCAGAGAGGAGTGAGATAAACAACTGTCAGAGAGCTGTCACACACAAACACACACAAACACACACTCACACCCCCTCAGCATTACTGTGCAGTCAGATTGGACAGGTAGGGTCCAATTTAAGACCAGGAAATTTGGATGAGACATGTTCATGCTTCAAGGTCATTGCATTTGTAAGACCGGGAACAGCAGCTACTCCCGAACAACAAACCAGCCGTGAGCACATCCGACTGCACAGCAAAAATGCTACACAAAAAAAAGTGTCTCCAAAACGACCCTGCAGCTCCAACATACAGTCGGCCATTTTAGCACCACTGTCTCGTAAATTCGCTGGCAGAGCAGAAATAATTAAAACGGGATTACATGGCCGTGCCTACCCCCTTCCCTCGCATAAATTAGTGAAGGCATCCGCGGATACACTGAGACGCATACCGAGCGCGCTCTCCATGCTCACACACATGCACAAACACACACACACATGCACAAACACACACATGCACAAACACACACATGCACAAACAACCGCGCACTGTGCCAGCACGTCTCTGATGAGTGACATTTTTCCCTGCACTTGATTGTTTTGCATTTCATCGTAGCACCGGAAAAATGGTGTGAGATATTTCAGTAAAGGCTGGTTTGTGTGTATGTGTGTGTGTGTGTGTGTGTGTAGGAGAGAGAGAGAGAGAGAGACTTACTTGGGTGACCAGCCTCGCCACTTGACCAGGTACTCAATCTTGCCCTGTGAGGAGAAGAATTATTATTTTTAGTAAAGGCTTATGTCAAACGCAAAATTATTATTGCGCCTTTGCAACCACGCTGCCTCTCGGTTACCTTGCGGATGCGCTTCTTTTCGATGCCCTCCACCGCAAAGACGTGCTCTCCGGCGGCGGGGAGCTCCATGCTCGGCTCGATCCGGTCGCAGAGGCACGGGGACCGGGGGCGAAATGCTGGTTATACGTCGGCCGTCGATGTGCCTTCCGTTCGGTGCGTGCCGTGCGCGCCTGGTAGTTTTCCAGTTGTATCCAAATCCAACTGTATTCCCTCCACCTCTCCTCCTCCTCGCTCGCGCTCTCTCTCTCTCTCTCTCTCTCTCTCTCTCTCTCTCTCTCTCTCTCTCTCTCTCTCTCTCTCCCTCCTTCTCTGCACACTCCACAGTCCTGGCAACGAGCATAGAGATATTCACAGCGGTGCGGCTGCGAGCAGCTCTTTTCGTGCAATGGCTTTGAGCTCGGTGCATGACGTCAGAAGGGGAGGGGGAGGTGGAGACCTTGCACAGAGGTTGGGGTTTATCCCGTGAGCACTATGGGCTGCATGGAGGGATATCTGGGAATGAATCACTCACCACGTCACTGTCACAACATGAATAAAAAAATCACCTTTTGCAGTTCTGTTGTAAAAATAGCAAGGCTGGTGCATGGGACCCCCCCCCCTCCCTCTCTCTCTCTCTCCACCATCTCATGAGCCTTGTGAAAGCCTGTTTGAATTTTTATTCAAGTGCATATCGTGTGTAGATGTAAATAACAGTATATGCATTTGAAAAAAGATGCCAAAAGTGTCGTTAGTATAACACAACACAGGCAACAGAGATTTGCAGATTTTTTTATGCAGCACATCTTCACCTCAGGGATCTGAAATCCACACTTTTCAGAGCTCACCTTGTTATTTTTTAAAGCTTCATCCCCAACAGTTTTATTAGAAGACGAATAACAACAGAGGATTCATGTTGTTGTCTCTGTGCGTTGCATGTGACAGACTCAGTGGAGCGGAGTTCACTTGTTTGTGACTGTAACTGCTGATGACGCTCTGGTGATAAAGAAGTTCCCCCTTTTTTATTTCCGATCCTCTAAAGCAGCACATGTTGTAGATGAGTGGGCTGAGGCTCGCACTTCGATCTGTAAAAGGCGCCGGTGCGAATATAGGTCACACACTCTCTGATCGTCAAACCAGTGCCATGTCCTCTGGGCTCAACTGGCATTCATCCGACACACAGCAGAGGCTTGCTGTGCAGCCTTCAGCATACCTGTGGCAACTTTGTGATAGTAAAAGCTCGTTCACTGCCACAGCACGCAGCTTTGCTTGCTCCTAAAAATCACCATTACAGCCTGTTACTGGTTGTAGCACGTTTATCTGCACCGTGACAATTTAAATCCATCAACATAAACCCCACCAGCAGTGAGTTTGTACTTTGTGCTGTAAATGTCACCCGCTTTAAGGCACCTAATTTATAGGGACATAATTAGAAACATGGAGAAGAAGAAGCGCCCCCCCCCGTGCGTAAAATACCTGTTTCCGTGCGTAAATTATGTTTGGCACACACTGTGGCTATCAAAACGACGTCATTCGTTAAAATATGTCGCATTAATGGCACACGAAGAGTCAAAAGGGGCAAAAACCCGACGCTTTGCTTGCTCCAAAAATAATTCAGCATCATAAGGGTTAAAACGAAGCCTCCAAGCAGAGCGGCAGCGGCCAGCCTATTAAACACAGGCACGATATATCTCTGCCCTGCCATATAAGGTAATGGATAGAAAGCGACCAAATATCACACTTTGCACTCGTTCATTTCCGAGTTTGTGTTTTGAAATGGGTGCGGGAAGGGGTCGAGGCTTCGTCGGTTCCACATTTACTCGATTAAAGCTTCGTTTTTTCGAGCTATTCGTGTTTTTTCCCTGTGCCCTTCAGCCGCGGCCAGGGAGCGCATACGCCCTGCTTCCCTAGCAACAGCATGAAAGGAGAGAGAGAGACAGAGAGACAGAGAGAAGGAGAGAGAGAGAAAGAGAGAGAGAGAGAGAGAGAGAGGATTTAAGTTTGTGACAAACAAACGAGCTTTTGATAAAATGGCACCGAGGAGCCATCGTTTCCCCCCCCAGAACGTCATTTTGTCTTTGCGAAGAATCTGGAAGAATCGAAATGCACATTCATAAGCACACGAAGGGCTGACAGCAGTGTAGAGCAACACTTGAAAGGCTGTAAGGTCTCTGCTGTCAGCTCTGTTTACTCACCAGGTGCCCAAAATACAAATTATGAATCATTTACTGTTTGTGCTGACGGGAGGGACGCGCGCAGTGTGCGTCAGGACACAGATAATCATTCAGAGAATCCTCTGAGTCAGCTCGTCGCTGCGCTGCGATCACAGCACGATATAACACTGAAACCGGAATATATTTGGTAAAATTTCTGAAACCTATAGACTCTTATCTCAAGGGGATTCGACCTCATGTACTCTGAAGTGAAACAGCGTCACCAGCGCGTCGGAAGACCAGGTTCTATTAATTCTCTCCGCTCAGGTTGCAAAGCAAATGCGAAGGTATGAGGAATAAGAAACCATTCGTTTAGAGTTTTTCCTTAAAAAAACGTTTCCCTCTTAATATTATTTGGTTTTCTGATGAGCTGTGAGTTTGTTCCTTTGCACTTTTTTTTACTTTCACATTAAAGTTGCCGACGTCAGTTTTTGCAGAGGTTTCAATGACCGACGGATGAGAGAATCAGAATTTAGTCGCTTGAAAAAGTAACATATTACAAAATGAACCAGTTATGATGAGAAAATCTAAGAAATTCTGGCATGAAGCTCTTCATCCTTCAGTCTTTTAGGTATTGAAATGGAATCATTTAGCTGCACGCAAACACCTGAATTTCACCTCATGTTTCTACTCTTCTTCGCACGGAGAAAACGTCTGACTTTATTATTTCCCCTTCTCACAACCTTTCCAGGAAATAACAATTCTATAGGCTTAAATTAGCCGTGTTCCGTGAGGCTTTTTGCATAAACACCACCACTGTTTATTTTGTCCTTTAGATTTTCTGTGGCCCGTCAAGGTCAAATGAGCTGTTATCAAAAACATGAGGATACACTCAGGGTCAGCTTTATCTCCTGTTGGAGGGGACTACTCTCAAACAAACCGTGGGGTCATTTTATTTCAACAGCAAGGATATTATTGTTTGTGGCAGAGGTTTGATAAATGCCTGAGAAAATATATTTTTGAGGCAGGTAGAATTTACATTTTGGATGGCAGCCTTTTCTGTGAGGTTTAGACACTTTAGTTTACAGATTCGAATGCTGTTTCTGAAGGAGAAAACTCAGTGAAGGAGTGGAAAGCGAAAGATTGTAAGAATGCCCGTGGAGTATATTTATGTGGGTGTACATGTGTGTCTGGAGCAGAGCCGGGGTCAGGTTCAGTCATGATCTCTGGTCTCAGCAGGAAACTCAGAGAGCTCATAGCCTTGTGAGCGTTTTTTCCATTGCAACACAAATTTCTTTCCTCTTTCTCCTCTTTTCTGTCTTTCACATACATACACACACACACACACACAAACACAAACACACCGTACACACACACACACACACACTGTCTGTACACAGCTGGCTCTCTCAAGGAGCAATCCACAAAATGGTGGCTCAGGGGGAAGCCAGGAGGCCTCCCCTTCTTGGCACCCGCCACCCACAGTGCCAGGAGTGCCAACTGAGGGAATGGAGAGATGTGTGTGTGTGTGTGTGTGTGTGTGCTGGGAATGTGTGATTGATGCAGGAAAAGGGGAAAAAAGGTGTGGTGGAAAGAGGACAAGTGGGAGGACGAGAGGAACAAAAAGGTGACGGGAGAGAGAGAGGGAGGGAGAGAGGAGCAGGAGACCTTTGCCAAGCGTCCGATTCATTCCTCCACAGTGGCGAGGAAGAAAAGAGTTGATTGGTTTAAGGGACAGAATGCAAGGACAGGGTGGAGAGGAGGAGAAGGAGGGGAGTATTACAAAAATGTTAAGAGGGCCCTACAGCCATTCTGGCAGCGCTCAGCGGGCGGTCATTAAGCTCCACTATCAAACTGGCTGATGTAGCAAGGACCTGCAGATGAAACATGCACACAAACGCCAGGAAAGACTGTGGAGGTCCACACTGTTGCTGAACACAGAGAATGGAAACTCTCTCAGTTACGGATATAGGGGACCTTTAATTAGCCGCGGTATATATGATGTATATGATATACAAGTCTATTTGAGTATGTTGTAACAATAGCCGTCACTTTCCGGGGCCTGTTTCTTCTTCAGGTGCTAACACAGAAATCCTCCTGTCCCTTTGTCTGCTCCTGACATATGCTTAATTATGATGATTGTCACAAATGAAAGCTATTAAGGACCCATTCATCTTGATGCTGCAGATTTTTAATGGAGTATGAAGATGTAGTGGGGAGGTGTGTGTGTGTGTGTGTGTGTGTGTGTGTGTGTGTGTGTGTGTGTGTGTGTGTGTGTGTGTGGGGTGGCGCTGGGGAAGCGGAAATTCCTCCTCCAGTGTCATTGTCACGGCCATTGTTGCACCAAGGCGACAGGTCTACAGAGAGGGGTGCTCCTCTCCGTGCACTCCCCCCCCCCCCCCCCCCAATACCTCCCTCCCCCCCCTGCATGCTCCCCACACCACCCTGCTTGGCTGCCGTCGTGTGGGGTTCACCGCCGCCGCCATACGCTTCCCACATTGACCCCCCCCCTCCCCTACACCACCTACCCATGGAGCCTGAGCGTGAGCTGGTGGTGGTGGTGGGGTGCAAGGGGGAAGCCTGGGAGAGAGGGGGAAGAGTGGGAGGAAGAGGAGGAGGAGGAGGAGGAGGGGTAGCCCACGCAGAGCAGGCTTCCAGGGGGGTGGTATAGGGCTGAGGGCCTTGGGGGGGGGGGGGGGGAGGAGGAGGCGGTGCAGCGGAATTCTGCAGCCGAAAAGACACGACTTGTCGATACTGCATTGGCATTATTTATTCACTGCGATCAAGGATCCAGACTCCACAGCTTTGTACAGGAAACCACAATCGTCGGCTCGTGCACACCAGGCACAATGGCAACGCCTCGGAGAACAATGGCTGAATAATCCACGGAATAATTGTGCACATTTCTCTCTTATCTGAGGCAGAAGCTGCTCCCTGTGCTCGGGCTGGTTCTTGTCGTCGGCCCGGGGACCTCACAGCAGATACAGCTCCTGTAACTGCGCCTGTGACCCAGTGTTCAGATTTAGCTCCCTTCCGTCTAATGCCATGCTAATGATGAGTGACACGGGCCCTTATCCTGAGAGCCCTCTCCTTGCGTTCCTCCTCGGCCCTCCCTCCTTCCCTCCTCCCCCCCCTCCATCTCCCGGGAACAGCTTATTTGCCTGTTTTTAATTGCGATTTAATTTACATGTGAGCCTGGAAGCCAGTCGTCTTTTTTTTCTTCTTCTTCATCAACCCCTTCTTCTCTCCCCCCCCCCCTCTTAACCACTGAGGACTTGTCAGCTAACTGTAGCTTTTACAAGAGGAAGAAGGAGATAAAGATTGCGATCGTCCACAAATGAGCACGACAGACCGTGGCAGGAAAACCAGGTGCAGGTTCCTCTTTATGAGGTCAACAGCGGTTCAGACACAATCAAGTGTCCGGGGGCAGACAGAAGCCCAACGCAGGAGGAGAGAGAGCAGGGGGATGATGCAAGTTGAAGATGTAGATGAAGCCGCCATCACTCCATCAAAATGTAATAAGAGGACGAGTGGACAGCGAGCGTGCAGATAGACAAGTTTAATGTGCCCGTCTATCTATATGGAAATTCATCCACGCAGGCGTTCACCCAGGCTGCTTCTTCCTCTCCTCCTTTTTTTTTTATAATTCACTTTGGGGTTTTGATTGGCTGTGTGGGGAGCAAAGAGAAGGCGCTTCAGAGGAGGAGCTGGGAGATAAAGCAAGCTTTCTTCACTTGAGCAAAGGGCACAACAGGGATTTAAGATTTGTATTAAATTCACAGAGATAATCAAGCCGCCGAGGAGCGTCTGCCATTCTCTGCAAAACTGGAGACAATCGCTCAGAAACTGCCGTCCGCAGCAGTTTCAACAATATCAACAAAGACTCTGCAGCTCAATGTTATCTATTGTTTTCTAGCTCATGGTTCTTTCTTTTCCTGGGCTGCACATTCAAAAATGAAATGTGCCGTCTCCTACAGCTCGTGGCTGTTTATTCACCTCCTGTGCATCTGTATTTGCATAAAAATATCCCACATTATAGGAAACTTTTTATCACAATAAGCCATGATACCCAGCACGGCTGTATAATCACCTCTCACTCCCACACACATGGCCTACGGCAAGCCTGGGCAGACGGAGTGTGCGCCGGTGTCAATCATCACCTGCCACTCTCAAACACATGCGGCAGACATCATACACTCAACACAGGAACTCGGAGTGTGTGGCAGGTACTGACGCTCACCACATCAGAGCCCAACAGGCCTCTTCCTGAACACAGCAGCACAGGCAGCCCCTTTGTCTGCTGCGAGTTCTCTATTGTCCCTCGCTGCTGTTGTCACTGCACCGTGTTGGTCAGTCACACATTAGATAGTCGGCATTCACTAATTAGATAGATTTAACGGGTTGTTTTCTGAGTGTTAAGAAGGGGAACACGTGTCTGAGGTGCAAATAAACCATCACTCACGAAACGAAACTCAACTCTGTACATTTGCATATCAGTATTCTGTACCAGGTGAAAGCTTGATGTGATTCTGGCAACGCTTTGTCTCCTGGAACCTCAACTGAACTATTTAAAGGCCCTGAAATCAAATTTCCTCCATTGGCCTCGATATGAGCCACAGGGGTCCGACAGTTTTCTGCCAGAGTCGGGGTGGTGTTGGTTTAGTTCTGACTTATTCTCAGATTTCTGTCTGAGCGGCTGCGTCTCTGCTCTTCTCTGTTTGGCTCGGTTGTGAAAAGATTTGGCAACATTTAAATTAGAATAGATAATTGCTGGGTTGTTTGCTTATTGTTGTTTTCTACCCAATCCAAACCACCCATGTGGCGCTTTTGAGTGTTTTTATGGCTTTAGTGGATTATTTAGTCATTACACTTTAATGTTGTAGAGACATAGCAATTTTCAGGGGCTTTAATTTCCATTGCAGACGGCAAAACATGTCAGGGCACTTGCAACTAGAAGGGCACTTGGACGGCTCATCCCTCCACCAAAGCTAATGCTCAATTTCATGTTGAAGAAAGTGAGAAAAAAAAATCCTGGCTCCTTGTTGATCCGGTTCCACTTCTAAATTAAATCCTTGGGTCATGCCCCACCCCTACACAGAATGTCCTAGGAGTCGGTGTAGCACTTTTTTCCGGCGAACTAACAAACATGAAAACAGATGAAAATGAATGAAAGCATCTCCTTGGTGGTGGAGATTGTACTTGTGAACGAGACAAACAAAAAGAGAAGTGGTGATGTTTTGGAAGGATTAAAAGAAACATCTGTGCTTCTTGTTTGGCTTAAAATAAAAAAAGGTATTTGGATGTTTATGTGAAGTATAACTGTCGAAACCTAGAGTCTTCATTTTGTGCAAAGCCCTACGAGGCTACGGTGGCCTGACTTGGACACATCGAGTGGATATCGTCCCCGGTTTGAGGTGTTTCAGTGCAGACAGCGTTTCTTTGCTGAGCTCCTGTGGAGGGATAGAAAGACAAAGAGGGGATATCATAGTGAAAACAGTAATTTAAGAAGACAGGCTTTTGATTAAGTCAGACTTACATCATTTTACAAACATCAGATCAGACTTGGCAGAACTTCACAATGCATTTTTGTATGGAACAAGTTCTGCAGACACAGACGTACCAGACAACCAATAACTCCTGTGTGGGGGCATGTGAATACTGTTTTAAGACTGACTGGAAAAACTTAGCTTTATTTCTATGTGCAGCAGCTTCTAACTACACAATGAAACAACAGCTGTTGAAACAACTGTAACCCATAAAATTACACTTTAAAACAAAACTCAGCCCACTAACATGACCAAAACTTCACCTGACCTCTGGAAAAAAAAGGAGAGTAAATGCACCTTGAGATATGATTTGTTTCAGTTAAACTACTTTTCCAAAGCTACCAAGGAACTTTCATGGATGAATTTAGACCCGTTCCAAAGTCAGATATTTGACCCGTGCTTACTGGGTGGTAATATGAATACATGCAGACTTAGCAGCGCAGGCTCCATGTGAAGAGGGATCCCTCATAACAATACACAAGATCAGAGAAAAGCCTGAATCAGCAAAGCTTAAGATAATTCACCAGCTTCGTCTTTGTCAGGCGTGAGAGGCACAGAGAAGATTGCCTTGCTTACAGCGGGCGTCCCATGTGTTTCAATTCGATATGGTTCCTCCATGATATATCTCTCTCGTCTTCATGTGATGGTTATTTAAAGGGAGAGCCATGGATTTTCTCCCCCATGCAACATAATGGCAAATCAATAACTCAGGCCAAACGGGGAGAGCGGACATTGCATAGAGCGGCCTAAAGGATGGGAGGCTAAATTGAAACGGAGTCCTGGCAAAAAACAAACAGAATGACTTTAAAACTGCATTATGGAAATAAATGTTTAATCATTCTTTCCATTTATGGAGTTGAATTCAAAATATCTCGTCGGTCATTGTGTCAACTGGCGACTGTAATCAGGGAATAAATCCACGGCATCATTTAAAAAATATGGGTTTTTCTTTTTCTTAATAGGCTTTGTGATAAATGTGGCGTTGTATTACAACTGCGAATGTGTGCGTTGTGTGTTGTCTGTCACACATATGGAGCGTGTGGATGAGTGTGCTGATGTGCCTGGAAGGTCCCTGTGGTGTGTGTGCACACACACTTACATGTATTTAAGTGTGTTTTTCCCATGGCAAGATCTGTCAGCCAGCAGACGTCTGACATCATGCTCTGAGCACGGAGGAGGTTTTCCACTGCTGTGTGTGTGTGTGTGTGTGTGTGTGTGTGTGTGTGTGTGTGTGTGTGTGTGTGTGTGTGTGTGTGTGTGTGTGTGTGTGTGTGTGTGTGTGTGTGTGTGTGTGTGTGTGTGTGTGTGTGTGTGTGTGTGTGTGTGTGTGTGTGTGTGTGTGTGTGTGTGTGTGTGTGTGTGTGTGTGTGTGTGTGTGTGTGTGTGTGTGTGTGTGTGTGGTAGGGAGTGGAGGAAGATGGTTGTTATCATGACTTATGGATTGGACAGCAGTTTCCTACTGGGCAGAGAAGACAGGAATGGTTACACAGAGGAATGTGTCTTGTGTGGAGGAGTTTGCAGGAAGGAATGAGAGGATGACAAGAAGAGAAAAATGAAGAAAAACAAGGACAGGAATTCACAGCAAACAGAAAACATAGGTAGAAACACATGTCAGAAGACAAGACGCCTGGAGGTCCGATGTGTTTACACTTTCCATTCTGTCAGTCAGTGCCTCCTCACCGGCTTTATCTCTGACACAGCTGGCGAGCCCTCAATGACTCACCACACTCTGAAGTGCCGCAAACCTGGCTCTGCTGCAGGAGGGGGGGGGGGGCCGAGGATCCACAGTAAATCCTGCTTAATCATTCCCTACCGCCGCTGCCGCCGATAGCCCTGGGATATGAAAGGATGTGGATGCCGTGGGTGGGAAACAGGAGAGTGACACTTCACATCCAGATATGGTGACAGCTGAAGTAACAGTTCGTGACTGCTCGGCTTTCCCCACGCTCCCACACTCACAAAGGGAAGGTTGTCTTCCTTGTGTCCCAATTTGGAGAGCTCTTGTTAGGGTGAAGCTCTCGCCAAACTCCTTGGGTCGAGGCTGGGGCTCGTTTTCAAAGAGCCTCTTTTGTGTTGCTGCAGCCTGAGAAGAGCCGATGACTAACAAGCTGTCAGTGTGATCCTGTTTGTGTCAGTGTGAACACAGTCACGTCAAATCTAATGAGGCCCTGATTCATCTTTTCATCGATACGTGTGACTGAAAACATTCAAACATTCCTGCACAAAGACAACAAGCTTAAAAATAAATATACACGTATACACAAACAAACATGTACACAACTAGACTCACAGGCAAACCTGCAGCACAAATGAGAACCTCTGCAGACATACACACACACACACACACACACACACACACACACACACACACACACACACACACACACACACACACACATACTTTACTGGCTGATGAGGAGGTTAGGTGTAATTTTTTTGCCAGACCACAGATCTCAGGATGTGCTTCACACCTTTGCAAAAGCAGCATACGAACGTGGTGTGGGTGTGTGTGTCTGTGTGTGTGTACATGTGTGTGTGCTTGCATGTGTGTACGTGCAGATAGCAGACTCACACAGAGGTGTTGTCGAATTCACGTACACATACACACGCAGACAGACCCTCAATAGAGCTGTGGCTAAAAGTGAATTATGGAAGAGAAACCCCATTTCATGGACACACACGCACACACACACACAATTCTGCAGGTGCTGGATGTGTGAGCGTCAGGAGAAAGGCTGGGATGTGTAATGTCAATCTAACGCCTTTGAGCTGGCGAGCGAGCGCACACTCACACCATCTTCCCACCGTGTCGGACTTATCACACATACAGGCGACACACAGGAACAGGAGCAGAGAGACATGCTCTCAGCCTTTTTGCTGCTGTGGGTGCGATTGTTCTCAAAGCTACAGGAAGCTGAAAAAAATTATGTCCAATAGCCGACGGAAGCGAAAATATTCCGAATTAAATTTATGCAACATGTGAGACAAGGTTTGTGTTGTATCTGGAGGCAACACACCGACTGGTGTCTGGATGTGAAGGCAACAAAGCTGGATGGCTCAGGTGGAATCACACTCTGCTCACACATCCTGCTGGACGGTGGCTGCAGCTGCAAAGACACAAATTATGCATGTGCAAATAGACACTTTGCTATTACTACAAATGAACAATGTTATATTTTACATTCATCTGCTGTTTCATATTAAGATTAAGATTAAGATACATTTATTTGTCCCAAACACATGCACAGACATGCACAAGCACACTCATGCAACTAGGGAAATTTAACCTCTGCTTTTAACCCATCTGGTGCAGGACACACAGAGCAGTGGGCAGCCATGTACGGCGCCCGGGGAGCAGATGTTAGGGGAGTAAGGTGCCTTGCTCAGGGGCACTAGACAGGGTAGGAAGAATCCTCTTGGATTCAATCCAGGTTCGTCTTTTTGTTGTTTCTCCGTGGAGTCGAACCAGAGACGAACCAGAGACCTTTTCTGCCCATAGTCCAAGTTTCTGCCACTAGTCCACCGCCTCTCTAAATACCTATAGAACTGTCAGAGTGTTTTGCTTATAACAGCTAAGTGCCCGCACACACACACACACACACACACACACGCACACGCACACACACACACACACACACACACACACACACACACACACACACACACACACACACACACACACACACAATGGGCACACATTTGATGGTGAAGAGAAGAACAACTAAAACAAATAGATAAAGAGAGATTGAGAAGCAGAGAATTTGAGCGAGTCCACAGGAAATTCACCCATTGCACATCTTGCAATATAAAAATTGACCTGCTGTAACTGATGCTGTCCCTAATCCGTCATAATCACCTCAGGTGTCTCATGGACACAAAGAAAATTGGAAGACTGATTTTTATTTGCAGGATTTGACTTTGAATTTAATTAAATTTTTTTTCCGTTCGTATCGAGTCATCGACTGATTTTCTGCTGATCAGTCAGCAAAATGCTCATCTGCTGAATCCGCGATAATCAAACTGGCATGTTTAATTACATGTTTTAAGATGGCTTTTCTAGTCATTTTCAACTTAAGCATTGTTAACTAAGTCGTAGTTGACTTAAGCACATCAGCAAAGTTGCTAATGTTTGTAAATCCCTTTGCAACATTAAGTGCAGTTGCTCCATAAAGACTAATTAAAGGCCGATGGGAGCGACACGCTGACAGTTGGTAAACTCCAGATACTAAACTGAGCTGAGCCGTAAAACTGATGTGAAGGCCTCAGTCACATGATAGAGTTTAGCTGCAGTTCTTTGGAGGGTATTGATTAAAATGGCCACATGAATGATTGCATCAGTCAGATTATTGATGGGCACGTGGAGAAAGAGTGTATAATTAAACAGTCCCCCGTGTGTGCTCAGGTCACCCTGATGGCTATCAGCAACAAACAGGAGACAGACCGAGAGGAGGAGGACACTGAGATCAATGGAAGAGTCAGATTTCAAAATCATATCATGTGATATGATTTCCTACAGAGTAAAGGGCCATGCTGAAATTTTTTTGGGTGTGTTAATGCATCACAAATTGTAGGAACTGGGATGTTAACCCAGAAAAACCTGTAACAGCCTCATTAAATGTGACCAATTCCTCTTCATACAAGCTAATTCTCCATCATGTTTTCATGTCACACATACGTCCAAATCCTTCTCCCTCTGGGCCCATACGTGGTGACCTCTTCCATCATCCGCAGCGGAGAATGACTTTGATTCCTATTTCAGCGCCTCGTCTCATCCATCTCTCGCCGCTCTCCATTGTCTGAGGCTGAATTTAAATGACAGTGATACATACGGCACATTACAAAGACAAAAGGTCGACAAGGCCCCGTTTTCGCTCGCATAAAAACCGTGACAATAACCTACGCCGTGGCTCAACCCTCATCGGGCCGCGTGGAAAATTCACGGGAGCTGTGGATTTATCAGCGCCGCCTCGGTCTCTCTCTCTACGGCAGCGTCCGGAGACTTAGCCGGCTGAGGTGTGCGCGAGGATCCCATTAAAATGCACTACAGAAAATGAGATTTGGGGAGAGCCCTGTGAAAAACCATGCGTGTAATCATCTCTCTTCCCCTCTCAGTTTATCTGCAGAGGATTTGGGGGAGGCTTTGGTCCCCCACCCTCCCTGCCCCTCAATCTCCCCCGTACCACACATTAATATTCATAGAGAAGATTTTCTCCTTGCTGTCTGTTGCTGCCTGTGGCCCACAGACTTGGCTTATTAGGAATCTTAAATTTGGCTACCAGACTATCTGTTGGGAAAGGCTATTGTGATTTTCCCAGACTGCACAGCCTGCACAGATAGATTATAAGAAGGTGATACTTGGCACATATCCTTGTTATGTGTACACCAGACTAGAGTTGTTGTTGCGGCTCTTTTTGTTTCTCTAGTTTCTTTTAAAATCAGTAAAAGATCCACTGCTGCAGTGTGAGTTCACACACTCACTGATGGAGCTTGTGTGTTTTGGTCGCAGCCGCTGTGGTGAGAGATAGAGAGAGTCAGAGCAGAGCAGGACGCTCCACTTTGTGTTTCCTGCTCTGGGTCATAATGAACCTGAGAGAAAGAAACAGAGAGAGACAGAGCGACATAGGGAGAGAGAGAGAGAGACAGAGAGACAGAGACAGAGAAACAGAGGGGGAGAGAGAGCGAGAGACAGAGGGAAAGAGAGACAGAGAGAGAGAGAGAGAGACAGAGGGACAGAGGGAGAGAGACAGAGAAACAGAGAAACAGAGGGAGAGAGAGAGACAGAGACAGAGGGAAAGAGAGACAGAGAGAGGGACAGGGACTGGGACTGGGACAGGGACCGGGACAGAGAGAGAGAGAGAGCGAGAGAGAGAGAGAGAGAAACACACACAGGGACAGAGGGAGAGAGAGAGAGACACAGAGAGAGACACAGAGAGAAACAGACACAGAGAGAGAGAGAAAAAGAGAGGGAGATGCTAAGGGGTGTGTGTGAGTGTGTGTGTGTGTGTGCGTGTGTGTGCGTGTGTGTGTGTATGTGTGAGAGTGACTCACGCCTCATGAACAGCCTCAGTAATTACATGTTCAAAGTCATTAAGTGCACCTCCGACAACAATCTCCACAATGACAACACATTACAGCATTTCCTCTCAGGGTCACGTCAGTCTTTGCTTTTTTGTTTGTTTGCTTTTGAAACAAGTTGTTTCCCTTGAGTTGTAACTTATTTCAAAATGTCTTCTTCTTCTGCACTTTCCCTCATATTCCTCTTCCCATTTCCTTGTCTCTCTCTCTCTCTCTCTCTCTCTCGCTCTGAGGATCAGGTGTGGCAGCATGCCAGATGTTGGCCTACATACAGTATGCAAAAACTTACAGCTGTTTCTCTCTCACACACACACACACACACACACACAAACACACAAACAATAAACTCAGTGGCCACTTCAATGGGTTCATATAGTACGAGTTCTACAAAGCTCGTACGACTTTGTCAGAAAAGTGTAATTTTAATTATGTGTTTATTACTGAGGTCAGAGTTAAACGTGCTGTTGTATTGGACTTTAATTCTCAGAGGTCTTTCTAAAATGTTTATACATAATGTACACACACACACACTCACACACACACATATATGCACATCATCACAATGATCTCAGAAATAACATCCCTGAGACAGTGACAAATAAATTAATATTATATGCATCTTAAGTCTAAAGCAGCCAAATGACTATAAGTACAAACCAGGAGATTTTTGTCATCATAAAGTTCAAAATGTACAATTACTATAAATCACATGAAAGGCTTTAAAAGGAGAGTTCTTATTTGAGAGAAGAAGTAGACAGGAAATATGGAGAGAGAGCAAATGCAGCACAGCCACACGACCACAAACCACAAGGACAGAACACATGAATGTTTCTCAGCACGCTAATGTCAGACGTTGTTGTTTTGTATCTTTAACTGCATTAAAACTAATAATCATTGCTTCTGCCGACAAAAGCTGCTCGATGCAACAGAGGCGGCTGCAAAGCTCGACCCAGGTCGAACACGCACAGATTTACGTAAGCGGCCAAAGCTTCTGCAAACATTTGCCTGCGCCCTGTGTGACCCTCTTGTCCAGAATATACTCAAGTGAGAGAAGTGAGAGTAGTGAGTCTCTCTCTCTCTCTCTCTCTCTCTCTCTCTCTCTCTCTCTCTCTCTCTCTCTCTCTCTCTCTCTCTCTCTCTCTCTCTCTCTCTCTCCCTCTCTCTCTCTCCCTCTCCACTCTTCGTCTTTCACATGTAAATGAGTCTTTAATCTCCGCTGCTCTAATAGACAACCATGGCAACGGAGGCAGGCCTAATGAGGCAGAGGCGCAGGTTAAAATCTGCCTGCATGTTACCACCACTCGCACAATCAACAGTTTAAATACACACACTTACTCTTACAAGCGCGCACACACACACACACACACACACACACACTCACATTCACACATGCACGCACACACTTGTGCATGCATGAAAACATCGCACACATGCAAACCACTCATAGGTTTCATAACCTGTTACTTAGATGAATAAGAACCATTGTTGCTCCTGGCGTTAGCATATTAAAGAAAGAGCAGAGAGTCGATAATGAACTGAGAAATAAATAACAATGCAGACAAATTGCAGTTCAAATTTAAAGCAACAGCCGTCATGAGCTATTTTTGTTTAATCACTTGTCTGAATAATGAGACAACCCGTTCAAATGAAGCGTGAAATGAATCATAGACTGATGAGAAATCCGTGCAATCTGCTCCAGTTTAAGAAACAAGGCATGAAATGTGTGAAAGAAAAGAAAATCACGGGAGGAAGTCGTCTTGAAATCGACAATGAAAGACATTACTGATCACAAACACACACAAACACACACACACACACACAGTCACCCTAGTCCGCTGAAAACGTGTTGAAATGACACACGCACACACACACACACACGCACACACTGATAAAGCTTTGAATACAATGTTAAAGGCACTCAAGTAGAGCTCATTTCCATGTGAGTGGTACTGATGCTCCAGCACTCTGTTGACTGTAATTTACAGCCATATTAAATCCATTAGACCAACATGTGTTTTCAGAATAGTTCTGCCCACAGACAAGCTATTCAGCGTGCTGCAGTCCCCAGACCTCAAACACACACACATGCTTTACATAGGCAGCAAATAAAGAAGATCATGGGGGGATGTGTGGCTGCGTGGACGTGTGTGTGTGTGTGTGTGTGTTGCATGCGAGCTACAACATGACAGGAAGAGCATCACAATTGTTTCATGAGAAGATCTTTGTTTGGCCCTCTAATCTTCCAAAGCCGATTTTACTGGTTGCAATGAATTTAGCTCCAGCAAAAGACCTGGTTGTCACTTTGTCTGCCTGTCACAGACACACACCCGCACACACACACACACACACACACACACACACACACACACACACACACACACACACACACACACACACACACACACACACACACACACACACACACACACACACACACACACACACACACACACACACACACACACACACACACACTCACCATCTAAGAAATGAAAGATTTTCGTTAGAGGGACTTTCCTTTGGTCCCTATGAGGAGAACAAGTCTTGTGACGGACCACACACTTTAAGAACATTGAGGAGACAACGTATGAGACACAGTCTGCAACAAGAGGAAACCAATCGTTGGCCATGACCGATGCACTGCTGACATGCTGAGGATGTGTGTGAACACAAATGTGGTCACGGCTTTTCACCCCCAAACACTGTGTTAGTTCAGAAATTCCCCCTCCCACAAAGAGTCAGTTTACATTGTATCACTTTACCAAGACATATCAAGACCTGTGCCTAGAAATCTCAAAAATATGATGCAGTTTAAATCAAATAGCACAGACGAGACTAAATGATATATCAATATGAGCTTTGGGATCAGCGACATGAAAACAAAACAATATGGAAAAGCATTTATGTTTTGACCTTAAAAAAAATATTTTCTTAATCTAAGTTCTATATATATTTGACTATATTTGTGTTATCTTATAAATGTTCGTTATTTCTAACAAATTATTTGGGTCCGTCGTAGGTATATGCATTGACATTTTCAACCTCTTCACTCTTCAAACTGGTAATGGGCTCCAATTCTAGTAAATGTATGAGTATGTCTGTAAAATTGTATCTATTCTCTCTTATGCGACATCACTTCAAGTTTATCCTTCTAGGTGCAGTAGCAAATATAAGTATTATTTTTTGAAAATCTAGTTTTAACAAATCATTTTGCTACACATTGTTTGATTGCTATCTAAAACCTGCAAGTTTCTCTTTAATCTGTAAAATATGAAGCCTCAAATTACAATTGTTTGTCAAGGTTTGATGACATCTTACGAACCATTGTCAATTAAAACAATTAATTATATATCATATGAAATTAGAATTGTTTTTACTCGGATCCAAGAAGCCATATCGGTCTAGTAAGAATCAGATGAGCTTCTGTGTAAATTGTGGAACGTGTTAATAAAATATTCTCTCAGCTTTCGCTCTTAAAATCTCTTGATTGTTGCACTGCAGCAAACACCGTGTGGAATGTTTGACTGGATCTACTTGTGCAGGTACCACTGTGCAAATCCAGTACAACCTGTCAGGAGCGGGTGAGAGCTCCTCTCACAAACCCTTTCTCGTCTTTCAGCCACACAGGGAGCAGATGTTGACACACTTCTTCGACACCTTTCATTGTAATTATTCTGTGTACGGCGACAGTGCCGTCACCTCACACAGGGTCTGTCGCTACACCAGCCTAATTAGCAATTAACAGTCTTATAGTCATGAAAACATTGTCTATTGGGATTCACTGGGGATTTGGGCTGTAAATATGAAAAGAACATTTTAACAAAAGAGAAGAATTCTTGTGTTTTTCCATAATGGATTTAAAATGAAACAGGTAATGATTTCCAGGTAGATAAAAGAGCTACAGTGTATTTTATGACTGGGACATGAATGTGTTGTTTTGTCTTGAGAGGCGAAGGCAGCTGAAAGACGGACCACACTCAATCTCTCTGTCTTTGGTGCAATGTTATTTTTGCCCTGAGGCCCAGCACAATTAACACCCACTGCCAACTGGTAGATTGTGTGTGTGTGTGTGTTTGTGTGTGTGTGTGTTTGTGTGTGTGTGTGTGTGTGTGTGTGTGTGTGTGTGTGTGTGTGTGTGTGTGTGTGTGTGTGCATGGGAGCGCACATGCATTAACATGTCTGCTCCAGATACATAAAAGGCTTTGATTTGTTCGTTCATTCACGCAAAAATTACTGTTTCTATGACAAAATGTGTGTTTTGCCATAATTATGAATCCACAACATCCGCAGATGCATCATGGGGGAAACTACTGTTTGAAAGATTTAGATTCTCATAATTGCCGTCCCCTAATTAATTGCTCTTCAGAAGTTAATTTGTCAGAAGATGTAAATGTAAAATACACAGACAGGGAAAGTGTGTTTAGTTTGGCTCACAAAGAGACACACACACACACACACACACACACACACACAAACACACACACACACTCTGCTTGCCATACAGCGTCTGCTGTAAAACACAAATAACCCCAGATTGATCACTCAGAGGCAAATCAATGGCGTTTAGACATTTTGGAATGTATCAATAAATCAGTTCAACCCCCTGCAACAAGAAACAATAAACCTTTCTTCAGCAGCAATAAAAGAGGAAAGCCTGTTCGATTAATTTATTGCCTCCCCCTGTGTGTGTGTGTGTGTGTGTGTGTGTGTGCTTATGTGTGTGTGTGTGTGCTTGTGTGTTTGAAATATGAGTGGATAATCACAGGCCATGGAATTCTTCCGGCAGGTTGGAATGCAGTGTGTGGAGGAATGCGGAACCAGGAAAGTCAAAACAGTGTTCAGTAATGGAATAAGGGGGGGGGGGAGAAATGACGGAGGAGTCGAGGAGGGTCCCGGACTCAATATCAGGAGCGAGGGAGAGGAAAAAAGGAGTGGCCAAGACGTGGAGGAGGACAGGCAGGAATGAGGCGGGAGGTTTATCACACTGGAATGAAAATATTCCCAACCTTTCAGAGGCATCCAAATCTGTCAAAGCAACGGGAGAAGTGTGAATCCAGATCTGAGGCGTCGCTTGCATTTCGAGCCAAAAAAAAAAGAAAGAAAGAATATCAACCCTGCCTTGTGTGAACATGCTTTTCAGGAACTAAATATATGCATAAGCACTGTGTTTAGGTGTTCTGCTTATTATGAGCCTCCCAAAATCCCACCATAAAGGGGGTTTACCACAATAATCAGCATTATTCTCCACCTTCTCTCTGCCTCAAACCCCATCCATGTCAGAGCCGCCCATGTCCCGTCCCCATCGCTCTAAATCTGTGAAAATAAGGGAATGCTCCCATTTCGATGCACGACCCAAAAGGAAAAGATGCATGAAAAGATGCGTGAGCCCCGACAACACAATACAATTCAGAGGTGTGAAAATATCCCCTCCTTAATCCAGAAATCAGTGCTGTGGAAAGAGGGATTTGGGGCTGTCACCGCTAAGCTCCTTGTCCCTGGTGTATTATTGGAGCTGTGGCATGGAGGAGAAACACTGGGAGGATGATGATGCCGCTGCTCACCGCATGTAAACAGGTTTGGGAAATAAGCATCTTGTCACAACTGAATTTCCAGGAGCAAACGTGGGAAGAATGATGGCATCGACGGCCGCGGGTTCTTATCTCTGAGCTGCATCTGCGTATGAGTGCTGAGCTGCAATCCTCAGAAGAACATACAGTGTACGCCGGTGTCTGGTGCAGGGAAAAAAGCAGGAGAGGATGTCTGCAGAATGCAAATGAGCGTAAAATTATTTATTAGCAGTTCCACACATTCTTATTGTCTTTATCAGCATGAGAGCAGCAGAAAGATGATGCACATCACCTGAGACACCCACATTCAGACCCTGAGATAAACTGTCAATGGTTAATTAACCGGAAGATGTGTTTGCATTATTTAATCGCTGCAGAGTAGTGCCCTTAAATCTGCACATTCACAGCATTATTCAATGCATCACATGGTTTCTCAATCTCTCCATTCCAGCACAGAGTTTTGGGGGAACCAGGTATTCGAAGCAGAGCTGCAGCCAAGTAACAGGAGAAATGCTGCTTGAGGGATTCGGGAGCAATGCATAAGGCATGAGCCATGTCGGGGAGGTGAGTGGGTCGCAGCTCCAACCCTGTGCTATTCATAGACCCTGCCGATAACAGGTTGACATCTCTGGGAAAGCAGCAGGAGAGGAGGAGGTGGAGGGGGGTGGGGGGGAGCGATAGACGAAGAGACAAAGGAGAGGAGGGTGCAGGAGAATTCACCTGTGGAAGAGGAAGAAAACAGAGCTGGGGAGGAGAGGAGGATTTTTTTTGGGTTGAAGCAAATGTGTGAAACAGAGGATTGTGCCGAAAGGTGAAGCATCGCCCTGCCCACGTGCACGTGCCAGCGCACGACAGGTTCACATCTGATTGTGGGTGACAGCGATGGAGAGAGAGAGAGAGAGAGAGAGAGAGAGAGAGAGAGAGAGAGAGAGAGAGAGAGAGAGAGAGAGAGAGAGAGAGAGAGAATGACAGAGAGAGAGAGAGAGAGAGAGAGAGAGAGAGAGAGAGAGAGAGAGAGAGAGAGAGAGGAGAGGACTTTTATTCCGCCCCAACACCTCAAGGATGTGTTAAATTAACATGTGTTATATTATATTATATTATGTTATACTTCATTACATTGCATATTGCAATTTGAATTTCACTTTTTATATCTTTTATCTTTCATATATTTTTATATAGATATGTTTATGTCTAAATAAATGTTACTTTGTATAAATATTAGAAAAAATGAATAAATAAGAAGTAAATAGTGAGTAAATATATATTGGTTTTTATTGTTTTTCTTATGTGTGGTGTATTTATTGTGTTTTTATGTTTCTATGGTCATTGTATGCACCAATAACCAGAGCAAATTCCAGGTAGGTGTAAACCTACTTTGCAATAAATACCTTCTGATTCTGATTCTGATTCTGAGAGTGAGGCAGAAAGGGGTTGGATAGGATGGAGTGAGGCAACGAAAAGAGACGTGTTTGTCCGATGTACAAGCATCTTCCCATGCGCCATAAAGTGTGAAAATAAACTTGTAATGCGACGAAGCTTCGGACAGACACAGCTGCAGCGATGGGCCACAACAAACCAGAGCTGCCTCACTCAGCGGCGGCAGCAGTCACGCTGGCCTGGTGTGACTAACTCAAAATCCTGTCATGTGTGAGCCGTGTGACCACAGCCTGTCTGCATCAGCAATTTCACACTCACCCTCTGCTCCGAGAGAAACAACATTGAAATCCTCACACACATTTGCTGTATATTCACCGATCTGCCCAGCATCTAAAGGCCAAGCTGCCGTCCCTCCTGTCGCTCGGCTTTTCATTATGCATATGTGTCTGTCTGTTTCCCAGGCTGCCGGTTCAGAAGTGGGACTTTGAAGGCCGAGTGTATCGAATGACAAAAACACACATCTAGAGAAATCAAGATCACAGCAGGAAATATTTGATCTTTTGTTGTGAAGGTAGAAGCTGCTTTCAGTTGACAAATGCATCCATCTGACATGTGTTTGAAACATAGACTGTATTTAAACATGGAGGACATGGCAGCCCCCTTAAAGGTGAAGCCAAAGCGTCTCAATCGCCCCCTGGGGGCGGGCTGCATCATAGCCAGCCTCCTCCATGTGAGTAAATGGGATATGGACCAAACTAAAAAGTCAAATATGGTTTCTGTCCTTTTAGGTCGTTGTTATCACAAATGTTCATGTTTCTGATAAGGTTAGACATTTTTTGATGATGATATAAATATGGGGTTAGACATGAATGACAGCTGAGACTCACTCATGATCGATCCAGACCTTGCTATCGCCGTCCATCCCACTCACTGTGATTGTTATATATTATTATTATTATTATGTATATGTATTTTAGATATTTATACATACTTATATATATACAACCCAGTACACAAGGCTTAATGTGATCCATGCAACAACTGGATATACGCTGTTGAAGTTGAAATTAAATTGAGCACATTCGATTTTATTCTGATCAAACCTCTGCTGACTTTGCCAGAGAATCTCTCACCGATCCCTGGTATCACCTGAACGCCTCCGCCTCTGATCGGCTCCGTGTTCTCCCCATCGAGGAGCCCTGCCAACGTCGCAAAGCCCCCCCCATGCCAACGGAAATGGTTGTTTCTAAATTAGCTGCACTGGCTGCATTCCTCACCTAAAACAAAGCCGTTGCTGTTCAGCATATTAAGGCGATCGTGCAACAGATACCGGCTCCTTGCTGAAACAGACTCTAATCCGTCTTTTCATGCTGGCCTCTTGGTCGTCATCCAGTTGTGCTGGAACTGACAAGCGATCTCCCCTGGGCGTACGCACCCTTGTTGTTTCTGGCCGTAATAATAATAGTGATAATGCATTTGATAAATAACACATGTTTCATTAAATGCAAAACTCAAAGGGGAAATGGAAGGATAAGGCCGCAAGGTAATTAAAAGCAGGTAAAACAACAGGGAGAAGGCAAAATCTGAAGCAGAGGGCGAATTAGAGGTCGGCCTTTTTAATGACATCGAAATACTGCGATAATGTTTAAGGATTTCTTTAATAAGTCGAGCGTCTGATGTGCCGTTGGGAAGTGGGCTGCTGAGGTACAAAGTCCAAACCCCCTGGGATTCCCATTAGACCTGGAGGCCGGGGGGATTTGACTGTGATGGTGCAAACAGAGGTTATGTTCCTCCCTTTTTGTTACATCTGTATACATCTGTCCGACTAAGTTTCACTCTAATTCACCCTCCCCATGTTTTCTCCTTCTCCTCGCCCTCCTCCCACCTCTCGCTCTCCGTCTCTCTGCCTGAGCCTGCCCCGACCCAGACGTCTGTTCCCTGTCTGAGCTCCTGCCAGATTCCTGCAAGGGGAGGAATGCACGGCAGGGCCTCGCCGAGCGGCAATTAACATTTCGTCGGTGCTGCGCCCACACCTATGCAGGGTGCTTAATGATGGCGTATTCATGAAAAGCAAATATTTGCACGGAGAAGCTGTCTCCCAGCGACCACCGAGTGGAAGAGGAAGATAATTGAAAGGAGCTTGCGGCACTTCTAAAAAAAAAAAAGAAAAAGAAAGGGAGATTAAAAAAAAAATGGAGGGCTGAGACAAATGGAGGGCTGCACTTTAAAGAGGCTGTTGGTAGTGAGAACCCTGTGAGGAGTGTGTGGTGACAGGAGAAACCCCTCTCTGTGGGGGGGGGGGGGGGGGGGGGGGGGGGTGGGCAGCACATGCTGAGAGGGCACCGGCAACAGGGGAAGAAATCCTGGCACATCAATGTGGAGAGAGACACGAGAGAGAGCAGGACAAGAGAGAGAGAGAGGAGGGGGGGGGGGAGGGGTGACAGGTAGAGGGGAATATTCTTTTTTTTCAGCAGATTGAGGAATCAGATATAGAAACCCATTTAAATCAGGAGAGGGAATTCGCCATTGACAAAAGACAGCGAGATGGAGAGGAGGCGATGATACTGACGGTTTTCCAAGAGGAGCAGACTGCCTGCCGTCCTCCATTTCCCCAAAGAACATCCCTCCCTACTGCTGCCCCCAGCTGGGAGTGCACTCACACACACACACACACACACACACACACACACACACACACACACACACACACACACACACACACACACACACATACACACACATACATCCAGATCCAGCCCGGCTGTCTGGTTGGGGGAGGGGAGCGCCGAGATGCAGGGAGACGGCGAGGGATAGTGATGGAGAGAGGAAGAGAGGCTCTGCGAAGGAGAGGAGGGCGATGAAGTAGGATGCAGCAGGGAGGGGAGGAAAGGAGAGATGCGGAGGTTGAGGAAGAAAGAGGGAATGGAGAGGAAGAGGAGGAGGAGAGAGGGAGGGGAAGGGGGACGGCGATACAGAACAACAAAAGAGGAAGAGAAAATGTATGTTACACATGGCGTCTCCACCTGCACTGCAATGTTAACACTGTAAATCACACACCTGACTCAGCAGCATCCCACACACACACACACAGACACACAGACACACACCCACACACACGCCTCTATTCATCATCCATGTTCTCCTTCTTGCCGCCACACACACAGAATTCCAACCAAATCAGAGAAGTAACTCAGGAGTCAACACCTCCTCACACACAATGCTCCTGCTCCTTAAAAACACACTTATACACATCACCCACCCCCCCTTCCAAACACACACATACATATCTGTGCACCCGTACACACACACACACCCCCATGCAGTTCTAAATGAGACAGCTGGAGCTATCAAACCAAAGCCTGCGAGAGCCAGCCTCCTTCAGATGGATTTGAGAAGTGGGCTTTACCGTATCATCTGCCAGCACACTGCTGGGAATGAGACGTCACATTCATAACAGCCCACGGCCTTATAAGGCAGTTATCTCTCCCTCTCTCGCTCTCTCTCTCTCTCTCTCTCTCTCTCTCTCTCTCTCTCTCTCTCTCTCTCCCCTCTCCATCTCACTTTCTCTCCCCCGTCCGCTGGGGGGGGGGGGGGGGGGGGGGCAGGGTGGTGGGATGAGTGGTTTCAATTATGTGCGACAAAGACCAAATTAGGCACCTGGCAATTTCAATATGGCCTCTTTCTCTGCATTAAGCTGATAGGATGTGGTTTTGATGGAAGGGGGGGGGGGGCGGTGTGCTTGCTTTCATGCACGCACGGGTTCCTGGACAAACACATGCACTCGTTTGCACGGCGTTAAACAAATTGCATTCAATTTTTAGAAAATAAGAAAATTTAAAATTCCTATTGTTTCAGCACCTTGCAGACGACACTGAGCAGAGAGTGAGAGTGAGATGTTCTTTTTCCTCGTATCAAGGGAAAGCAAACACTGCACGCTGCCATGCACATTCCATTATGGCGGCGATACAAAGGCTCAGCAGCAGGCCCGGGATCGATCCACCCGCAGCACATTGAGACTTTACTCTCATTGACTACTGCACAATCAATGGCAGCTGATTACTGGCTGGAGAAGCTAGAGCTGGGGGGGATCTGACACAGCTCGGCTGCTGCCACCGCTTTGTTTCACACACACAAACCACAGTGAAAAACACAAGGTACACACAACACAGTAGCTGCTCTCTTGTGCAGACGTTCGCTCTCACACACACAACAGTGTACAAACGCACGCCCACACTGACTGTAGTGTAGATAATCTCTCTAATGAGGGATAGGGATCTGTCAGACGGTTCGGCCTACACACACAGGGCAGCCAGATCTGGACTCCACCACAGAATTAACTCATAAAGTGTGTATGCAGTTTTTTTTAAATTTAAATGTTCTTTTCCTCAATTTTAGTTTAGCACCATCCGACCGTAAAGGCAACCATTATCTCCTGACACCATATTTGAACACACCGAGTCAAGAATGGAAAAATCAACTCTTAGTCGCGTATGAGTGTGCACTCAACCATCCCCTTCTTTCCATCTCCATGTATGGTGCTGCTGTGGAGCCGTGAGGGGACCGGGGAGGCTTACTGTTCCTCTCGGTCTCTGCACCTCACAGGCAGCTCGGCGTCTGCACCGCTCTAATCCACTGAGCTGCTGAGGAAAGAGTGCTGACGGTGCCCTTTTCTGCCGAATATCCCCTAATCCAGCTGGCTGCGGGTCCGGGGGAATAATCCTGGATTAGGGAACTCCTCCTCGTGGAGCGGCCATGGGGTCCCTCATGGGGGCCCCGTCACAGTCAGCTGTGCCTGAGGCGCAGCGCCTTTTCATATCGGGAATGAATGGAACACCCAATCCAAAAAACAGGCAAATAGTGTCTGATTAGGATGGAATTGCATCAAAACCTCCTCGCCTTGTCGCCCTGAGGGGAGCTGCTGCTTACCAGAGATGAATAATGGTAAAGAGGGATAATGGTGGATAGGCCGTGTGATGTTACAAGTGCTTTTCATTTGAGGTGACAAAGATATGGAATCAGGAATGCGAGGAATTGCGCCTCCAACGAAGCACTTTGTTAGCACAGGATACACCCTAATTGGTGCATTGTTGGAAATGGCAGCTATTGTCTTATTGAGAAGCCTGGCGTGTGTGTGTGTGTGTGTGTGTGTGTGTGTGTGTGTGTGTGTGTGTGTGTGCCCACCTTAAACTTCCTTCCTTGACGCATGTATTCTTTAGGGAGAAGAATGTTTCTCAGACACATTTGTGGCACAAGCGAGGAATCAATGCAAAAGGCTGAAAAAATAAAGGTTGCATTCACCCTCAAAGGATCAAGTTATGACACCTCGCTTATTTACACACATTTCAATATATTTCAGCCCTTAATCAGAGTAAAAAATAAATAAGGGGATCAGCCCTTAATCAGAGTAAAAAATAAATAAGGGGATCAGCCCTTAATCAGAGTAAAAAATAAATAAGGGGATCAGCCCTTAATCAGAGTAAAAAATAAATAAGTAATAAAAAACATTGACGTTCACAGTTAAGGTAACGATAAAGACTCTGTAGGTTATGGGCCGCAGAGATTCTCCAGACCTTAGTAATGAGTAATAAATGATTCATGTCACACTGAGATTGATCCAACTCCAAAGAGACGTCCCAAACCTCTGAGGTGAGATGAGAGGGAAGTGGGAAAGTCGTCCTCGCCACACGTAGAGAGTTATAGATGTCATTACATATTAAATAAAAGCTTTCAATTTCTTTACATTGATCAGTGATAAAGGCGAAAGGCAATTTATATCACCTTCTACGTACTGGCTGCCGAGCTCAGGTATGGATGGGACCGAACACAAGTAAATGGCAGAATCTGTATCTCGGTGGCTGTGTTAACGATTGATCCGGGGCTCAAACCGAGGGCACGGAGCGTTATTAGCTCCACAAAGCGCTCAGTGATCAACAGGCTTTTGGTGCACGTGACGCCCTCCCTCGGCGCACAATCACCAGTTTATTTACATGCATGGTCGCCCGAGAGAGCCTGGAGCTTGCGTCAGTGCACATGTCCCACGGCCCCAGCGAAGCACAACAGGGGACACCAGGGGAGTCCTAATGCCGCGTGTGGACACATCATGGCAACATTACCGATGGTTGCCAAGATGATTTGGAGTTGAAGATTTTGAATTTCATCAACGAAGACAGAAAACCTACTTTTTCTATTCAATTCTATTTTGCTTCTTATAATACACAATGAAAAACTTACATTTTTACTTGTTGTAGCCATATGTTGATGAAAAGATGTGACCTTCACTACACACCACAGTGATCACATTCATGGTGAACACATCAGTTCTAGTTTTGTATTTTTTATAGCATTAGTTATCAATAAGCACTGAGTTGACTTTTGATTTCATCGAGTTAAAAATGTTTGATAAGTTAATGAGAAATATAAAATGAAATATCAGAAAAAGTGTTTTTACGAATCAGGGAGTTTTTCAAAATAGTTTTTTCAATTTTTTATTATAATAGAGAGTAAATGCAAAGCTGTGTCTCAGTGATTAATTTATTCTACCAGAATCTGAAAATACACACACACACACATACACAAACACACACACACACATATTAGGGACTATAGGATTTGAATTCTATTCATTGTGGACAGCCTGACCAGAACCCGACCCTTAACTTTAACCATCTCAAATTCATGCCTAACCCTAACCTAAACCTAACCACGATTCACATCTGACCTCTAACCTTAACCAGGACCTCAGAAATTATGTTTGTCTCATTAGGACCGAGCTTTTGTACCCATGAGGTTTACTGATCCTGACAGGGGCGGTGTTTATACTGGAAAAAGGTCCCAAAGAGGGTGGAAAACTAATACACACACACACACACACACACACGCCAGAATGAAGACCAATGGTGGCGAGGGAGAGGATCTGAAAGACACACATGATGATGCCTATGTGTTTGCATTCAAGCGTACACACGCACACACACATATACCTGCACTCTATGCATGCGTCTCTCTCGCCGATTACAAAGTGAATGCAGCACATACCACACTCGCCAATCCATCATAACACCTGGGACATATCTCCGAGGCGTTCACCATGGAAAAGACTCCACAACAAGCCGGGAGCTCTAAAACACACAGGACGTCACAACATATATCTTCACCCCCGTCACCCTCAATCCTCTGAGTCAACTACCCCCCCCCCCCCACCAGGTTTGCCTGCAGCTAGTCTGACAAACGCCTCATTTTCATTTCAATCTTCTGTGCAATATAGCGCACAGCTGCCGACTCCTCACCTAACGCCACTAACAGTTGAAAAGAGCAGTGATGAGACCGGCGTCAGAGCCACTATTATAATGATAAGAGGCCAAGTCAATCTATTTGCATTCAGGGGTGAAAAGACATCTATTCTTGGGCGCCTTCATACATGAATGGAGAGAAGAGAGTGGAGGATACAGGTGGCAGCGACCTGTGCATGTCTGCTGTCACACTCAATCACTCACCGTACAGAAACGGTATCAGTACAAGCAAATACAATTCAAGCTGTAGTAGTTTTCTTTTCGGTGCTGCACCTCCTGTGAATATCTCACGGTGCATGTTGAGTCTGAAGCTGGAGGATCGTGTGAGAGCAGAGCAGGACGGGAACTTTAACAGAGCAGTGAGGCAATAATTCAGATGAGCAGATTCTTTCTTAAGCCGTTACAAATCACGGCGGCAGTAGCACATGGTTTTTCATACTTACAATATGTCGTCCTGAGTAAATTCAATAGGTGACGGCCCCACGTTTCTCATCTGGTTTCTCCATGTCTCCAGTTTGTTGCTAAAATCTGATGCAACTCTGACGCACAACTCGACAATCTTCAGATCTTCATCCGCCGAGATTTGTCAGCAGCAGAGGTCCATATTCAATTAGAGGGCTAAATAATGGAATGGCTTTAGATTACTATTGCTCAGGAGTCAATGCATGTGTATAAATCATACATCCCCCCCAACACACACACACTCACATTCAGGTGTTTATATTTTATTTTGGATAGATAATAGTGTTGCTGTTTTTTGTTTTCGGCTATAGTTATAGTTATTTTTGTTGCCTCTCATGGGTATAGTCTTATTATTGTCTGCATGTGATTATTGTCTTATTTCCTGAAATTATAAAAATACTTAGGTAGAGGATTTTAAATAAGCCCACTGGGCTGCAGTGTATATTATTATTTGTAATTTTTCTGTATGTTTTTGATGTCTGCTAAATAAATCTAATCCCAAACTTGAATTGGTGGAGTTTTCCTTACTGTGTAATGTAAACCATCGTACGAAATGGATTTTCATATACAACACTGATTTATCATTGCACTGTACATGACAAGAACTCCTCTGGGAAAATAAAATGTAAATTCTTTTTCAGAAATTTCCTGCCAGAACTTGCAAGGGGGAAACGTGGAAATCTGCATGCACGCTATGTCTTTCCATATGCTCTTATCAAACTCCTAAATCCCAACAGCAATGCAGCATGAAGCGGTCGTCCGATTCTGTCATTAGACGCTGATGGATCAGGCTGCTGACTGTACCCCGGGAAGGTCCATTAACACCTCCAGAGGGGAGAGCCCAGTCCCCCCCCCCCCATAAACAGCCCAGCCGGAGGTCCATCCTAATGGGCTCGAGCTCATTCCCAGCCCGGCCTGCTCCAGGTGTGGATGCCGAGCGCCGTAATTGAAAATTAGGGGGCAATAACCCGGCGTTCGATGCAGGGCCTCACGACCGGCGAGTGGCCCAGAGCCCCCCCCCCCCCCCCACTGTCGCTCAGTCCGAGGGGAAAGGAGAGAACACTGGGGGGTGGGAGGAGGAGGAGCCGTAATCCAACGAGGGGAGCTAAGTGTTGGCTTATTTTTTATAGGTGCTTACTTGGAAGCAATAACCTGAGCACAGCACCTGCAACGGCTGAAAGAGCAGAGAAAAGAGTATCTCACCACCAAGAGCCTCCAAGTGCTTTGCCTAGGTGACTGATTAGCGTGCGTGTGGCGCATGCGATACGGTCGTTGTTGAGTGTGTAATATCCCGAGGACAACAGGTCGGGTGTTACATTCCACACGCTCGCTTTGGACTCACGTCTCTTATCAATCGTTACAACGCACTAAAACTCATCTAATCTAATGCTGCGTGGAAATAAGCAAAGTGGCTCCAACGAGCGCCGCGGCCGTCAGGTGGACTTTCCAGTGGCGTGATGCAGGTTTTATGACGCCAGCTGTTTTTCTTTTAATCTGTGGATAAAAACTCTATTAGTCGCTCGAGGAGGGCCACGGATGTGAGTAACGAGAAGTGGCATTTTATTCATTTATGTATTTATTGTCATTTTCCCTCCATCTTGTTTTTCGGCCATAGAAATGCATTAGCCCTGAGAGAGGCTATCAATCAGGGGCTAATGGGTTGTAATTGCAGGGAGGCCGGCCCCCCCACATCAGAGGCAACAGGGTCTCTGGATGGCGGAATAATCACGCGTACAGTAGAGAATTGCTTGCAATGGATTGGGTCCCTGGGGTAAAGGTTGAGGTAATTTCCAACTCATTTTCTTTTTGAAACCCATTATACTCATCCCGGTGATGTCTTGCATTAATCATCATGGTTAATATAGTGAGTGGTTAAAACAGAGAGACAGGGAGGAGAGAGAAAGGGGGTCTGGGGCCATGAAACCACTACTTAGTCTCTGGATGTTGAGGAAGTGCGTTGACCGTGGACCAAAACATACACTCAGGATCTTCTCTGGACTTCAAGACAAACAGGAGTTGAAGTTTTGTTTTCCTAATACAACTCTCAAGTAAATCTGAATACCTGAGCTACTGGAGCAATATACCCCAAAGACCACTCCCAGCCCTAAATCTTTCCTTTTCATTTTCGAGGAAACAGCCACCTGACTGTGGTGTCTGATGGTATCTCCACAGCTGGCCCCGGCAGGCGGTTGAGACGCCGCACACACACAAACACACACACACACACACACACACTGAAACAACCACAACAAGTAGCAGAGGCTGATAAGACTGCTGGATCGTTTAGGGTTAAACTCTGGGAAACGCATCGTCTGCCTCCGCTGCCTTTTCTCACGGGAGGCCTGGTATTGTTTGTCAGAGAGCTGCAGAGGAAATCCCCCGTGAGCCAGAATTCACACCTCGTCCTTTTCATCTTTGCAGAGTTTAAAGGCAGCACACTTAAAAACAATTCATATTTTATAGCTGTTCGGGGGAACGTGGGAGTCTTTGTGCTTTGGCGTGGAAGGACGACAGCCCGTCAGGTGTAATTCTGATGTTTAGAGATAAAAGCATTACGCGTAACTGCAATTTTATTAAACTGTTTTATGGGAGACCCTGCCTCTTGCCTAGATACAGCTGATATTGGCTCCAGACATCCCTGCAGGCCCCAAAAGGAAAAGCTGTCTGCACAGTGGCTGACAAAATCTAGAAAAGGCCAACACATGAGCCCCTTTGCAAGAGAAACTAATATTTCTCCACAAGCAGAGATAGCTGCAGCTACAGAAACGCCACTGAAACGTTATCAACTATATTTGATCGGCACTGCAGCAGTTTGAAAGATGAATCACGACGGAGTGCAGAGGAGACTTGACAAAGGGCCCGAGCTTATATCCCTGTTTCGCCTTAGAGATCAGAGGCAGGCATAGAAATTGAGCTGAATAAAGATGAAAGATGAAAATAAAAGCCCTATGTGCTCTCTATGAGGTTATTTCAGGTTTTCCACAATCTGCAGCGCCCGTGCGTGCTCTGGTAATTTGTCTCCTCTTGTCTCAAATGAAAAAACACAAGCTTAATTGTTGAATTTTTTTCTACTTAGTTAAATCTTCTTGCCAGCTGATGCGGAGCTAGTCGGGTTAATTAATTAGCACAGCGGTGTTCTCTTCCCTCGCGCCCAGTTATTGATGGTTTTGCCGGCTGCTGGAAGAACAAGTAAAACATTGAAGAAAGTTAAATAGAAAAATATGTTTATAACACTATTTGTTTTTCCCACACTGCTACAGAGTCATTGCACAGATTTTATGATTCTTTTCCACTAAAGCAACTGTTCTGACGTTTTTTACAATTTAACACGATCCAGTATTTGTGGCTTCTGTGGCCGCTCTTCACCACAGGTTGAGTTGTCCTGCATTTAAATGAGGCCCATTTTCTCTTAATGGACAGATTATGAGAAAATGGGCTGGGGCAAACCAGTAAGAGGCCCCCCACTCCTCTCATATGGGACCCCCGGAGAGACAAAGGAACAAAATGACCTTGAATAATACAACCTCTTAATTTTGATCATTTTACATGTATTTATGGTAATCTTGCATCTTTTTGTGCTATTATTTTGTTTCTTTTTTTTGTGTTTTTCTAAGCAGATATTGTCTTTATTGAGTCTGTGTTTGAGTGAATTTCCCTCTAACAGTTTGCAAATGAATGTATCAAGAAAGAAAAGATTTTAAAATTAAAGTAATATCAATAGTAATATTTAAAAAATATAATGAAAAAATATATATCAAGTAGGGATGGACACAATGATCCCTTGAGTATTAATGTTATTACTGTATGGATTTCAGAAGATCTATTTTATCTTTTATATGATTAGAAAATGTCTTTCATGATTTAGATTTACTTTTTAAACATATACCTCTGGATAATATATCATTATTTCTCCATCACTGAATTTATAATATATAAATCATGTATTTCATAAGCCCTTTCATAATAAAGCTGATGCATATATTGTTGTTTGTTATGTATGTTCCAAAAATACAATAAATATATAGACTAGATCCAATTACTTCAGCAGTGTTTAATGAGAAAAGAATTGGTGAAAACATTTTCTACCAATTTTTCATGAAAGTATGATTGTACTTTGTATTTTTACTGAGAACATGAGCACGTTCTTTCTCTCTGTGATGAATTCAGACATATCAACATATCGTGGAGCTCAACAGCAACATTGTACATTCAGTAGTGACTGGTTTACAACCCCTTTAAATAGGAGTCGTTGATAATTAAGCATGTGACTAACAGTGCCTGTGCAGACAGTGCGATTTCTATGAAGACTTCAATCAAATTCATGAGATCATAGAGGCGTACACACACACACACACACACACACACTGATGGAGAGATAGAGAGAGAGGGACTTTGATTATCCCATCGTACATCTCCGACTATGCTCATTTCAATGCAGCCGCCCAATCTTCAAAACTCTGCGGGCATTTCCAATGAGCAGCTGCACGCGATAAGTAATAGGAAAAAGGAGCAGTTATGAATGTCATTTGCAGCGACTGCTTGCTGAGTGAGAGCGGAAGAGACCAAAAAAATAGAGAGAGTGAGACGGAGGGGTGGAGGGAGGCTGATTGAGGGTCCTAATGTTTCATTTTAACACCAATTTCAAGATGTCTTTGTCCCCGGGACTCAGAAGCTCCCAGGGGTGAAAGCCTCCAGGTGCCGTCTTTGCATCTGGGAATTGCAAATCACAGAAGCAAGATGCAGATCACTATTCATCTCTGTACGAAGCCTTAATCGTCCCTTTTCTCTCCATCTCTCTCGTGTGTTGTTTTCTCAGAGGAGTCCAAAGAGCCAACTTTTTCTTTCTTCTTTCCTCTGCCTACTTCTCCCCATGACGACTGCTATAATTAAAGAGACTGGTCAGAGGGGGAGGCCTTCTACGGCTGTTCTCCGACTCATTACCAGATGTTTAGAGGACACATCAGTTTCTACACACACACACACACACACACACACACACACACACACACACACACACACACACACACACACACACACACACACACACACACACACACACACACAGAAGAGTTTCACGCTTCCCTATTTGAGCGAAAAGAAGCAAAAACATGTTACATTCCGGTGGACTGATTCTTAGTGTTGATAGTGTCATTCGTTTTCAGGTGAGAGTGGTGATGATGCAGGAGGGAAAAAATAAACAGATTTTTCACAACCCTGCCTAAACATGGTTCAACGTAGACGACAAAACTTCAAGTAAAACAGGAGGCCATCAATTTCTCCGTCAAGATAAAACATGATCTATGCTCGCTGCGGCAGACGTATCCGTCCAATCCTCTGACAGGAAAGTCATTTTATATCCTGCGATGCTTTACGTGTAAATGGTGAAGCTCCTATTGCACGACAGGTAACATGAACATCTGCCTCTGAGTTTATCAGAAGGAAACATACGGCTGGCTTCCTCCCGTTTGTCAGAAAACAAAAGATGAGAATGTTCCCAACCACAATCGGATGAGGAAATATGCAGAGCCCTATCACGACATGAGTGTTTGTCGTGTAAACAAATCTCTGTTTGGGGCTTAAGTGTTTTTTAAAAAAAACATACAGTGCCCTTTATATGGAAATAATCTTTTCATGCAAGGATATAATATTGCTAAATATTTTGTAACTGTCGATATAAACGCAAACATTCACTTGTTGGAAAATAAAAATAAAACAAAACTTAAACATTCCAGTAATTTGTCATAATTCTATTTCTGGGTTAACATTTCTATGTCAACATCAAGGGTTTGTATTTCATGTTAAAAATGTCCTGTTCTGACCGACTGGAGATATGCACCTAATATGATTCAATATTCACACAGATATTCCTTTGTGAGAACACAGAAACATTTTCAATACTTCGAGTTCAAGTCCTGTGAATGAATCTCCAGTTTGGTTTGACCCGTGGTCAGAGTCAGAGAGAACTCGGGCCGGTTGCCTCGGACCCTTGTGTGACCCACTGCCCACAAAGCCCATGGAAGCTTGCCAGACCAGCAGCAGTCGAAAACCTGAAGTAGCTCCAGACCAACATAGTGGCTGGTGATTGTCCATTCTGCTCCAAGGGGAAAGCAGCCCCTTGACCTCCAGCCGGTCGAACGGCGAACCATCCTCATCGCATATTCAGTCAACGTTTGAAATAACATTCTGGTAAGGCATTGCTCCACAATGCACCACAGGAAAGGATCAAGTGACAGAAAAGTCCACATTACGGTAGTGGAACAAGAAGCAGGGACTGTGGAGAGAGAGGAGTCAGAGGTCAGGGAATAGTTCAGGAATCCAGAGGATGGATCCAAAACTCGTCTGGACTAACTCCCCATAACCTCCGCCTCAGGACTGTTTCCGGAAAGTGAAAATCTCCCGGGTTCTGGATCCTCTCTTGCCCTCGGCTGGAGGCGTGGGGGTGGGGTTTGGAGAAGGTGAGGGTGTCGATGACGGGGAGGGTGAGGAGGGCTGTGGGGTGGACGTGCCTCCATAGGGGCAGCTCTGTGAGTCTGGGTGTTCACCCGAACACTCCACAGTGGGGATGTAGCGGCTGTCCCACATCCCCGGGCCACATAGTTTACAAATGTCGTGAAGGCTGCATGGGATCCTGGGGAGGAGGCGGAACTGGTAGAGGAGGCTGCGGGCCTGGGAGAGAGGTGCGAGAGAGGGCAGCATTAACTAACATAGCTAAATGTAGAAGAGTGAAGAAACAGACAAACACAAAACAGTGGCACATGTCAGACCTAGGGGATTGAAACATTGAAATACAGCCTTGACTTCCAGCTAAAACCAAAAGCTGCTGTCAAGGTTGCAGTTGCGCTATTTTACCTGCAGCTAAGAAGCTGCTCCGCCTGCTCTCGGAAAGGCAGGATGCAAAATCTCGGGCAACAACAAAAGGAGTTGTGTGTTCTGCACGCTAACATGAACTCACTGCCTGTGGTTGCAGCAGTGCTAACACAGCATCCATAAACATGAGGGCGAAGGCACAGACACAATAGCAGAGATGCAGATCATAAATCCTGTGCATGGCCTGGCAGCAGACCAGTCAGAAGCTCAAGGCCTCGGTGGGCTCTGCTGCAGCATCGGGCCTGATGCAAACATGACAGCGTCTAGTACAGCATGAATATAACATAACACAGATTATTCTAATACTTTATGTATGGCTACTTGTGTACTTTCGGTTTACAGAGGTGCAAATATAAATAATTAAACACGCTCTGATGTCGGAGGGTAAAAAAAAGTAGGAAGTAACCTTTCTTAGCACCAGTTCTCCATTCATGTGCATGGAGAGGTTGCTGAAGTGGAGCAGCATTTGGTCAGTGGCAAGCTGCTGCTCGGTCACATCCTCCCCATAGAGAACAATGATGGCCACACACAGGAACAAGTGGAAATAGTCCGTCTGTAAAGAGAAGGAAAGAGGGCGATGAAGAGATCTACACTTCTCAGACCTCTGTATTTCATGCCCTTAATGCACAAATATACATATATTCACCTGAAAAACATAGATTTAATACAATGGGACACAACAAAAAAATAGGTAAAGACCATATCAAATTTGAAATCATACAATAATGATAATAATACAGAGAAAAGTAACAGTATTAGAGGGAGAGCAGAGAGTTTGAACAGATGGTAGTGATATTTGACCTCAGCAAGGAGAGGTGTTAAACCCTGTGTCCTGAGAGGGAACACGACACAGTTACGAGTTCACTGGATGAAACATGAACTGCATCAGTGTGGGGTTGAAAAGTCACTGGATTCTAATGAATTGTATAAATCTTATCACTGTTGAATTTAAAGAGGAAATAAAAGGCATTATGCAGGATTAAAAATCATCTGTAGTGACACAAGAGTAACATTAGCTCTTACTGATCTGACAATTCCTTTTTGTTTGTGTCCTGATAAAAATCCTCACATGCCTGTAGTGAAACCAAACGCTGCCAAACGCCCACTCATATATGCAAAGTGTTTTTTTCTTACGAACTGGTGTATGCAAAGGAGCCGTGCAGACTTTGCCCTGACCTGGTAGTGTGCCCAGCAGGCCTCCCACATGCGCAGAGCCTCGGTGTCGGGGAACTCTCGCTTGAAGCAGAGCAGGATCCAGCGGTGGCAGAAGAGCAGCTGGAGGCCGTCCTCCCCGAGCCGGGTCAGGTGCTGGTGGAAGTGGGGCAGCATGAGGCGCAGCAGCTCCCGCAGGTACATCTGCAGGCGGGTCAGGATCAGTACATGCCATGTTACTAGAGTTAGTCATAAGGACATGGCTGCATGTGTTTCTTTTAATACGTGTGTGTCCACTAGGAAGCAGAGTCACATTTAATAAACCACTATGTCCAGAAACATTATAAGAAATGAGGACTTATAAATCAATCTCCCCCCAGTGGCAGCGTAAATAAGCTACTGCATCTGTGAAACGAGCTTGAAATTAAAATTTTATGGAAATGGCCGAAACCACGACATGATGGTCAACATAAATCTGATTAATTTCCACATATACTCGCTTCTTAGGCTGAAATGTACGCCCAAATTTTGAAAGAAAAAGAATTGAGGCAATTTCCAGACAGGATGTTGTATCCACCAATCAGCTTGCTCGATGCGAGCCTCTCCCACTGTGACCCACTGGTCTCTGCTTAGCTTCTCACAGATATTTGGGTCATGCTTAAGTGAGGGATCATATCAGAAGTCAATTGTGCTTATAGTCTGGAGATTTCATACAAAAGGGGCGGATATAATAATCATTTTGGTCGGTTGCACATATAAAAAGGGACGGAATCTATTGTGCAAAGAATAATGAATAAAGCTCAAGGCAAACATTTACACCCTCTTTCGCTGCATTGCACAGCGAGAGGTGGGTGTAACTGTCTGATTCTTGGTGTCAGAGGTTTATAGAAATGATTGGATGCACCCCACCCTCCAAATTCTGACACCAGAAAGGTGTGAAAGGAGTTTCCCAGAGCTGTTTGACCATCCCTCCTGTACTTCTGACTGAGTGCACTGGCCCCTTTATCTCCACGTCAGCACATTTCACCAAAACCAAAGACGCACACAGAGACGCCCTACCAGCTGCCTCTCCATGTCCTCATCGCGCGGGGAGCTGATGAAGATGGTGTTCTCCATGAGGCCGACAAAGCACCAGAAGGTGTCGCTTTCATCCTGGATCTCGGTGAGCAGCGGGGCCACCAGGTCAGACATGCCCTGGCAGTAGCCCATGTCTGGATTAAAGACTGCATAGTTGAGCAGAATCCGCCTGGGGCAAGAACAGCCACGGACATGTTAGTGCCGACGTTACATCTCTCAGCAGAAAACACACTGACATGACAGGGCAATAAAGCATCACGTACATTTTGACTCTCCTTTATAGAAATGTTGACGACCCCACAGCTCAGCCAAACCACTGCAAAGCCCGGTCCCACCCAAACACTCTGAATGATCCAGCATGTGTTTCAGCACTGCTGGTGATGCCCAGAAAAACATGACGAGCCCTGCTTAGGGGTTGCTATGCCAACTCCTCTGGTAACTAGGGAGATAATTAATGATCTCTCTCGTTCCTTTTTTGTATATGGTTACTACTTTGAAGGAGACTTCCCTGGCAGGCCTCACGCATTAGCAAGTGTTGTATAAACAAAGTCAAAACCCAGAGGACGTTTCTATTGTTTTGCTGCGATATTAACTGAGACGTGAATAGAAGTCATTTGGAAAAAGGACGAAGAGTTTTTGAGGAAGCGGACTTCGCAGTGGTTTTGAATCTGGAATATTGAAGATAGCATCAGGACAATAGATGTGAGATAACAGAGGAAGCATGAGTGCTTTGTATTTGGACATGTGCGGCACAGCTATCACCCCACCACAGACACAGAAGGCATATTACCTAGACAAATACAAGGAGCCTTGATGAGAGTCACTGAACTAATATGCCATTTAAATCCTCTTGCTCCTCGTTTAGAAAGCCATTAGCTCTGGGTATGCATCAGAAGTACTCAGACGGCTTAGTCAGAGTCAATAAAGCATGAAACTCATTTGTGGCTCCCCCAGAGTTTGAAATATGAAATGAATAGGTACGCCTGTGCGCTGGACTGAGGAAATGGAATGATAAGGATGGTTTGAGAAAAGGTGAAAGGAGGAGAGGGCGAAAGAGATAGAGATCTGGAGTGGAGAGGAGGGGGGAGAGAAGTGGGTCTAACCTCATGATCTCCACGTTGGGGTTATTCTCTCCTCTGAAGAAGTGGTTGCTGCGGTCTGTTCTCACCACGTCTTTATCTACTGTGAACTGGACCTTTCTCCAGAACTCACTGTGCTCCTCTGGGCTCATGGACAGTCTGAGGAAAACACGCAGACACCAGGTACAACGGTTAGATCAAAAAAGATACTGCAGCTGTTTTCTTAACTGGTGTCCAAAGTTAACTTGCTTAGAAAGTAAAGAGCGATAAAAGAAAGTTTTACAGCACAGTCTCTAAGGAAATGCCTTCTAATTAGGATTACAAACACTTTAAAATATTCTTTACCTTAAATGTTACTCTGGTGTAAAAACCTAATACCTTACTAAAACGAACTGAAAAGCACGGGGGTGGGCGAGCAGTAGTCTGAAGGGTTATTTCACCATCAAGCACTCCATTGAGGATAATACCACAACCATAAAACCCCCAACCATCCCTCTAAATGTTAGGGACTGTATTAGCAATGCACTCTGTGTATGGCACTAATGTACTCAAGTCCTAACAAGCAGAGGGGATTTAATTAACACTGTTTGTTTTCCGTGTGGCCCCACCAGGAATAGTGAGCGCACACCTGATGCAATGCCACGCAACTGTTTAGTTTCGGCACCGTGCGCTCGTGTCATTGGACGCTGCCCGGCCTCATTTCTATGGTTCTCTCTCTCTGGAGGATGCTGCTCTGGAGTTTGGTTTTCAGCACTCAGGTTGGTGTTAACAGAGGAGAAATAAACAGGAACATTGTCAATTCTCAACTACCACTGGCCCTTACTACTGTATACAGCATGGACTAATACAGCAAACCACAGCATTTGTATTCAGAATTTGTTTGGGATGTCCATCCGTAGAAATATTAACAAGGAAATTAAGATAAAACAGCACAAAACCCAATCAATTGTAAAATGAAATGCATATAAAAGAAGCACCAGATCATCAACGTGACTGATCAAATGTCTCTGCTTGAGTTTAAAATGATCCTATTCATGATGCCAAATTAGATAAATTACCTTCGAGCTCAAAAATAAAAGACAGTCTGAACTAAATCTATTGAGTAATTACTCAAACTGCAGAAGATTAAGCAGATTAGCAGAGTAGATTTAGCAGAAAACCCTGTTAGCACCTACGGAGGACTGACTTCCTGCAGCGCCGCGGGCTCGGATCCGACTCGGTTTTTCTATCTTGGATTGACGGTGGGACAAAACAAGACGTGTGAAGGTCTTGGACATTTTAAGACTGTGTAATAAGCAATTATGAGAAGAATCAGTTGTAATTTATCTGAACAAACAGTGTGTGAAGGTGTATTTTAGGTCCTGGTCTCGTCTCCAAAAATCGTAACCAAAAATGGGGCTTTTTGGAATTTCACTCTCCAATAAGCCAGCAATTAAATGCAACAAATTCAGATTGTGTAGAGTTTGTAACAGGAAAACCAATAAATACACCTAAATAATTCTCATTTTTAAATATGTCGTTTCCGTAGCATTTTTCCCACAATGACATTATCTTCACTATTCTTCTCTTTCACTTCTCCTCTCTCTGTTCACTTTTTGCCTGCTGGTCTTTGTTACCGAGCTGCATTGCTTCCATTTCTAGCCGCTCAGTGATCAGAGCCGAGGGAGGGACGGGAGGTTAGGAGACGAGGAGGAAAACCACAGACATGTATCCTTACTCCTAATGATCAACCAGTGGCCCTGGAGGCTGCTCTAGTCAAATGGTCTTTAAAGGAATCCATATCATAGTCAGAACAGGGGCTCTAATTACCTGACTTTAATAAGACCTTCTCATGTACTCAAAATGTAAATAGGCCATACAGATGAAACGTGTCAAATTATCTTATTCATTCCAGACACAGAATGTGTTTGAATATGCGCTCGCTCACCCTTTTGATGGCGGGGCGGAGATAAATAAAGCCTTGTGGAAGTGCTGGTGTGTGTGTGACGTGTGTGCATGTGCGGCGTCTGATGAGAGAGTATGATCTGATAAGCACTGACATGTTTTTTCTCCAGAGACCTTTTATTTCACACCCGGCACCTCCCCTTAACACCTCCCTGATTGTGCCTATTGATTGCTCGGCGCCCGCGATGAAAAAGCCACAATGGACTCACATATGGTTTCATGTTTGACTGACTGAGCATTTGGCAGCCGATTCTGCAGCCATGTGACAGTTTATCTGCCGCCTCACATGTCAAAATACTGCTGGGTCTCGGTCGGACGCTTTAACACAAATTGATTTCCATAACGTCAAATAAACCCTTTGGAATGCCTTGATGCATTTCATTTTTGTGGCACAGAAAACGCACAGCCTTATTTATACACAGAATACACACACTTCCCCACCTCCTCTGCTGGATGTCATGAGAGTGGGTGCGTTTCTGCAGTCGCCAAGCCTCCCTCTCCTGGGAGGTTGAGTCGTAGCTGTAGTAGTGCAGCAGGAAGGGCCACACCTCGCCACGGATGGATGGGTCAATACCACCGAAGAAGATGGCCTGGTGAGGAGTTGGAGGTGAACAAACACAGTGAGCAAAAAAGGGAGTGTTCTCAAAAACCCGGCGGGCCAACAGGGGTCACACAACGGGGATCACTTCAAAAAGATGACAGGGAACATGCAAACAAGACAAGCCCAGTAGAAACTCCAGATAATGTCCGAATGAGCCCATGAGAGAACACAGCAGGAGATTCTCTGAAGGATCCAAGCATGTGGGTGTGTGAAAAATAATGATGCAGATGAGCTTTTGGTGATGAGGGCCGACGCTGGCGTAGATGTGCTGTAAACAACAACAGATTAATTTATTCTGCCTGCTGCGCCAGCCATCACCTGAACGCTCCGGAGATTTCAGTGTTGTTGTGAACGCGTCTGACCAGATAATTTCCCGCTGTGTTGGTCATATGTGAAAGGCAAACGCCAGAGAAAAGCCAGACCCCAATGTGCAGGCATTCTCTGAGTCCAAAAAGTGGCTTAGATGTTTTATTTCTTGAGTTTTGCAAAATGTTGCACAACTGAAACTTCCTGAAAAAAACACCGTCCAGCAGTTGCAGCAATGTAAGGTTTCTATATTTGTGTTTACTGAGGAAACGTCCTGGTCACAGACAAACTGCCACTGACTCATTTCAGTAAGATGGTGACTCTTCGGTAGAGTCAATTTCACAGAAGTGAAGTGACTCACACGGCGGAATCGGCCGCGTCCCACCCAGTCATTATTTACAGAATAGGGGAGCTGATTAAAACTGAGAGTAACCGACTGTGTAGTTGACTTTCAAAATGACTTTCAGTCGAAAAAAAAAAAGCTTGGCTGTATGGATTGCAGCAGTAGAAAGAAATGTATTGGATGACTTGTTTATCTAATTGATCCCACAGCGTTTAAAAAAAGATGAATCAATGCACAGACATACCTTACGAAGCTTATACTCCTCCTCAACCTGTCCAGTGTGGTTGAGATGGCGCAGCCAGGTGGTGACGTCCAGCCGCCGGTAGAGCTTCTCCTCCGGGTGGCTCTCCGCTGACGGTAGCGTGGCTCTCTTAATGGAAAACTGCATGCAGGATTTCTCATTTGACACCTGAACGGTAGAGAGACAACCGACTTAAGAATATCAACCGGGTAAGATTTCTGGGCACAAAAACGAAAGGCTGAAAAATTCATTTGTTTCCCAATAAAAAATCTGAGCCATTTTGGATCGTAACCCGACCTGGTCTTTGAGCTGAGTTTCCCTGCAGCACTTCCACTGCTGGAAAACCTCAGCCAGCTTGTCCAGGCCGGCGTGATGGAAGTGCAGGATCTTATATTGGCTCTCTCTGCTGGCGATCACCAGCTGGCCACTGGTACATGCCTCGTCACTGCAGCAACACAATTAAGAACAATATAGACAAGAGAACAACAGAAAGACCCATTAAAGCAATATGTCATTAATGTATTAAAAGACACAGCCTGTATTTTTTACTTTATAATAATATCCTCCACTCTCCTCTCTTCTTTACTCTTCTCATCTCATCTCATCTCATTATATACCAACCCACTGTCCATCCCTCTACTGGCTATACTAGCCCCATGTACAGACTTTACCACTTACATATTTTTATATACTTATATATATTTTTTTTTGTTTATATATATATTTTTTTTTGTACTATCCAATCCAGCAGCACAAGAACACTTTCCTACTGAACACTTACACAATCATTGCATTCTGAACCCTAGGGTCAGACCCATTCCTGTATCTGTATATTATATGTTCTCCCTATGTATATAGATAGATAGATAGATAGATAGATAGATAGATAGATAGATAGATAGATAGATAGATAGATAGATAGATAGATAGATAGATAGATAGATAGATAGATAGATAGATAGATAGATAGATAGATAGATAGATAGATAGATAGATAGATAGATAGATAGATAGATAGATAGATAGATAGATAGATAGATAGATAGATAGATAGATAGATAGATAGATAGATAGATAGATAGATAGATAGATAGATAGATAGATAGATAGATAGAAAGATGAGATAGATAGATAGATAGATAGATAGATTACTTTATTCATCCCCGAAGGGAAATTAAGTCATCATAGCAGCCGGTATATTTGAATACAATCAAATACAATTCAATAGAATTAAATAAAAAATATTGAAGTAGAAAGAATAAAAACAGAAACACAAGATAAATAGGTAGATAAGGTGCAGTGGCAAGATGATGGTAATAGTACTGATGATATGATGGTAATGTTATTGTTAGACAGTATATAAAAATAGTACAGTATATATAGTATATAATATAACATAATATATATTTATATATGATAGTAATTATACCAATATGTATGTATATATATATATAATATGTATATGTATATATAATATGTAAGTATGTATGTAGGTGAGGTGTATAAGTGTATAAGTGTATAAGCTACTGGATGACCTTAATTTCCCACGGGATTAATAAAGTATCCATCCATCTATCTATCTATCATCACTTATTTTCAAATTATCATCATGAACCAGACCAACACCGTCCCACACCCGGCGACACAGCGTGGAGCATTGCACAGTAGCGAGATGAGGTGACACCTCTTGACCTCCCTGTGACCTCTGAGAACAGGACTGACCTGAAGAAGAGTCTCAGCGACCTCATGTGACCCAGGTCCACCCTGAAGACTCCGCACAACTGCTCCAGAGCCAGCACCTTCTGCTGCTCCTCCCAGCGCACGCCCTGCGACTGGCCGCTGCTCTCCGACGGGGCGTGGCCGTCCAGGCTGGAGGCCGAGCTGGCCGAGTGGGTCATGGCCTCTTCACACAGCTCTCTGGCAAAAAACATACAAATAAAAGATGCACACGTTTTCTGTGAATCAGGAGCTCAGATTATTGGGGGAATTTGACTGTGAACTGAGACATATTTTCCATGAAGAGTTCAGACGCCGTTCATCCTCTCTGCACAAAAACCTCTCCTCTCTTGTGCCTCACATTCAGATCCACATCTATTCTTCTATGTGGGACATTAATAATAAATATCATGTAGACAGTAGCCAGCAGCATTTAGCCGGTGATAATTGTGCAGACATATAGGATTATCCCCAGCTCAGTTCTGCCTTGTTGTTTTGCGTCTCAATATGGTTTCTCCAATGGGCTGAGAATTGGAGGAATGCATGGAGGTTTCTGAGGACACACACACACACATAAGGAGATCTGCACACACACAAATCACACTGCCTGCCGTCCAATTTCCCCTGTCATTCCCCCATGGCCAGCATGTTGTTCCCGGCACCGAAACCTGAGCTGACGGTTCCTCTGCTGCAGGAGCAGAGACACACACACACACCTATCCACACGCACACACAATGCATTTATGTAGAGAAAACACACACACAATCCAGAAAAACAGACAAATCTACATGTGTGGCCAATACAAACACGCACCCTGCACCACCACAAACACCCACAGAAGCTCTTCAGTTATAAGAGACACTGGCTGGCCTGTTTATGTCTCTCTCTCTTTACACACACAGACACAAGTGAACTGACCAGAGCCAAAGACCATAATGCAAACACGTCTCAAGAGACACTAATGCTGAGAAACTGACCAACATATGAAATGCTCTGCACTGATATTTGAGAAGTAGACGTCTGAATGAAGATTTGTGTACTACTCTCATTTGTAAAAAACTTAATCTAACTTGAATGTGTTTATATTGTCTCTGATTAAAGAAAATATGTCTTTCTTCTGTAAATGGTTGAATTTAACAAGTACTCCTTTGTAAAATTACAAATATTTTTATTCTAAAAAACTATAATCATCTGGAAACAATATACAGTTTTACACGCAAACACAAGTGTTGTGTTGGTATTTTGGTTGAGACGAGGGAGGCAGGCCAGGTTTAATCTATTATACCATGAATCAATCATGTCTGGCTAATCATTTCCCTGTAAGCAGATGGGAAAATAACATGGCTGATCAATCCAAGCTGCACAGTTTCCTCTGCTATCTGGTGATTTACTGCTCTCTGTCTAATGTATCACGCCACAGACCAGACTGTGGAATAGGAGGAGACTGGGACAGAGGCACAGAGAGCTCTGTTAAGGGAGTTAAGCAATCTGAGATGTGGAGCGGCTCTTTTAAAGGACTACCGTACTCACTGCTTCATGACTCCTATGACTGTCAAGCTCAGGGTGTTTAAAAGGCTTATGAGGCCATTTACAGCCGACGTTTCCTTCATTCTTCTTGTGGGTGGCTTCAAGTGCATATGCAACATTTTTTCCCATTGAAATAAACGGGGGGAAAAAAACTTGGAAATCTGACAGAAAGCAAACGATTCTTGGCATTTAAGCATGGATCACCCGCTGTGCTGCATTCAAGCGGAAACCCAATGAATGATTAACAACGTCTGTCAGTGTCAACAGCCTGAATCTATCCATGTACCGTGGGCAGCAAATGGAGGCAGCAGCCACATCATAGACTGTACACAGAGTACATTATGTAAACAAGCCAGGCTCCTGTCGCACCAGGCCAGGGCTGGATCAAACTGCCCCGAGGCTCCTCATAACACCTCTCTCCACATGAAGCAGCCTCTACCCCGGGGGGAAGGTGCTGCCAGGTCACCCTGTGAACCAGGACCAAGGGCGACAGGCCTCTGGGGACACGCAGGCCCTTCGGCTAATCCCTGAAGGGAGCAGAGAGACGAGGAAGGGCTTGGGTGAAGGGGGTTGAGCGGGCTCTGCTGGCACACACCGCAGAGTGGTCAGTATGGTTTGTATTCCAACTTCCAAAGAACCAAAAAACGGTACAAGAAAGTCAGATGTACTCTCTTCCAGAACTTTCTACATGTCAGGCTCATCTCCACAGAGACGGCCAGGACCCTCGAACAGGATCTCACGATACATGTGAGGGGTTAGTTTCATTCAGATACAGGTGTATACAAAGTGAAAAAGTTTGAATTTTAATCACTTTTAGGTATTTTTCTGCTGATCACTGTCAAAATACGACATTAGATCTATCGTAATTAAACCCTGTGAAACAAACCCACAGTTCTGAGGTATAATTTCGAGCTTAGAGTAAAGACAGCAGAGAAGAGTGGCATAATAAACTGCCGTTGAACTTTTAAGAAACTCGTTAAGAAGCTTGACAGAGATTGCTGTGGATTTCTCTTTTTCGCTCCCTCTCCCCCCCCCCCCCAGCCCCCTTTTCATCCGCTCTCGCACTCCCATACGCGGCTCTTTCTCTTTGAGTGATTCCAAGTGACATGTTTCCAGTTCCTGGCCCCTTAACAGTGTCAATTAAAGCAAGAGAGAGAGAAAGAGAGATTGAGTGGGTTCCAGGGTTTTGGCTGCTGCTCCGGTCTCTTCAGTCCTCTAATCCGGAGAGCTGACATTCAGCCCAGCACAACAACCCCGGGAGCACTGGGAATCAAAGGGCTTCACACAGACTTTAGGAAGGGAAGGGGAGGAGGGCAAGATATTTGAGAGGTGGGCAACACAGACAGAAACATTATTGAGAAAAACGGAGAGAATGAGCACGAGAGAAAAATGCAAAATGGAGAGAGGAAGGAGTGGACGGACGGAGGCCGAGGGAGAAAAACTGGCAGAGAAGAGGATGGCTACGAGTGCCAGAGAGCTGAAGAGAGGCACTAATAGTGAGTGAAGCACAGGGGAGAGGAGGAAGAGAAGGACAGAGTAAAGGTTAGAAGCTGTGAAGCTCAGAGCGTTGCCAAGTCACACACTGACTGCACTTACAGCAGGCTGGGGTCTGAGAGTGGTTAAACACACACTCACTCACTCTCTCACTCTCTCTCACTCTCTCTCTCTCTGTGTGTGCTTGACACAGACTCACACATTCTGGGCAACATGTCAGGCCGAATAGCTGCGTGAGGAAACGACCGAGGAGGGAATCATTAAGTCAAAGGGCTGCGAGGTCCACAGTCACTGTCCAGATGGCTCCCGTGATTAGAGAACTCTCTCTGGAAGAGCTGAGGTCTTGGGCCCGTAGGATTTGGGGACTTATTTTGTTCCCTCTGAGTCATTATAAAACACTTGGATAGAAATCTGCTTCAAACGAAGTGAACCCACTTTGAAGTCATGTTACAGCCACTACTGAAGTCATCTACCTGCTCCTCACACAGTGCAGGAAGCCACCATGCGGCCAAAGAGTGTAAAAGATTCCTCCTGAATTCAATTATTTTATTTTTGGCTCCACCTTGTGGCAGGATAAAGTAATAGGTACAACATTAACATGGTCACTTGTGTAACAAAGAACATTCTGGGTTACTGTGCAACGAGAGACTATTAAAACATGTTATTAACAATTTCTCAGATGAAAACTACATTATTATTATAAGAGCTCAGTCAGTAAGTCAGTGTTGGGTCGTAACAAAGTACATTCACTTTGTTACTGTGCTTTAGTACATTTTTCATGTATCTGTACTTCACTGTAGATTTATTTTTGGGTACTTTTCTCCACAATTTACTCCACAATCTATATCTTCTCCACGGGATTATTTTCACATTGTTTTTTAATATTTTTAAAAGTAATAATTAACAAGAATGGAATTGGTCCACTGATCCAATCAGAGCGGACAGGTAATATTTCACCCTGCCATCATCATTGCTGTTGAAGAAATACATTAAATGAATTCGGAAGAGGCCACCTCCAAGGCTCTGCCATGAATTAAAGCTTGGTATTTCTGGAAACGAGCACGAGCAGGCAACAATTTGAAAATATGCATCGGATACATCCCATCGGCGCTCTCTCACAAGCTACAGGCCCAAAACACATGAACGTTCAACTGCTAGAGGTCAACTTTTCTGTGACTGGCTCCCTAACTTTTTAGGGCCCGAGCACTGATCAAAGGTCAGGTGAGGCCCTATTGATATTGTAAGGATTATTATTATTATTATAATTATTCAGGCTTATGAATTGGCTTTTTGAGGGCTTTACCATGCTCAAATTCTTACCAAAATTTGCAGAAAGTTAGAAAGTGGTGAAATTTTAAGTATTCTGAAGGAATTTTCAATGGGCGTCGCAAAATGGCTCAACGGTGCCCCCCGAGACCCCTGGAACGTGTTCACAAAAATCAATATACAGGTGTATCATGACCAGACAAACAAAAAAGTCTCAGGTGCAACCTCCTCAACCCAAATTTGGCAGTAATTTTTAATATTGTTTCTGCTACAGCAGTATACATACATCTGGCTGTACATCTTACTGAATGTAAACTAAATTGGTATTTTTTTCTTCTATAGACAATTACACAAGTTATTTGATAACTTTTTGGAACAGAATTCCCCAGGAGAACCTCTAAAACCTCCCAACTGCATAATTTCATCTGATTGTTTTACACTGAATGTTTTTTGTAGCTGAATTATAAAGACTGAACTAATCTCTGCTGTGTATGAACAATATGGATAATTTCAACACTTTCACCGACCTGGTTTCATTGTCCAGGAAGACGGAGCCGCTGCTTTCGCAGAGGGCCTCACTGACGGGGGACAAGCAGAAGGGGGAGGAGAAGGTATCCGAGTCCGAACCCATGGTGCTGTCCCTGCTCACTTCGTCCGACAGCTCGCAGGAGCCCTCGTCCCCCTCCTCCACAGCCAAGGGCAGCTGGTGCGGGTGTGAGGAGGCGTCCGCTCCGGCTTCCACCACCAGGCTGTGGCTCTCTGTGGAGGTGCTGCTGGTAATATTCCTCTCTTCCTCCTCATCTTCCTCCTGAGCTGCTGGAGGACGGGAGTGGGGTCTGGAGGGGACGGTTGGTTTAAAACACAATCACAATCACTATCATGAATAATACTGATATAAATTTCATTGTAGTGAAGCTATCCCTGAAACTCCACTGATAACTTGCTAGAAGATATACTGAGGAGTCTTCTTGATATGGATCATTTAACAAAATGGACATAATGTAATTTTTTGACTGCTTGAACATCATGGAAAACCAATTTCTTTCTTATTACTCTAGAGACTATTTAGTACATTGATTGCTGGAAATGAATTCACACTTAAGAATCAGACATAGAGATCTCCGCTTCTAAATATTAATAAGGATCATCCTCATGATCAGAACTGAGGGAGATCATGTCTGAATGATTTTCTGTGTTTTAACTTTCAAATTCAATTTAGAACTTATAATAATCTGTTTAAATGGACCAGAGACATTTTAAGTAACGACATCCCCCACCGTCGGCCTCGGCGGCGTGCGTTCCTGCGTACAGGCGAGCTCTCGGGCGTGATGTAGCGCAGCGCCTCCTCATCCTGCTTCTGGATGCGGGAGTTGGGCACCCAGGTCAGAATCAGAGTGGTGCCCAGAATCTCATCCTTCTCCACGTGGACACACAGGTAGCCTGCAGGGGGAAACATAAACAAGCGTTACCTGAGGAGGAGGAGGAGTTCTGCTGGGATTAGTCAGGTCACATGAGAGGAGAGGGCAACAGTTTTTGTAATTAGCTGGCAAACATGAAACCCAAGAAGAGATAAGCACACGGTGAGATGACGACAGGGAGGGAAACCTGAGGGGTGAGTAACAAACTTTAAATAAAGGCAGAAGGAGAATCACAGGAGGTAAGGGATGGGAAATTGAGGAAATGCTGTGAGTTGTCAATACTGTTGAGGGTAAAGGAAAAAAAACTGAATCGTACATCCTTCACATGCACGAATGAGAAAAACAAACCAGGTTAAAATCATTTCACTCTGTGTTACAGAAGTGTAATTCGAAGGAGATATATTGCATGTTTACAGCAGCAGCTCGTGTGGCCGAAGTATGTGAAAATAAAAGCCTGAATGATGCTGACAGCTGTAAACATCCTTTTTCAATCTTATCTATGAGGGAGCTAAAATTAGATTATGGGAACAAATAAGATTCTAGTGTATATTTGTAGATTATGCCCTGCAGTGTAACTTGTCGTCTCCTGTTTTGTCCAGTTCTCATGTTCCTTGTGGCCTGAATCAGCAGCTGTGTTTACACCACAAAGAAAAACAGCTGGAAAGACCAGTTCAACATCAGTCCGGCCTAACCTGGGTGGTGCTCAGCCAGGCCAGGCAGGGGCTCCGCAGGGTGCACGCAAACATTATTTTTGGAGAAGATGATCTCGCCGTCCAGTCCCGAGCGTAGCGATGAGCCCCCGGCCCCGGGGTTGAAGGTCAGGAGGTCCGAGGCCTTGGAGGAGGCGCGCCGCAGGAGCCGACCCAGAGACATCTCCTCAGGCAGGGGGACACTGGGCCCATCCTCTGAATGGGGAGTAGGAGGTGGGAGTTTTGGGGAGAAGAGGAAGGGAGGACAGTGTCCAGGATGAAAATGTCACGGGACAGATAAGGAGCAGGAAGAGAGGATGATATAAGAGAGAAAGAAAACATGAGTCAGATAAAAAAGACACTATAAGGCTGCAGAGACCATCACCTACACTTCACCTCCTTTCTCACCGGTGTGCTTGGACTTACTGCAGTGTCCTTACCGCACCCATCTGCCCTGTACCTACATCTCCCTGTGCAACACCTGCACCACACTCACATTCACAAGTTCTGTGGATACTGTTCTAGTGTATAAACATGTCCCTCCTTCAGTACACAACACACACGAGCACACACACACGTACCACCTATGTACATAAGGACTTGTGTAAAGCAAACACACTTGACTCCATCAGTGTGAAATTCCTCGCTGTTATCAGTAGCAAAACAGATGTAGCCAACATCAGTGGTGAACTGGGATCAGCTTGTCCCACTACCAGTGTTCCACTCGTCTGAGACACACTTCACGTCGAGCACAAAGTGAAGCAGCTCTCTGATGCCGGGCGCGGAGCTTTGAAGAGGCTCGGATGGGATCTTACCTATCAGGCTCAAAGGACGCTAAAAGCAAATCTAATAAAACATCGTTGATTTTTTTGTTGCTACTGTCTGATCCCCTTTGAATACAGGAGAACCCATTGATTCATTCTCCCTCTCTTGTTTTGACATGTGCGTTTGTATCTCTGGAACTTCTCCATGTGTGTAACCTTGCTCTCATGTTGGCTGAACACTCTGTCACATACTCCCTACTCCGTCTGAGGAATGTTCCCTCCTCTTCCCCTCACAGGGCATGTTTACCTCTGCCTGATGAAGCAGGCACCCCACTTCCTGATGCCAGGGCCCAGACAGGAGGGCAGCTGGCACCGAGTGCAGGCTGGACTCAGAGGTTGTCATCATTTGGCTCAGATTTTGAAAAGTGTGACCGTGGATGTTGAATTCTTTGGTCAGAGTTTTACCCTTGATGCTTTATTGCAGTTGGCAATCATCCTAACAAATTATTATTATTATCCTCTTTCAATTTAAGTCTTGTTTAGTTCAGAAAAACATGGAAGCTGAAGAACATGTGTTGCGTTTATGTGTAGAGTATTTTAAGATCACCGTGTCAAATCTTTCCAATTACAAAAAGAAAAGATAAAGGATTACTTGTGACATAAATGTAAAACAACGTACATTTTAATCATAGAAACGTCTGAATCATAGTCTGGTGTCAGGTGCTTGTGAAAGATAGAGACTTTCACCCATTTGGAACTAATTTTTCCAGTTATTCCGACATCATATGGACGCACATTTAATCCAGATTCAATAATTGACTCAACAATAATCTGTTATAACATTAGACGAAACCGATCTGATACATTTACAGACTTTTTCTTTTGGAAATAATTCTAAAAACACTTAGTTATCTAAAACAGCAACATTAGAATGAACTACTGAATATTAGCAGCCACTGGGCTATTTGCACATGCCAACTCCTTCAGTGCCGCCCGACTGAACCACTTTAATAACCCAGGATGGACTCACACGGTGTCTCTTCCTTCCAGATACACACAGACGGAAAAATATGTCACCCAAGCATCATGTGCAGAATGACAGGCTGGCATTTTCAATAAGACACACAACTGTTTCCAGTGGACTCACAACAACAATAATGAGCTACTATCCAGTGGTTATTTTGGTCTGTATGTGATTAGAGGGTGAGCCGGGCCAGTTTGATTTGGCTCCTTCATGCGGGCTGTTAGGGGACAGACTCCTCTCAATCCTTTCTCCTTGCTTCATCTTTTATGCTGTCAACACCTCAGTGTGCTCACACACGGCCTCTCTTCTCTGACCTTTCGCTCTTTTATCAAACGGCTCACATCCTTACGGCCTGAAACACCATCCTAAACTCTGTCTAATACCTGTGACCCACAGAATACTCCACATTTTTCACAAACTTCTAACAAGTCGCCTGCCACAATGAAAGACCTGAAACCTGCACCGTGGAAATTTGGCTCAAAGAATAGACGCCCAAGCTTCTATAGGGTCTCAGCTTCTCACCTCTGGGCCACGTTAATTAAGTTGTCAGGTGATATTTGGATAGATGAGCCAATACAGACCCCCCCACCCCTTTTTATCTGCACTGTATACTAACAGGCCTGGGGCTTGAAGAGAGAACTGCCACAAAGAAGCATGAAAAACAAGGTTCTTTTGGACTCTGCACAACGAAACTGCATTGGTGACTCAGTGGTGTTGTGTGTTCATATTTAAAGCTAAGCTAAATCTAACACATACATCTACATTACAAACTTTTGGTCAACAAAAAAGTGTTTTGGGATTTGTGACGGTTTTACACTCACACAACTTGTCAAACTTGTTGAGGGGAGCTCGGAGAGACATGAACAAATTCCTGGATCAGCCTGTCTATCCAGATCTGCTCCGAAACGTAATGGGACCTTCTTTGGGAAATGCAAAGCCTCTATACAAATATGAAGAACATGAACATGGCTTCATTTCTGTGTAGTGGGAGGAAGTGGAGATGCATCGTCCATCCTTATACAGTCTAAGCTCTCAACCCACGACCAGTGTGCAGCATGTTTTACTGGGAGCAGTACCTGACACAGGAACCTTTAAACATTGTGTGCATGTGTACAGAGGAGAACTGGTGCTGCTTTAAAAGCTGCAGGGTGTTCACACCAAACACAGTGGTGGGGGGGTTTCCTGATTACCGCACAATAAAATCTATTCACGGTATTATTTGTGAAAACAACCTCCCTTTGCGTATGTCAGCTGGTAAGAAGTAAGAAATATGCTTGAGGCTATTTCAACAGTAACAGCATAATATAGACTGTATCCCAAAGAGAACTCACAAGTTTGTGTTTTAATTATTAAATGCTCCACTGAAAAATAAATTTTAAAGCCATTATATCGTCCATATACCAGTGTCTGTATTGGCAACCTGCAGAGAAAGTGCAGGCCCAATTCTCTGACTTCCTCTGGAGGTCAAGTCTGAAAAGAGCTTAATAAACACAACCAATGAAAACATCGCTGGCTTCCTGTCTGTCACTAGCTAACCCGTCTGCTTTGCGAACACCTTGCCCGAGCTCTCACTGACCGGAGTCTTCACACGCCATAGAGGCCCACACGGCTGCAGCAGAGACGATAGTTAGCGATGGAGTCATGGAGAAGCACTTGCTTATAGCACTTTGTTGTTTTGCTTTATTTTTGAAGAAATTGTACTTTCTTGATTCTAGTTGTTCTGGGTTTGTACCCTCGGGGTTGAATGCACTTATTGTAAGTCATTTTCTAAAGCCGTTTTCAGACATGACCCGTTGTAAAGCCCGGAGAATTGGGTTCGGACATTGCTTGTTACAAATGCACAATGCAGCGGGACGTTTACAACAACTTCATATATTTGTCGGACTCTCCAGACTTTCTACGGACTCTGTACAAGGGGGCCAGGTCGAGAACGTCTGCAGAAACATGCATTGACTCTAACTTGGGACATTTGCGTTCACAAGGAAAATACGGGGGATCTGCGAAGGCCAGTGCACGTAGAAAGGAGCTTAATTCTCCAGGCATCATCCGGATGTCCTGTCTCAAAGCATCTGTAGTCACCACGTATGGCCTCAGAGGGCGCTGTTGCACAGATAAAAAGTTAGATAGTGTTGCTTTAAGGCTAGGAGCTTGACATTGATGCTAAAACAGATTATTAAAGTCCAGCACACTGCACAGGAGGTTCATGTTTTTTTCTGCTTAGTCAGGGAATACTGAGAATACAGGTCAGCCCCAAACCTTCTGTACCCTCAGCAGTAACTGTAATAGTAACTGTAATAGTAACTGTAATAGTAGCTGTAACCATAGGGGCTGTGGAGCTGAGGCGTGCCGGGATGTCTGGGCTCCATCAGCTGCCTCCACGCCGGCTCTGACAGTCAGCATCCGGCTGACAGCAGGATGACAGACCGGAGGATGGGACCAGGCTTCTGCCACCTCAGCATTATTCACACCCGGGCCCACGCTGATAACATGCACCGTGGTGTTCGTGTCCGGAGGAGCCCCGGGGACTCTCCCGGTTCCATCCCGGACATGAATATTTCAGTCCGGCTGCCTCAGCCCCCGAGCTCGGCCCACATCTCCCGCTAGTTAACACGTCCACGTTAACGCAGCAACTTTAAAGTTAGTTTTTTACCCGAAGGAACGTGTCCTCCCTGCGGACATGCACCGGTTCCACCCGGGGGAATAGATGGAGAACAGGCACCGGGCGGAGGAGAGCTCACCTTCAGCCCCGCCGCAGGAGCTCACAGCCCGGGTCCCACATCCATGTCACCGGGGCGGGAGCGAGCAGCATGGACCGGGGTCGTCTCGCCTCCTTTCCCCCTGGATCCGGCTCAGGTGTCGGGTGCTGGAGTCCCGTTTGCACCCCTGTGTTTTCCGACAGTGACACCACACACACACTCACATACACGTACACACACACAGACACACACAATCACACACACACACGCACACCCGACTGATGCCGTTACTCGAGCAAAAACTACACTTCCGGTTTGAACCTTCAACGTAAAGCCCACCCCCTTTCCCTCGTTCAAAGTTTTTCTTAATTGCATTTTTTTAATTTGCACAAACACACAAAACAATTATTCAATTATTCGTTCATAAATCGATTGAAAGACATTTGAAATCATCTTTGTTGTCTTTAAAATTGTGAAAAGCAATTACATTTATGCCTTTGGCTAAATCTATATGTGTCTGTCAAATGTCCTTATGTATTTGGAAAACACCATAAATGTTAATTATTTTGTTTGAAAACACACTTATTTGTGTTGTGATGGAAACTAAACACATTCTGAGACTTTTAGTATTTTTCACGCCATATTTCTACATATTTTTACACTTATATAACTACATATATATCTTGGAGAGAAAGCCTCCAATAACTTAATTGAGCCGGAGTATAATGATAAGTCAAATCCTTGAATGATCATCATCATATCCAGTGCCTTATCCATTCCAATCTTTTTCTCCTAAGGTTTGTTTTTGACGCACACAATGTGCTTAATTTTCAAAATGAGCTCAATGTGTAGCTTTGCTCAAAGTTATCAAGGAAAGACTTAAATGTGCATCTTACTGATAATACAGGTAATATAATTGGCCCCTGATTTAAAGAAACCTCATCTTCCCCTGAATGAGCCACATAACAAAGTGGGTCATAATTTAAAGCACTCGGTAACACGAAAAAGTAAAACACACACACAAGCTGCATGTTAAAATCATTCCTTATTATAAATCCCGGTGCAGATGATTTTAAATAACTTGTGTGGTTTTAATTTGTAGGCTCAATGTGTGTTACTTCCTGCCATAACTCGATTGCGTATGTCCAGCTTGATTCAGCAGGTCCAGACAGATCCCTCCTATTTCTCTGCTTCCGGAATGTCAAACGTTTTTGTTTTTTTCACAAAAACCGGGAATATAAAGATTTCACAAAGAAAACAACGAACGGTATGAATACACTTTAAAACAGACAAATAAATATACATTCTCAAACAGTAACTAAAATCTTCTTCCGAGTCTGATAAAAATCTGACCTCTTTCATCACGAGTGACGTTTTTAAGGTCACTGGCAGAAGCTTGATGCAGTTGGTCGAGCAGCATCAGGACCAGAGCTGAAGTCAGAGCATCACATTGACAACACACTTGTATCTTGGAACAGTTTGTCGTCTCACATCAGCACCGTATTCTTTGAACTGTTCATTTTATGAAAAATAAGAAAAGGAGAAAATAAAATGTTTTTTCCCTGATCCATGCCTCGATCCTTCCAACAGGTTTTGTGTTAATCCGATTGGTAGTTTTTGCCTAATCCTGCTTTCTAACAAACACACAAACAAACAGACAGCGGTGAAGACAAGCTCTTAAAACAGCTTGACCAGATATATGCAATAATTAAATACATGCTTCATTTTGAGATAGATAGATAGATCAGATAAATGATCAGATGTAGTGTAAATAGAGACAAACTAATGTTTTTTCTCACAGTTTTTATTAAAAATTTACCAAAAACACACAAACGCGATTTAAAAAATATATAAAAAGGACTATGAATTCTATAAAACTATATATATATATACATTTATGTATTCACAAGGGATTACAAATCTTGATCAAGTTTAGCAGAAAGCAGGAAAATATTGCTTCAAATCCAAACGAGGGTTTGATATAATTACAGGACCTGCAAAAATAACATTTCAAAAGGTCTGTCCTGAGAAACAAATCCCCTCATGACCTTAAAATGACCTGAATGTAATTCTACACCTTCCCTCCTCATTTCATGACTGCGATCTATGAATATGCTAATCTGGCCCCCCCACTGCTGCCCGTCTCCCCACCATCACAGGTCACCTGAGCCGTTTTCAGACATCAATGTCCAGACAATGTGGTCCAGAGCGTTCAGGTGTGTACGTGTGTGTGTGTAGGGGGATGGTTGTTTAATCACCAGTTGATGGGATTGCTTTTGTTAGGTTTGTGACATCACAAACCCTGGCTGTTTGAATCTGTTTTACTTTTTTTTCTTCCATTTGTTTACTTCAGGGTTCAGGTGGAAATATTCAGTCATGGCATTTACAGCTTATTTCATTCAAAATAAGTCTTTTATCATATAAAACGCACAAGTGGGACATGTTAAGGTTCCCAAAGACCTTTAAGCAACAATGTTCAGTGCATCAGAGAGCCCACTGGACTGTAAACACCTTAGACATGGGCAAGGCCAGGTTGCTCACTGTCAAAACCTGTGAGGAGAGACGAGACAGTAAAATTACTTCAGGCTGACAGAACAGCTGAATTCTCAATAATACCTGATATTGTAAAGGAGGAGAGAGAAGACATCATTAGTAGAAAGGGAGGACAGACAAGACAAATACATAAACAGTCAGAAACTAACTCACAGATTGATATCATTCACTTTCTGTGGAAGACAAACCTCACAGGAAGTAGAGCCAAGTCACTAAAGCCTCACCTTGGTGTCACTGTGGTACATGAAATCCTTGACTTTTTCCCCATTGGCCAATACATAGCGGGGGGGTGAGGGCACCCCAAACACCTGTAGGCCTCCCAGCACCAGACCGTCCAGGGCCTCATTCAGCCTCACAGGATCACCCACTATCTGGCACTGGAGTGGAAGCAAAGTCAATAAACTAGTAAAGACACTTCTGACTCTGTTGGCACTGGAGGAAAATGCAAATCACTGTTAATCGGCTTTTCAGTAGCATTTCCTCACCACTCGCCTGTTACCTTACCTGAGCAGCCACAAAGGTGACGTAACAGTAATTTCCTGTTTTGTAGGTATCAAGACTTTCCCCGTCGTCCCAGAACAAGTCGCCCCAGGCCCAGCCGCCTGCTGACAGCGCCACCGTTAGGAAGAACGGGTTTCTGCGTGAGGCTGTGGTTGTCAGGGCAGGATCCTTCACAGGTAAAGACAGGTCAAAGAAAACACAATAGATTATTACAGAATACACCGATTACAGAATACATCCTCAAACATTTTATGAATAATTCATCATTTTGTCTCCAAATTACCCAAAAATGATACGCCTGGGTTGTGTTTTAAGTGCAGACACCCACCTGCTGTGGGATAACGTGTCCCTCCCTCACATGAACGTTGATAGTGTCCAGAGGGGCTGGCAGCAGCATGTACTGACCCTTACTGTAGACAGGTTGACCCTAGAGAGCAAAACACAGCAGAACGGAACCCGGAGAGAATCTGTTAAATACTAAAGTCATGTGTTACCACCACAAGAACTGATTGAACCATAGACTGTATATGAAGATGGACGACATGACTGCTCCTCAAAACTCAAGCCAAATCACCTTGATCGTACTCTCACTACTGCGCAGATTCTGGATAAGCCGTGTAAGATGGAGAAAAGAAGTGGAGGCGCGTTGTGTATCTTTATATATAGTCTATGGATTGAACCTTTGTGGTGAACCTTGGCTTATTGTGAAAAAAATTAAGTTCAATAGGCTAGAGAGACTCACGTTATGCAGGTTGTACCAAGTGCCGAGGGGCAAGTAGGCCTCCAGTCCTACTGCCCCTTGCTCTAGGACTGGGCTAATGAGAAGTGAACTCCCCCACAGGAACTGACGGTCTATGCTCTGGCAGTTGGGGTCAGAGGGAAACCTAAAGGGGATAGATATGCAAAAAAATTCCCTTTATTATTTTTGAATTAAGTACATAGTACGATAGAGAAAAGAAACAAAATGAAAACCACACGTACTCCATAAAGAGAGGCCTGGCCACAGTATCAGCAGAGGTGTGTGCATGATGGAAGAGTGTATAGAGGAACGGGAGAAGGGAGTATCTTAGGTTCAACGCACTCCGCATGGCAGCCTGGGCCTTCTGCCCAAACACATAGGGCTCCTGAGGCTGAAGGACACACAAACAGACAATGAGGACAGATAGAGTTACCTCTATTCATAATACATGAAACAGTTGGAGTTACTCTAAACATGCAGGGCAGACCTCTACTTCAAGTACACAGTTCATGCACTTAATCCAAACCAACCAAAAATTGCAGATACATAGACACACACAAGTCAGAAGTCTGTCTCACAGCGTTGGGCCGGTCATTGTGGTTCCTCATAAACGGGTAAAAGGCTCCGAGCTGCATCCATCGCACACACAGCTCCTCAGTGGTGTTGCCTCCAAAGCCACAGATGTCTGCCCCCACCAGAGGCACCCCGAACAGGCTGAACTGCAGCACCGCTGGAGGAAGCAGGAGCAAAAGGTCAGTCTACACTGTGGTAATTTCACATGTATCTGCATTGGGATGTTGATGCATAAAAAACATACTTTTAAAAGTATAGTTCACACAGTTTTACAAAGTTATTACCACATAACAACAAGAGAAACAACCCAACCCTTCAATTAACCCAACCTAAGGGAAGAATAGGTCAAAGAAAAATAACCAAAAGAAAAACAAATAAAACTCATCAGAATAGCAGTATAGTAGTAGCAGTAATAACAGTAACGATGATGATAATTATATTATTATAATCACCTAAATATAAATAAAAAATGTAATAGGTAAGGAAACAGTATGTGTGTTACATACAGGGCTATACGGCTATCAAAAAAGCAAAAAAAAAAAAGAAGCCAATATCCAGTAACTGAACGCACCCTGAAGCAAGACGTGTTATTACATTTCAGACAGTGCGACTCTTGCGCACACAGACCTTTCAGAAACTACATCTCACCGGGGATAGAGTATCGAAGCTGCTCCCAGTCGCTCCTGACGTCACCTGTCCACACTCCGGAGAAGCGCCCGATGCCGGGGAACGAGGAGCGGGACAGGACAAAGGGCCTCTTCCCTTGAATCTTCACAAGAGCTCTAAGATTGGCCACCAGGAACAAGAATAAATACACAGTGTATACAGCAAAGGGCGAAACCCAGAGAACGCCTTTTGTACAGTCTGTGGTGTCACATTTAGTTCCAATAAACTAAAACCAAAAATAACCTGGCTTGTTGAAAGTGTATTTAACTGTAGCAAATGCATATATATCAATTGCTGTGATTTGACTTTATTAATCGTCACTATGTTGTGTTATAACCCCCTTAAAAAAGAGCTCTACGTGGCGGTCTAACCTGTTAGTGGCATACGCCTCAGTCAGTCCGTACATATTGTGCAGGTTGTAGTGAGTGGACAGCCTCTGCTGAGCTGACATGCAGAGAGTCCCTGAGTTCAACCGGCCTGCGACCACTCCTGTTTGTGAGACAGTCAGATGCAACACATTGATGCAACATACTGAATGAAGCAGTGAACAGATCCGTTGTGAATATCTAATCATTTAATCCTACATCCATATACTGCATCTATTTTAATGGAAGAACTGAATGTAGATTAAGGGTTTCTGAAGGTTTCAAATAGTTAAGTTACCATAACAAACGAAATTAAAGTCCCAGAATTACTAACACCTTCCTCATAATTAAAGAGAGTTGATAGGTATAGTAGCTGTGTAGAGAATCACCCAAAACACCACTTTATCTCACAAACCAAAGCCAGAGGCAGTAGATATCCAAAGTCTTAGAGCACCGGGCTAATATCTGGATAATATCACACAAACTATACATGCAGCCAAAACATCTGTCCTTAAAATAGTTAACCCATTACAGAAATAGCATTAAATTAACAAAACATAATTAAGGCCTAAAATTCAGATTCTTGAATTTAAGATTTTTCAGACTTTTTAAGATGTAGCAGAAACCCTGGGAAGTGCAGAAATACAACTTTTTGTTTGACTTTATATGCTGGTAACTTGCAACACTGACCAGAGTACACTTACTGGGTGTGTAAGGCGGGTTCTCCAGATCACTGTCAGGGCAGCCCTCCACTGATCCCTGCACAAAACTGGCTGGTTCGTTCATATCCTGGGTGGAGCACGGTAGATAAACAACAAAAGATAAGTGGTTCTTTTAGTGTTAAGGCGCAAACTAAACACACAAGGACAATGTACCTTTCTGATCTCACACAAACCTGATATCTTGTATCTTAGTAGTATTGGTATCTAAATAACATGTGCCCTGTTTGTCTGTAATACTCACAATCCACAATCCATCCACAGGGACTTTAGTATGAAAATCTCTGATGCAGTCCTCCCACCACTTTCTGGTCTCTGGGTTAGTGAAGTCAGGGAAGGCTGTTGGACCAGGCCAAACCTAGATAACCAGTATGAGAGTGTGTGCGCCCAGGTTAAAGGTTAGAACGGGACAGAAAATCATTCATCCCCCGTGAAAAAAGACTTCTAACCTTTCCAATCAGGATGTGTCCTGTAACATTTTTAATGAAGACATCTCTTTTCAGTCCGTCATCAAAGGGGGGGTAGGTTCCAGGGGGGCTAGTGCTGCTGATCCCTGGGTCCTGGGACAGAAACCAGACGACACACAAATTCAGAACCTTTTGCTGCCATCTGCTGGAGATACACTGTTAAATGTTACTAGGTTTTAACAAAAGAAGTGAAGCATCGCGTTTGTGGTTTGTTCTCTCCGACTATACAGTTATGTTTTCACTCCTGTCCTTTTTTTTGTTGGTTTGTTTGTTTATTTGTTTGTTTCTCAGCAGGATTATGCCAAAGCTGTGAAGTCTATGAAACTCAAAGATGTCTCACCAGAATAAGGATGTACTTCATGCCTCCCTCATGGAGCTCTTCCACCATCTTTGGGAGGTCCCCGAATCGCCGGGGGTCAAATGTGAAAATCCTGCGCTTATCTGCATAATCCAGATCATTCCACTGCACATCCTGAGGGTGACAATTTAAGCAGGAGTCAAATTTGATGTACAAAATTATCAATTGTCTGTGTACGTAACAACACAATGTTAAATGTAACACCTTCACAAAACCTCTCTGATTATCACACAATGTTCATAATAAATGCAAATACGTTAGATTTGGAAAATATCATGTTCATGTCCTTTACCAGTGGAAAGTTGGCATTGTGCATTTGCTGTGTAACCTTGCGGGTTGTATCAGTGGTTTTGTAACCCCAGCGACACAGATGAAAGCCCAGTGACCAATAGGGGGGCATCATGGGATAGTCTGGGAATAGATAAGTGACAAAACACATTAATTAGTCCACTTTTTTACCAGGGGGCCCTTCAAATATACTAACACTGACATGCACACAGGTTTTAAAAATTACACAATTCTATTTCTGTATTTTCAATATATATTAGCCTATTGGTGTTGCGACATAGAGATGTATATTTCAATGTCGACACTGAAAAGACATACCAATGACCTGGAGGTACTGTCGAACCACACTTTCAGGGTCCGGACCCAAAAAAATATACAGGTCCAGGATTCCCCCAGTGGACACCCAGGTGAGAGCAGGGGTCGGCTGCAGCATCACCTCTACAGAGGCATAAAAGAAGACATTCAGCAATAATTTGTATCTTCACTTGCGATAAAAAAACAATCATGTTCTGTTGAAAATGACTGATAGACAATGGCTGCTGTGTGTCTTATGGATGAAATAGCTCTGTACCAATTGCATTGCTGTTGAGAAGGAAAACTCCATGTGCTAGACCATCCTCCTCCTGTACTAAGAAGAATGGGTGGGAGCCGTAAAGATTTGCATCAGCCTGCAAAGAAACATTCACAACGTTAACACACCAGGTCAAAGTAGGAAATGACAAAATCATAATAATGGTTGTTCTACAGAAACAACTAAATAGTACATGTTTTTGGGATGTTTTAATGTGCTAGGATCTAATAAGTAGCGTGTGAATATTTTGATATATTGACATGTACCATACACCAGGTGATACACATTTTGGCTTATTACCATTTAAAATTAAGCAACTACTAGCAAAGATTTAAGTTGCATGAGCAGATCAACCAAGGAACCCTGTTCTCTTTCAAGATTTCATTTTAAAAAATATATTTCAATGTTTGAAACTGGAAGACATTAAACTTTCCTTCCAATACAAGAAAAAATAAACCAATTATGCCATTTTTTTGTTTCTTTTATTACCTCTTGACCCTATAGAATTTTCCTTGTGCTTGAGGAGTTCCGAACCTCTAGTTGAGAAGAGCTGCATTAGACTCACATGAGGAGCCATGTCTCGGTTCCAGAGAGTCAGCGAAGTCCAGTTAAGATCCAACAGGAGGGAGGTGTAATGCTCCCCGAGGCCAGAGACGAGGGAAGAGGCCAGTGTGGTTGACAGCTGCAGGTACTGGTCAGCAAACAGCAGAGGAGCCACAGTTGTGTTCATACTGAACAGGAATGACACAGAGGACAAACAAATACGTTCAATATAATGAGCATGACACAGAATATAATTTCACACATTTGAGCGAAACCAGGGGGAACGTTTTTTTAAAAAAAAATCCTATATATACTTGTGAAATTGAAAAAAACAAACATAGAAAAATAAGCAAATTAAATTAAATTTAAAAAAAGAACATATTAGTGAAAGTGCATGGTACCAGCTACAATAATATGACTGAAAAGTACCCACATCACTTTTCCGTTGGATTTACGTCGCACTATGAAACCAAACGGGTCAGACTGGTACTCGGTTGTGTAGAGGGAGTCATCGCCATCAGTTTGGCTCTGAGGAACACCCGCTGGGAGCTCGACTTCATATCGCTGAGATGATGGGTCCTTCAACTTGGAGGAAAACAGTTCAGTTTAGTCCAATCGCGTCCTAATGAGAACTCTGAGTAAAAGTAGAAGTATCTTAATCCAAAGCATATGAATGAATGAATAAAGCTTTAATTATTTTATCACTGGTTCATGCATACAGCTACGTGAAGCTCACTATCAACATTTACAAACAAATCTTGAGATTGCCAGATTGTGTCTGCAACCAAATTAATATCTAAATCGCTTAAATAATCCATCCTGTCTCTTTTCCAGGCCTTAGAGACCAAGCTAGCAAATGTTTTGCATGAGTCGCTTATAGAAGATTATAGAAACTCAAGTTTTAAATCCTCATATATAAAATATCAAATAAAATGGGATCTCAAAATCTGTATTCCTCCTTGATACTTTTGAATCTGTAAAACTCAATGAAAGACATAGTTTTCTCAGTGTGCAGTGTATTTTTCATTTTAACTACATTCTACTATTATATGCTTATGTGCACATCAACTGGGAATTCCAGTGGGCCCTCCTGCACGTTCTTCAGTGCATCTTTTAGAATGGCATGATACTTAGGGGGGTTATACTCACAGTGAGGTGCAGGCAGCCCGCAGGCTCCTCTGTGACTTCCAGGCTGAGAGTGGAGATGTCTCTGGGGAGATAGGAGGGCTTGGCACGGGTCAGGGTGGCAGCCTGGCCCTTCATGGTGGGAGCGAGGGGGCCCATTTGGTAACCGGGGTACAAACTGGGGTAGAAGCACCAGGGGGGGCCTGCAGAGGTGGGCTGAGGGGCATAGCAGCATCCTCTCTCCTCACACTGTCTCCGGCTCAGAGCCCTGTCCCTGGCACAGTCAAACCGACTTGCTGGTGCCATGGTGCATTTACTACCCATGGACGTGTTCCTCTGTGGGGATCTTGGTTTGTCTGGATTATCATCAACAAGCCTTCCATGGATCTCATGTAGCTTCGCCTGAACTGGACTAACAGGTTTGGTCTCGGGGTCAGACAGGTGGTTGATGTAGAAACATGTGCACAAAGCAAACGCTGAGAGGACAACAGCTGTAGTGACACCGAACAACAAACCCATCGTGCTGTCACCTCAGGTGCACTTCCGGGTTAAAGGGAACGAGAGTCGAACGCAGCAGCACGTACACTGTACATTATATGGTGTTAATATTCAAGAGTAGAATAAGCTGCAGCTGTCGCCAAAGCCACAGTTAACTTATAATAATAAATGAGGAACCGTGTCGTCGGGCTGTTACATTCTACTTCCGGAAGATGAAGTGTTTCTCAGTGGCTCAATCGAGGCTGGAGTTACCTTAGCTAGCTGTTAGCTTGCGATTAGCTAGGACACCGCTCAGCTCGGAGCTTATATGTGGCTGTTTCCTCCAGATAAATGACGTGGGAGCAGCGTTTAACACGTTTTGTTGAAAGACTGTGGAGCAAAGCGCGTTTCAGACAAAACACGATGTTTACAAGGGCGTCACAAGCCTGCTGATGCTAAAGCTACCATAGCAGCATGTAGGCTAATGCTAAACTAGGGCAAGCACACTGGGGCAAAACGTGCTGCTGGGACTTTCTGCTGTGCTGTAGAGCAGAGGTCTTCAACAGGGGGTCAGCGGTGGTACTGCAGGGGGGGTCGCGAAATTTTGCTTGATTAGACAATTCTTTATTTTTTTTTCAACCGATATATTTCTCACAAATTGCAATGTCTTTAAATACACAACATGAATCCAACATATTATAGCGAACGGATAAATGGAGGCAGAAGACGTTATCTTTCTGTGTATTATTTGAATAGCTTAGTATTGATTGCACAATAACAGGGTAGCTATGTTTACACATGGCACTAGGCCTAGTTTAATAAAAAAACACACAATTTCATACAATATATATAGTAGGGGGTCCCTGCTCTATCTCTCCATCAGTTTGGGGGTCCTTGGACTGAACAACGTTGAAGACCCCTGCTGTAGAGAAAGATAGAGCGGTGATCATCTGTGGCTGCAGCAACAAAACCAAACATCGTTTCCTCTTTTCAGACTAAAACATCCATTCAATATTTAATGTTCCCTGTGTTCGTTAAACCCGTAACCAGCCTTTAGGGAGGAGTTTAAAATTGATGAATCTCACACATTTTCACATAATTTTAAACTTTATTATTATTCATTGTGACAGGTACAATGCTAAATAGTGCAACTGGCTTTATGTGCAGTTTCATTTTGAGAACAAGTAGGTTCCATAGCTTGCATAGAATATATTCAATATCTATACAAACACATCACAAGAACATTCTTTTCAATATATACAGACATTTATTCAAACATTTTTCATTTGCATAATCAATATGCACAGGCATTGAATTGAACACTGTTGTGTTCATTTGTTTTTGATACATCTTTGACTAAAATGCTGATACAAATCCCATGAAAAATATATTTAGCTTCCCTTCCTTTCTACAATGTATCTTGGAAAGCATGAAGGAGTGAGTGTATGCTATCGTGAACAGGTGTGAACTTCAATCCATCTGAACTACATCCACAAACAATCGAAAATAACAGTTCAACACAGGTCTTAAAAAGACTAATTTTTATAAAATCACAAAGTAGCACATTTTGTTTAAATTGTTATTTTTTCAGAAATGTTTGTTTATGTATAAAAAAGGAGGACATTAATGAAACATAGTGGTTGTGTTTTGAGTACCCTTATTACACTGTTTATACAAGTACAAGAGAGGAAAATGCAAAATGTTTCAAAACAACTTATATCTTAATAACGTAATCTTTTAAAAAATATTTCCTGCTTGACAAACTTACAAAGGAAACCTTGCATGTTTTTTAAGTCCAAATCAAACTTGTCTTTCTCCTATTACCAAAAATCCCATGCCTTGGTAAATGACAGTTTGTCTTTGAACAACGATCCTATTTATTTACCACAATGTTGTAGGCAACAGGACCTTTGAAGGTGAACCCCAGGTAGAAGGTGATGTTTTCATTGCTATGAGGCAGTGAAGGTACATGAAGCGGCATTATCCTGAACTTCTGTTTCTGAGGGCCCTCGAGGTACACCACTCCATCATCAGTCCATCCAGAAACACGTTTTAACAACTTGGCAATCTCAGGCTTCTTCCACACCTCACCACTTAACCACTTCATCCGCTTCTCAGAGAGAGATGTCCCCTTTACAAGTCCTTCAAACTTTCTCTTGTGGATAAATTTGTCCAATCCATTTCCACTGCCCAGAAAGAAATGGGTGTAAAGTCTTCTCTTCCGTGGAAGAATGTCCTTCATCTTGGTCCAGTAACTTTTCTCCATGTGTTGAACAGCTGATTGGACAATTTCATATTTGTCTTCCCTCTCAGGGTTTGTGTCTTTATCCTCGGGCCAGAACAGTAAGGTAAGTAGGAACAAGGAACTTGGTTGACATTTCTTTTTGTCAGCTGGGAACTGACGACAAAGGTCCTGAAGGACTTTGAGGGAAGGAACTCTCGGAGCCATCGGTGACAAGCAGTTCAGAGTAATGCTGGCCAGTGTGTAATTCACAATATCACGCTGGTCCAACTTTGATTTCAGTGGATTGCTGGGGTAGAGAGAAAGGATTTTGTTTAAAATATCTACTGCAACCTTCTCTTCACCTAGCTTAGAGAGGATGGATGTGACATTACCCCCGCCAAGACGATAGATGACCATGCGTTTTTGAATAGGAGTTAGATTGGCTGCGGTTGACTTGCCAGTTTGAAGAAATGCGGTCGAAAAAGCATCACTGAAGTACTTTCCAAACTCAGAGGATATATTTGCCAACCATTTCAGTGGATTGTTTATGTTTCCATCAGGACTTAAATGAATCTCATCTTCACCTGCAACAGTGTCTGTCTGGAAGTAACTGAGGTCTCCTGAAATCCACTCCAAGGCATCTTCCACTGTCTTGTAAAGCTTTTTCAAACAACCATGGAATGGTTCCCAGTCATCTTTAAGTTCCTCTGGAATGTAATCACTGCACAAGTACTTCAGACATTCTCCATGGCCTCTGGCTCCATTTGCAAAAAGCTGCAATGAAAATATCAGCTTGAGCAGGTTGCATCCTACTTCAGCTTCAGCAAAATATCCATAATTGTTTATCCTTTCCATATCTGCTGCAGCTGCTCTCTCACAATCTTGAAAACACTGCATGGCTTTCAGTGCAGTCTTCACAGCATCTGCTGTATTTTTGGCAGTGTTTGGTTTGGAGTCATTGTCAATGGCTTTGCATTTGGCTTGGAACCATTTTTTGTACACCTGTCCTTTTGTGTCAAGTATGTGTGAGTTGTTTGGCAGCTGTCTTGCTGCCGTGTCTGCCCAGTGTTCCGCCTCTTCGAACATTTCATATTTATAATGAAGACGAGCAAGTTGTTGTGCAAAGAATGGATCATCATGGAAACGCTTGAAAGCTTCCTTGAGTAACTCAATTGCTTTGTCTGGTTTTTCGTTTTTACACACATGCTCAATCAGAGGAGAGAAAAAACTGTCACATTTATCTCCTTTGCTTATTCTGGATCTCCTTATGAGAAGGGCTCTCAAGAACGACAGATAATCTTCCTTTCCAAATCTGTGCTCGAAGAGCACATTCTCGCAGAGCAATTTCATTGCCAAACCACTGTGGGTCTGTTGGCTTCCAAGAAGTTGTTGGAGAATTTCCTTTGCAACAAGTGGGTGAATGATTCTGATAGATTTAATGTGGGTCTTCTCATCTCTGAGGTGAAAGAAGACGAGTTTAGCCTGATCACTGAGTTGTCTCTCAAACTCATACTGGTGAAACCTTTCCATTGACATTTTCAAAGCTAGCAAGGCTTCGCAGTGGGACTGAGAGATGAAAGAGTTCGGAATGTAACTGTTAAGTAGTGCTACATAGTGAATGAGGCGGGTGACAGCAGATTCATGGTCAATGTCTTGGAGCAAATGCTTCACAAACTGTTGAACATATTCCTCAGTGAATTCTTCACTCATCAGAACAAAAGTCAGGATGAACTGATACTCGTATTGTTCTTCGAGCTTCTCTCGTTTTCTAACAAACATTCGCTTCTCTTTAGCAGACAGTTTGTGAGTGACAGAGACATTTTGTAAGGGAGACTCCTTGCATCTTCTCTCTGGGTCATAGGATCGACTGCAGCCCAACAAAATGAAACACGGTGTTCCGTACTGGAATTGTTTGCTGTTAATTGCAACCTGTAATTCATTCCTGAGATCATCTAGATATTCGTTGTCTGAGTCTTCAATGAGGAGCAGCACTGGAAGACACCTCTGTGGATCCTTTTCTTCATATTCTCTGAGGTCAACAGCATGCTGCGCAACGTCTGAAGCTGAGTATGAAGGCTTCACAACTGCACATCTTAGGTCTCTCCGGTTTTTCCACAACACTTGTCTTGCCACAGTACTTCCACCACTTCCTGGATGATGGTAGATGCTTATACTCTTCACCGGAGTCTGTTCTGCATTGTACTTCAAGGCATTCTTGAGAAGTTCGGAGACATCTTTATAAGCATCTCTTTCAATTACCTCTCCAACATGCTTGTGTTCAGCAAGCCAGAAATTCAGCCAGGTCACTCTCCCACCACGTAGGAACTGCTGTTCAACGTTTTCTTTCTCCTCACTGATGAAGTTTTCGGTTGTTTCATCACAATGATTGACAGTCAGAATTTCTAGAGAAGCCATCTCTTCCTCTTTGTTTGTCTCAAGTAGGCAGATCCCTTTCACAAAGACAGGCAAATGTTTGCTGTTACAGGCTTTTACAGGTTGTACATTCTGCACAGTTGCATTAACATGACTCATTTTCATCCCAACAACACTGAAGTTGTTCACGGTTTCTGTTCCACACGATCCCTGTGCAAAGCTTTGCCACCTCAGGAAGTTACTCTCCGATTCACAGATGCAGATGATGTCATCATGGCCTTCCATGTCTGTGAAAAACTCATAAAAGGTGTGCAACAATGGTTTCTCAACTGGTGATGTGAGAAGAAAAATGACCTGGAATGCCCCTTTTGGCAAGATATGTTTACAAATCAAAGACACAGATTCCCTTAAGAGGGTTATTTTTGTCTTGATCCAAGTCATCTCTTCACATGGTGTATCATTTCCTCTGAAGTCAGAACGGCCATTACAGAAGATCCAGCTGGTTTGATCAAACAGATGCAGGTTGCTAGTGAACTCTTTGATGCTTGTCTCGCTGGACTTCCTGTAGCTCTGCAGAGAGTGCATGTTTGCAGCATGATGCTGAAGGTATCTGTTGCAAAGACCTGATACCTTTGATTCAGGGTCAAAGTCAAACACGCAGAATATCTTCATGTTAAGCAGCCAGTCAATGTGACAAAGATCATCAGGTTTGAATTTGTTTGTGACAAGTATTAACAATTTTTCATTTTCAATGAACTTCTTCCCACTGGTCATTAGCATTGTGAGTTTCCTTCCAAGGTCTTGGCCGACCAGTGGAGCGTTGTGGAACTGATTTCTCTCTGCTTCTTCTCTCTGAGCATCACGATCCTTGACTCGCTGGATGAATTCACTCAAATCTTTGTCCAACACAGGCTCTGTTTTTGAACCCACCCTCCGCAGAGTTGATTCCTTTTCGAATTGTACTTTATTGGCCGACTTATTGAAGTAGGGCAGACGGACTGCATACCACTTGCTCTTAACAATGCTGATCGAAGGTACAATGTCAACCTCCACCACATACATCTTTTCTGTACTTTCCCGATCCATAACATCAATAAATCTTGGTGGTCGCACACACTGGCGCACATGTTCTGCGTCAGATGAGAAACTCCTTTCAATGTAGTCCAAAGCATCTACATATACGTCCCTTTCTTTCACAGGGATGCCAACTACCTCACCGTGCATGTATCCTGTGTCCTCCCTGCTGTCCATCACACCAAAGTGTATTGTGCCATTTGATCTGATATTCATGCAGCCAGTTGCAAATTTAAGAACCTCTTTGGCAAACTTGGCTTGGAGCCTCACGCGATCCAATCCGGCAGCTACAGTTAGAGACTTAAATTCATGGCATGGCTGTATCAAATTAAAAGCGCCTGACTCAGGTTGCAGGACCCTGTGCTTAAAATATATGTGATCATCCCCCTCTTGATCAAATGGTCTTGGTTTGCAGTCTTCCTTTGTTTGGCTCTCCTCCAAGCCTCCCACATGAACTTGTGCTGAAGGGGCTTCACTTGCAACTTGACATTGAACTGATTTTTGAACGTTTTCCTGCTCCAGCTCAGTTTTGTTAGCAATGTCGGGTTTTTTCTTCTCCTGAGATTTTTGCTGGGATTTGAGGAGCTCATCTCTTTTTTTAATTATCAAATGAGCAGGGCCTAACTTCATGCAAATCTTTGTCTTCAAAAAGTCCTCATCCAGTGTTATAAGGATCTCTCCATCTACTTCTTCCTCAAAGAGCTTTTTAGTGTATTTTTCATTTACACCAATGGATCTTAGCCAGTTGCTCACTTGAGTTTCAGTCCAATTCTTGGGTGACTGGCAAAGTTCATCTGCTAAATAGTGACAAGAGACACAAGAGCAATAGGTTTAATTACCTATAGAATCAGAGATACACTATAGTTACCCTATATACAACAGCAATGATTTTAATTAGCAAATTTAGACATCTTTGGTGGTAGTGCATACTTAGTGAGTTAGTCCTTATCTTAATTTTTTTATTTCCCAAACCTGTCTATGGACTTGATGGACTATGGCTTCACCTAAACCTGGAGCAACTTTAATCCACTTAAACATGGACATAATATTATCTTCTAAAACATTATGTGTTTTATTTGCTCATACAGCAGACACATGGGATCATTAGCATTCATTTGAACTAATGTTTCTGTCCCCTCTGCTAGCTTTGGTCTGGTCTCCACCAATCTGAGCAAAAAATGAGTCAAGCAGCTTAATGTTCAACCTCATCCACCAGGTTGTGTTGTTCCTGATGTACAGTGTGTCAGAGGTGAACTACACCCAACAGCACTTTTGCTGAAAACAGCTGACTGCTGTGGCTGACAATGAAGTTGAGGAAAATGAACAGTGAAAATGAATCAGAACACTACAGTTTTACAGGTTTGTAAAATGACAACAGTGACCCTTTTAACATTAGACAATAATTTGGACTCACAGTAAGGTAAAAATATTGGTATATTTTACTGTGCCTATGAATCTTAATTTTCATATAAATAACACCAGGAGATGGTGCATTATTGTTCTCTGCTACATGTACATTGGGCCTAAGGCTGAAACTTGTTTTGTCTGTGTTACATGCCTATGCCAGACAAAAAACCTAAGTTAATTATTTAAAAAAGTATTTTAGTATTCAAGTCAAAAAAAGGAATCACAGCTCGAGATCTCATAAAATATTACTTGTCGATCAACTTACCCATGGTTTTCTTTCTTTTGTCTTCACATTAACAATCTTTCTGTTTATGTATCACCAGCTTCTGTAAATAAAGATGCACACTTCCAATAAGTCCATTATCATGTTGAATTCAGGTAAATGTATGGTTAAAAAAAACTGGCTCACAGGCAGTCACCAACTAACAAGACTTGATGGTGAAACTATCACACTGTTACTTTACAAAGCTAATATAGACATCGGTATTTTTGATTGAAAGAATATTGTGTTAATGTTAACAAGCACATTTATTTTTGATAAGGATCCCCACAAAACTAAATTGACAGTGCTCTCTGGTGGACAAACTCAGTAATGGTGACACTAAATCAATCCAGTCCATCAGGTGATGATCGTTGTAAAGGTGATCGATGCTATAAAACATACTGCTGCTCTAAACATGGTAGCAAACTCAGTTGTGTGGTGTGAAAGGTTATTACTGCCTCCAGTACAACAAATGTAAAAGATTAGTCTGGAGAGTTGACTTTGACTTTTGAACTAAAAAAAATAAACAAAGCTATGTAGAAAAAGAAAAAAGGGAAGGGAGAGACATTTAGACACTTAATGTCGACTTTTTAAGAATACGATTTGTTTTGAGATTAAGGTTAGTAGGCCTATAAGGCTTGGATTAGGACGAACAGGGCATGTGATGGTTAAAACAGTCAAAATAGGTAGTTGGTAATTTTGTTAGCTAGCAGACAATCACAAAAGTGAACCGGTCTTTTTCCTCTCTGTCATAAACTACCCCAGATTTGACAAATGTAGGTATAATGTTTCTTTTTTTTAACTTTATTTATTGGTTTTCACAATTGAAAATGAAACCTCTTACATACAGACGTATATGAACAAATGGTTTGTCCAGGGGACAAACAGAAAAGAAAAAATTAAATAATAATAATTTAAAACAAAAAAAAAAATATATATATATATATATATACACATCATTGTCATCAATAAAACAAAACAACAAAAAAACAGACAAAACAAAAAGTGTGTGTGAGAGAACATTCATGTGGTTTTCAGTAATGATAAATGACAATATATACTGTACATGACATATAGAACAAAACTTCCCACCTGTTCAAGCAGGTATGTAATAAAAGGTTGCCATATCCTGCTGAAGTTTTCATTAGGACTTTGCAGAACCAGTCTGATCTTTTCTAGCTTCAAGAGTTGCAGCGTATCTCTAACCCAATGTTTATAGGAGGGCGGGGCAGCCTGTTTCCAATTAAGTAAAATTATTCTTCTCGCTAAGAGGGTGACAAAAGCAATGCGATCAGATTGTGCTAGACCATTGAATACCAAATATAGCCGTGAGCGGGTTCGGCTCTATTGGCCTTTTAAATATCTTGGGTAGGGCATCAAATATGGACGACCAGTAACCCGAGAGTCTCGGACAGGACCAGAACGTATGAGCTAATGTTGCAGGTGAAAAATTGCATCCGTTACACGAATCATCAATTGTTGGATACATCTTCACGATTCTAGCTTTAGACAAGTGCAGTCTGTGTGTTACTTTGAATTGAAGTAGGCCATATCTGGCAGATTGATGAGGAGTGTATCCTTGTAAATATATCTGACCATTCAGTATCTGTGATTTGTAAATTCAGATCAGCCTGCCATGCTTCTCTCAATGCATCAAGAGATGCTGTCTGTAAAGATTAGAGTTTCATATACATAATGGATATTATGCCTTTATTAGATGGAGCTGTTGGGAACAGAGTATCCATGGGCTTTTGTTCAGGGATTGCGGGAAATGATCTAGTTTGGTTACGAATCCAATCTCGGACCTGTAGAAATCTTAAAAAATGTGATTTTGGTAAATCAAATATAGCTCTGAGCTGGTCAAATTAAGAAAAATACCTGCTATGTACAGATCTTTAAATGAGACAATACCTTTCTCAAGCCAGACTAAGAAAGAGTCGTGCTCAAGTGAGGGGGGAAACTGATGATTTACCACAATTGGGGCACAAAGCGAGCTAGCCTGCCAACCGAAGTGTTTTCGCACCTGAGCCCAAATACGTAGAGAGAATGATAGACAAGGGGGGCAATAGAGGCACGGCGTGGTGTGATAGGCATTGCTGAATACAACAAGGCTGGGAGGGATAATGGGAGGCTCGCATCAGCCTCCATTTGGACCCAGGCAGGGGTTTCGTTGTTAGCATAGGTTTGAAGCCAGTAAGCCAAGGCTCTCAGGTTACTTGCCCAATAGTATAGTTGGAAATGAGGTAAAGCCATCCCACCCACCGATTTGGGTCTTTGTAAAAATTCCTTACGGATATGAGGTGGTTTCTTATTCCAAATGATGTGAAAAAAAAGATTTGTTGATAAAGATTGGTATAGTTTGGAACAGGTATAAGAATTTGGGTAATATGTTCATTTTTATTAGGTTAATTCTGCTAGCTAATGAGATAGGAAGAGAAGACCATTTGTCGAAGGCCATCTTGGTGTGTTCTAAAAGAGGAGTAAGATTAAGTTTAAAAAGATCTGAGATTTTCCGAGTTACAACTATACCAAAGTATGTGAATTTATCAGTAGTCACCTTAAAAGGATAGGAATTAAAAGAAAGTGATTGTGCAGCAGAGTTGACAGGAAAAAGCTCACTTTTTTAAGCATTAATCTTATACCCAGAAAGCTCGGTAAAACGATCCAGTGTAGTCATAATGTGAGATAAAGTATTCTGGGGATCGCTAATATATAACAATAAATCATCAGCATATAATGATAGCTTATGTTCTTTTCATCTCCTTAAAATGCTGCGAAACTCAGGTGAGGAGCGCAGTGATGTTGCGAGAGGTTCGATAGTTATCGCGAATAAGAGGGGGGACAATGGGCATCCTTGTCTCGTGCCACGTTGCAACGGAAAATATTGGGAGTCCATATTATAAGTGCGTACTGACGACATTGGGGATTTATATAACAATTTTAACCATGATATGAATTTTGGACCATATTTAAATCTCTCTAGACACTGAAAAAGGTAGCCCCATTCGACCCTATCGAACGCTGTTTCAGCATCCAGAGAGATAATTACTTAGGGTATTGGCCGATTGGGATCCGCGTTCTGCATGATATTTAAAAGCCTACGAATATTAAAACCAGTTTGATCAGTTTGATTTGAATGAGGTAATTTCTTCTGCATCTCAGTTGTTACCAGTTACAATGGAAAAGAACAGACTTTACATGCACACGGAGCCCCCGCTGAACATTGTGTATTTTTCTGTGACCACCACATGAACTTTGTGAGAATAGTTTAATATCAACGGAGCTGATTGATCGACTCGTAGTTTTTTCCCTTGGGAATAAGGTGTTTTTATTTTACTCTCATTTTGTATTATACTTAGTGTGATTTCATACTCTACTGCAGTGCTTTTTTCCCCTTTTTTTCTCTTTTTGCTACAAATACCGCACTTGCACTTTTAATTTAGTTTTGTTAATTCATATATCTTTATCGTATCAGCTCTGTGTGTAGTCTGTATTCAAAGAACACTTTGCACTAATGTTGTGGTCCAGGCAAAACTTGGAAACCCATTACTCGGGGGTTCCTCATAGTGCTGTATATTATTCAGCCTGGGGTGTGGATAATGTTTTTGGTGTCCTAGTTGTTACTGTGATCTACCTGCTAAACTAGGATTTAGACTAGGCTTAGTATGCCCAGTGACTTAATTTGGGGTAGTTTATTCCTGTCGTTCGGGGACAGGATAGGGGAGGGTAAGCGCTGCTGTTTATATTTTTCTTGTTTCATTTTCCTTTTGTTGGATGATTGGAGTCTAGGTTTATTTTCTCATACAACTGCCTGCATTTTGACTCATTCCCCCGCACTCAGCACCTGCTATTTAATCACTTTCCGGCTTTGCGGCTCTCATGTCTAGTTCACTTAAACTTATAACTTGGAATGTCCAGGGACTGGGCCATGTAATTAAAAGGAAGAAGATTTTAACATATTTGAAAAAACAAAAATGTGATATAGCATTACTTCAGGAAACCAGGCTATCTGATACAGAACATTTGAAACTTAAGAGGGACTGGGTAGGCAAAGTTTACTTTTCCTCCCATTCAAAGAATAAAAAAGGTACAGCCATTCTTATAAATAAGAACCTTCCCTTCATCTTGGAACATGAAGAAAAGGACTCAGAGGGGAGATTTATTTTGATTAAGGGTTCGATTCTTGGACAACATATAACTATTCTCAATATTTATGCACCAAATATTGATTCACCCCAGTTTATGTCGCAAATGATTTTGATGTTTAACCATCACTGCAAGGGCTTGGGCTTCCTAGCCGGCGATTTGAATTGTATAATGAACATCTCTCTGGATAAATCCTCTCCTGCAAACAAGTCTAACCCGAGAGCATCTGCTGTCCTTAAAAACTTATACACAGATACCGGATTGATAGATATATGGCGACATTTAAATCCTAAAAGGAGAGACTACACGTTTTATTCAAATCCCCATAACTCGTATTCTAGACTAGACTATTTTTTTATTCCCAAAGACTTTTTACACTCTGTCCAGACTTGCTGTATAGATTCTATTGTCTTATCAGACCACGCTCCGGTACATCTATGCATTAACCCATTATTTAACATTCCTAGAACTCCCATTTGGAGATTCAATTCATCATTTTTAAATAGTGACTCTTTTTGCGTTTTTGTCCGGAACAACTTATCACAATTCTGGCTCGACAATAAAAGCTCTCCAGTGTCCTCTGCCACAATTTGGGATGCAGCTAAAGCCACTTTACGTGGTTACCTTATATCCTACAGCTCTCATCAGAAAAAGGTTTTAGAGGAAAACAGAAAGAATCTTGAAAAATAATTGACTAGGCTGGAGCAGATACATAAACAGTCACCTACTCTAGCAAACTTAAAGGCGCTAGTCGCTGTTAAGACTGCACTTAACTTGGATCATACTCGCCATGTTCAGAAACTGTTACTTTACACTAAACAGAAATATTATGAATTTGGCAATAAGTCCAGTCGCCTGCTTGCCCACCAACTGAAAAATCTAAATAATGATCGCTCAATTAATATGATAAGAACACAGAATGGGGATGTCACACATGATCCAACGATTGTCAAGTAGTACTTTCCGGGATTTTTATAAATCCCTGTATAGTACAGATAAGGCTGACGAGGCTGACATTGCTTCATATTTGAACAATGTCCCTTTACCTACTATTGCGGAGGAGGATCGCTACAACCTAGATGCTGCATTCACTCCAGAGGAGGTCTGGGCTGCAATTCAGTCTATGCCAAATGGGAAGTGTCCAGGCCCCGACGGGTTTCCACTGGAATTTTTTAAGAAATTCTGGCCAGAGATCCGCACAATTTTTATGCCTGCCGTTAATGGTATCTTGAGAGATGGCATGCCCCCCTCCTGGAGATACGCTTCCATTAGTTTACTTCTAAAAAAAGATAAAAACCCTTTAGATTGTTCATCATTTAGGCCTATTAGTCTCCTCAATGTGGACTACAAAATTATGGCAAAGGTACTGGCTCGGAGATTGGAAAACATCCTTCCGAAAATAATAAACCCAGATCAAGCGGGGTTTGTAAAATCAAGATATGGCACAGACAATGTACGTCGCGTTCTTAATATTGTTCAATATCTTAACGCACACAAAAATCCAGCACTTATAGTCTCCCTTGATGCCGAAAAGGCTTTCGACCGGGTTGAATGGTCTTTTCTGTTTCCGGTGTTAGCAAAATTCGGCCTGGGCTCTAATTTCATTAACATGATTAAAACCTTCTATACAGACCCAATAACCACAGTTAATACAAATGGTTTGATGTCTGATGGCTTCCAGGTGCGCAGGGGTTGCAGACAGGGGTGCCCCCTGTCACCTTTACTGTTTATACTGTTTATTGAACCTCTGGCCGAGGCCATCAGAACTAACCCTGATATATTTGGGATTGGGGTGGGTGAGGAAAACCACATTATTTCCTTATTTGCAGATGATGTCCTTTTATATATTTATAAACCTGAGAAATCAATTCCGGCAGTTTTGAAATCAATAGCCACATTCAGTGCCCTGTCGGGTTATAAGATCAACCTGGGGAAGTCGGTTGTTACACCCTTTGATATCCCCCAGGATATGTCTATACAATCTCCTTTCCAAGTGTCCAGGAGGGGTTTTAAATATTTAGGTATCTTTGTCACCCCTGATTTAAATAATCTGTTTGAAACTAATTACTCACCTCTAATTCAAAGGGTTAAGAACGATCTGACAAAATGGGCCTCGATACCAACTTCTTTCCTCGGGAGAATCAACACTATAAAAATGAATATTCTTCCTCGATTGAACTATTTATTTCAAAATCTCCCGTGCTACCTGACCTCTGCATTTTTTAAGTCTCTGAATTCTCATGTATCTCGCTATATCTGGAACAATAAACATCCAAGAGTTAAGTTCTCTACTCTTACTAAGCCAAAGGATCTCGGAGGCTTGTCATTGCCTTCTCTACAACTATACTATTGGTCAGCACAACTTAAAATGATGTCAGAGTGGTTTTTGAATAGGAAAGATTCCTTATGGTTGGGTCTTGAATCTCAATCTTGTTATCCCAGAAAACTTACTTCCCTTCCATTCATCAATAATATAGATCATTTAAATCATCTCAAGAATAACATAATTGTTTATAACACACTACTAGTCTGGCGAGACGTGAGGAAATACCAGAATATTCCTCCTGTTCTCTCTCTCCGATCTCCCCTGGCTCTGAATCCAGATTTACCAGCACAGATTAGGAGTATTGGTCTGATGGAGTGGGCATCTAAGGGCCTATCTAATTTTATGGACCTGTTGGACTCCGACTCTGTTAAACCATTTGAGCAAATCAGGGCTGATTTTAATATTCCTCACAAAGACTTTTATAAGTATCTCCACATTCGTCACTTCATAGGGTCCCTTCTGAGGACAGGCAAGATTCGCATGGGACTGTCAGAGTTGGAAAACACAATAATTCTGGCTAAGTCTCCCAAAAAACTGATATCAAAGATTTATGTTTCACTTTTTTATTTTGAATCTTCAGGTTATGACTCTTTGAAGCCGGTATGGGAGCGCGACCTGGAGGTGACGTTTAACCCTATAGACTGGGACAAGATCTGTAGTGGGGTTTTCCCCAAATGTACCTCAATCTCCATACATGAACAGAACTTTAAATTTTTTTTTAGAACCTATTACACACCTGTTCGCCTCCAGAGAATGTTCCCTGACACCTCTAACCTTTGTTATAAATGTAAAGTACATAAAGGTACATTTATTCACTTGTTTTGGTCATGCGACCTTATACAGACTTTCTGGAAGGGGGTACACTCTGTAATTCAGGAGGTCACGGGTAAAATATTCTTGCTGACTTCCTCTTTCTGTCTCCTCAGTCATACCCCAGACAATCTCTTTGATGCGGACACTAATTCTTTGTTGATAATTCTTTTATTTTTGGCTAAAAAATGTATTTTGCTGAGGTGGTCAACCCCTCAGGTCCCTACAGTCGACATGTGGATATCGCAGATTTCTGCTCTTTTCCCCATTGAGAAGTTGACCCACGACCTCAATCACAAATCAGTCAGGTTTTGGAAGATCTGGGAACCGGTGCATTCATTCTTACAAAAGCCATAACTCATATTCTTTTTCTGGAAGGGGAGGACTAACTGCTCTTTTATTTTATTTGTTTCATTCTTTTTATTTTATATACGCTATTCCCTTGTCTATCTCCTGTCATCCTGCTGATTGTGTATGTATGTATGTTTGTGTATACACGGATGTATGTGTGTATATATGTATGTGTGTAAATATATATATATATATATATATATATGTGTATATGTATATATGTATATATGTATGGGTATGTGTATGTGTGTATATAAATATATGTATATATGTGTGTAAGGATATATACTGCAGTGCTCATTGTTAGTTTGGGGTGGGATTTTTGTTGTTGTTCTGTTTGTTTTGAACAAACATTTTCTAATGTTTGTTCTATAAAATGGTTAAAAACCAATAAAAAGAATATTAAAAAAAAAAAAAAAAAAAAAACAGTTTGATCAGGAGAGATAATCGAAGGTAGGGTAGCTTCTAGGCGGTGAGCCAAGACCTTGGCTAACAATTTGCAGTCCACGTTCAGGAGTGATATTGGACGGTAAGACCCACAGCTAAGGGGATCCTTACCCTTTTTCAATATAACTGAGATAGAAGCCTGAGAGAGTGTGGGTGGAAGTTGGCCCTTGACAAAGGATTCCTCAAAAAGAGTGAGTAAAATTGGCAGCAACTTATCTCCAAATCTTTTAAAGAATTCGACCGTGAAACCATCAGGTCCTAGAGCTTTAGCATTCTGCATACTGTAAAGAGCTGATCTAGTTTCCTCCACAGACAGAGGTTCTTCCAATTGCTCCATAAATCATTCACTTATATGAGGCAAGTCCATGCTCTGAAAAAATGACTCTAGCCTAGAAGGGTTGTGGATCACCTCAGAGGTGTAAAGGGAGGAATAAAATGCTTTAAACTCATTATTTATCTCCTGCTCGTCATTAGAGATCTGACTGTCATGTTTACGGACAGGGGCGTCGTTAGGCCTGAAGCCCCCCTAAAATGTTGTTCAGCCCCCCCAAATAATTATTGGGATTTAAAAAAAAAAAAATTAAAATAAAAAAAATAAAAAAATAAACTATTGTTTTACACATGGATGGACAAGTTATTTATAACTCTAACATGCTACATATGTGAGTGCGTTTCTGGTTTGTATGTTTTCTCCCCCTTGAAATTACAATCCAATAGCCTCTCATCATACTTAACAATAAAAGACCGGGCACTAGGACCTTGGGGAGTCTGTATCGCTGCTGCGCTGGCTTTCTCTCTCTGTCAAGTATCGTCTCTCATCAAGACAGCAGGATTACAGCCAAGGAGTTTAGCTCATAGTAAATTATGCACGGAGTGAAATTGTAAGTACAGGTGGTTACAGAATGTGGCTAACTGTAGTTTCTAACGTTTGTTACCTGCTTGAATTTAGGTTTACTTGAGGCAAATGAAAGGGAATATTGTAATGAGCTATGTTAACACTAAGCTAGCTAGCTAGCTATTTTGTTAGAAAATTTCTCCAGTGAGCAAGAGTGTGAACGAGCAAATTTGAAATGTAAGAAATAACTATCGACAGCTCTCTATTCTTTGCATTAATATCTATCTCTAGTATTTTAAAACAATAATATCAGTGCCTATAGAATGTTGATGTTTATAATCATTTAATGCTAGTCAAAACTAGTATATCCGTCTTTCCTTAACAAGCAGGAAAATTATTTCTCTCTATTTGAGAAAAGTTCATATTTGTGTTGTCAAATTTCACAATGACCCTGAAATTCTGTCTCTTCTGTAATCTTATACTGAATGAATGCAAGCAAAGATACAGAGAAAAATCACAGTCTTTCTGATTGAACCAATCTATGGACTGTCTGAAACAATGGATATCCGCAGCCCCAAATGAGCTCAAAAAAAATTGGCGCGTGTTGCGCGCGCAAACATTCAACTTCATTAGGGGCTAAGCCCCCCCTTTCTTTCAATCCTAGAAACGCCCCTGTTTACGGATATTTGTGATCAGGGTAGAGGCTGTGAACTGCCTAATCTGTTGAGCAAGAGTCTTGCCTGCCTTATCTGAGTGTTCATACAGATTAGAGCGAGATTGAAGCAGTAGTTGCTCTGTATAATGGGTGGTCATCAAGTCGAACTCTGTCTGCAGAGCTGACCTCTCCTTTAAAAGTTCAGGGGTGGGAGCAGTTGAATATTTACAGTACAGCTGATGAATTTGGTCTGTAAAATCTTTAAGGCGCTGTTTTCTATTCCTGCCCTCCCAGGTGGTGTATGAAATAATCTCTCCTCTCAAAAAAGCTTTAAGCGATTCCCAAAGAGTGGACTTGCTAACATCTGGTGTATCCTTCATGGATAAGAAAAAATCTATTTGTGTGTTTATATGGTTAACAAACTCTTCATTAGTGAGTGAAGTATTGCTGAAGCGCCATGGGCGCCGATTTACTTTCTTAGGGAAGGATATTTGCAAAACTACAGGCCCATGATCAGAAACCACGATACTTTCATACCTGCAATCTCTGACTGAGGTCAGCAACTGGCTATCAATTAAAAAATAATCAATGCGCGAGTAGGAATGATGCACAGGGGAGAAAAATGAATAACGTCTTAGATCAGGGTACAGGAAACGCCAGGGATCAATCATATTGTATACTTGAAGGAAGGAAGTAATAATCTTCGCTGATCTTGTTACCCACCCTTTACATAATCTGTTATGATCAGAGGACGTGAGATGGGTTTTTTGAAGGAAAACGTTATTATTAACATCACGACTTCTCAAATGGGATAAAACTCTATTACGTTTGATAATGTGATTAACTCCCTTGGTGTTCCAACTAATACAGTTCACAGTAATATCATCATTACTCCTGGTCAGCACTGAATTAACCATAATCAGAGGTAGACAAGAATTTGACTGCTTTTAAAGAATCCACAGGATATCGCTGACACTGCCACACATCCATTAATACAAAATAATAAGTTATACATACAGACAGAAAAAACGTTATGCCACCTTCCCCAAATTACCTCTCCCCAAACGAGAGGTAAGAAGCCCAATACACACTTGGTACTCTTCCATTGCGCTTTCATACCCAGAGAAAAAACAACAACAAAAAACACACTGCTCCTTAGAGTGTTATATGTTTCAGTAGTCACAACTAAAGAAAAACAAAAATCCCTGCCTTAAATATCCAGATATAAACATGGAAAACCACTCATCATAATAAAGGGAACTAAATAGGCTAAATCTAGGTATAATGTTTCTTAACCAGGACCTGGGTCGTTATGGTGTCGATGTGAAAAAGCATGTACCATTTTTCAGAGGTGTAAAAAGTACTAAATTATTGTACTCAAGTAAAAGTACCTTTACTTTGATTAAATTTTACTTAAGTACAAGTAAAAGTACTAAAAATCTACTCAAGTAAAAGTAAAAAGTAGTTCATTTAAAATGTACTTTAAGTAAAAGTTACTTAGTTACTTCCAACAACTTGACACTCCTATACAGTGCAAAAAAGGACAAGGGGTCATAAATCCAATCCAAAAACGGTTATTTTTGATTAAAGGAGATCTTTACAAATGTAAGTGCAATGACACTAAACATGTCAAACATTAAATATTTAACATGTCAACACAAAATTTAAGCACTTTTGGGACATGACAGCTAAAATAAAAAGTTAAAATGCCGCTGTCCCACTGTATATTTAAACTTTTGGTTAAACTTTGGTCCACCTTTCGAGCACTAGTCTACAAACTTCTTGTTGAGTTTGAGCAGCAGCTGATTTTCAGGGTGAGTAGAGCTCATCCGGGCTCGCTTTGCAGTGAACAGCAATCCAGCACAGCTGAAGAGTCACTCGCAGGTGGCCGAGGCAGGTAGGCCAGTAGGCTATTGAGTTTCAGTGTTGTGTGTTGTGCATGAACAAGTTCAAAAGAATGCGTTCATTGAACACGTTCATTTTTATGAGAACGTTGAACTGAACGCAACTTAATGACAAATAATGAATTTGAACGGTGAACACGTTCATATTATCTGAGGTCTAGCTAAAACGTTACGTTATGTTTTCCTTCTCCTGAGGAGAGACGCTGTCTAAAACGAATGCTTGCACCAGGTCGTTTCGATCATTGTTGTGTTTATTTGAAAAGAAATGCAGTCTTACAGGGCAAAATACCATCTGAAAGTTGCAATTCTGTTTTTCAACTTTTTTTTTCGGGGAGTGAAGCTTGCATAGAGCGCCAAATGTGCTAGGGCCGCCCCTGTGTAGCGCAGTGATTCTCTGTATGGTGCGCCCCACCGATGGGGTGCTGAGGCATAACAGGTGGGACGCGCGATCGGGAGGAGAAAATGCGAGGCGGATCTAATATTAAACCGAACTCATGTTTTGACGTCCGCATCTCTTTAACGGTAGAGCAGTAAAAAAATTGCTCTTTCGCCGTAGCCAGGGGTCGGCAACTCGCGGCTCTGCAGCCCCTCCGCAATGGATCCCTGTGCAGTGTTGTGCATGTCGTGCATATTTTTCGCGAACAGTGAACTTTACAATCAGTTTTCATATGTTGAAGGTGCACGTTAGGGAACGCCATACACTTTATGCAGCATCTACCACTGCAGTGAGAATTGCCTTGCGCCCTGAACTATGTTTTTTTTTTTACTTAGTAACGAATGTAATTTTCAATGTAGCGAAGTACAATACTTCGGTTAAAATCTACTTAAGTAAAAGTAAAATTACCCATTTCAAAACTACTCAAAATTACAAAGTACACGAAAAATTACTCAATAACAGTAACGTGAGTAAATGTAATTTGTTACTTTACACCTTTGCCATTTTTGTATATTCACAAATAAAATGAAAATGTTTCACAATTGTAGATTCCAGGGCAGAGACATATTTACATGTATGAACTCTCTCTGTGTGTGTGTGTGTGTGTGTGTGTGTGTGTGTGTGTGTGTGTGTGTGTGTGTGTGTGTGTGTGTGTGTGAGTGTGTGTGTGTGTGTGTGTGTGTGTGTGAGTGAGAGAGAGTGATAAGGGCCACTTTATTGGCCTGCATCAACATACTGAACTTTGTATAAGATTGTTTTACTTGGGTGTGCCTACATTACACAGGGATTACAGAGCCAAACCTGTTACCTTTTGTTCTCCAGAGTATGTGTTAGTATGAAAGTGTAGAAAAAGGACTCATAAAACCTGACTCTTCCCTCAACTCACCTATGGTTTTTCTTTCTTCTGTCATTGCATTAAAAACTTCCTGTTTCTTATCACCAGCATCCATCTATAAAAGAAAATGTGCAGTTAGAAATAAAACATGTATGCGAGAACATCCGCGAGTCAAACATCGTTACAGCACTGAAGAATAGAGTCAGCTTTATGGTAAATGTGGAAACAGCTCCAATGAGACTTGTTAATGTTTCTCTTCCTCTAAAAGTGACACGTGTCAGTATCTGAAACTGGAGATAAAACCTTCAAGATCCCAGAAAACACATCTTCAAAGAATTCAGAATCAGTTTGAGAATAAGAAAGCTTGTACTTACGCCTTTCACAAAATTAAAAGTTTACAGAGTAGAAGTATAAAACATGTCACCGGTAGGGTCTCAGATGAATAAAACACTCACTGGACTTGAACTAGTTGTCAATTTAGAAAAAGAATGGGAGGGACACACGGATTATTGAAAACCTGTTTGGGATTTCTCAGGTCGCTCCCAGTTTCGTTTCTGTGAAAATTGTAAAACTGGACCGAACCATTTCATGTCAGCTGGAAGTGTGCGGAGCATTTATCAGTACATTACTTAGAAAAATAGGTTTGATTTCTAAAAAGGTTTAAGACGCTAATCCATTTCAGATATTTTGAAATGACTCCTCAGATTGGGTGTGGCCCAACCTTTTCACACAGTGAACTTATTGTTGAGGGTTTCTCCAAATTTTAAAGAATGTGTCACCATAGAAAATTCAACAAGGCTGTTGTATAATAATAATAATATTTCCTATTATTATTTATTTGTTTATACTTGTCACGCACAGACCACTGAACCTTTTTACCCCTCCATGGAAGCACCCATGCAGGTGATGAGTTTCAGTAAGGAAGCTGTGAACTGACGATGCTGCAATTAAACACTGGACAAGAAAATATTTTGTATGACGCAGGTGTCATTGATTCAAAATATGTTAAAAAAACAAGTTCGACAGCCTGGTTTGCTTTAGTAGATGAACAAACTGTGAACACCTGGCGACTTTGGTTGTCCTCTGTGTAGTGTTTGTTTTTTTGACGGCACCTGAAGGAAACTTTTTCGTGTGATCGTTCTGTCCTTTAAATGAATCAATATCAGTATGTTCAAATGAAGATGAATTTGAATCAGTTTATTATTTTTGGAAACCCAGCACTATTTCCCACCAGTAATTCAGAAATCCGGATATTCTGAAAAAGGACTCGTAAATCCGGATCTAATAAAAACTGATTCGACGCTGCACTCACCCATGGTTTTATTTCTTCGGTCATCACAATAAAAATAACTGCTGTTTCCTTATCACCGACTTCCTTCTGTAAAAGAAGTATAATTAGAAATTAATATGTCACGATGACCAACAGAAAATTCACCTGCTCCGGACCACGAGGTTATAAAAAATCAAAAATCGTTACAGCACTAAAGAATAGAGTCAAGCTAAAGGGCGGACATTGTTCTTACCTTGGATAAACTCTTCTGGAAGTCAGTTTTTATCCGTGTGTCGCCCTGGATCCATTTAAGAAGCCTGTGCTCCGCTGCATTCTCGAAGCTTCCTCTCCCTGTCGCCCCCCAAAATGTGCAGCGCGACCGTATTCACAGCTTTATGGTAAATGTGGAAACAGTTCCAATGAGACTTGTTCATGTTTCTTCATGCTTTAAAAGTCACATGTTTCAGTGTCTGAACCTGGGGATAAAACCTTCACGATCCCACAAAACCGACACCACATCTTCAAAGAATTCAGAATCAGCGCCAGAATAAGAAAGCGTGTACTTACGGTTTTCAAAAAATAAAAAGTTGACAGGGTAAAGCTTAAAAAATGTCACCACTAGTGTCTCTGATGAATAAAACACTCACTGAACTTGGACTCGTTGTCAATGTAACTATAGAATGGGAGGGAGAGAAGGAGAACACGAAAACCGGGGGTGGAATTTTCGGGCCGCTCCCAGTTTCGTTTCTGTGGAAGTTGATAATCTGGACGGAACCATCTCTGGTCAGCTGGAGGTGTGCGGAGCATTTATTGGTAAATTATTAATACAAATAGGTCGAACATAACTGAGGAAAACGAATAATTTCAGAATTTATTTGTTTTATTTTCCTCATTCCCATTTTAAAATGCATCAAAATCAACGTGAAAACACAGTCTTAGTATAAAAAATAGAATTTAATATGCATGTCATCAACTTCACTTTGAGACCCTTTGAGAAGTAACCGTACACAAGCTTTCTGCAACCTGACCCCTAAACTCATTTGATTACATAATCACATGAAGGTAAAATCACCTACTGTATTCAGACAAAGCCCTGAACACCCTTTGGAACAGTCCACGCTTACTGGACTCTCAATGAGTCAGCACAAAAGTCTTAATTGACAAAAGAGAAGCGGTCTAGCAGCATTAAGTGGAATTAAGCACATTTAGCATATTCAATTTTTAAAGATCTGTACCCATATAGCACAGTAATGTTAAAAAAAATCAAAAAAAAACAAGGCACATCGGCCACGATAAATGATTTATCATCGATGATTCAAGTTTTGAATCAGTCTATACAAAAATATACATATAGCCACTGTGCAGTGACCAGGCTCACTCAGAAATGCAACATTGCACAATAAAATTACCCACATGTTCAACAATACCCCGGCATGTTTTTGCTCAGTCCAGGTACAAGAAGTTGTCCGGTCACACCCTCCTGGGTGTCTGACTCTGGGCAGAGGCAGACTTATGGACGGTTCTGTTGGGGAACATTTTGACCCCGATGAGCAGAAGGCACTTAAACCAGAGAGGTGCAGCTGCTGCTCCTGGCAGTGGATCCCAGGCACTGCAGGCCTGGTCCTCACCCGCTCAAAGCTCAGAAACTGCGCCCCACGATTTGTCTACTCGATAAAAGGCAATGCTCCTGTCTGTGCTAGGTCCGAGTGACTCCAGCTCACACTGGATCATTGTCCAGTGTAGGAGGATTTGGCAGTGTGTGCATTTCAGACTGAATTGATTCTCTTTGCATCTCTTGGACAGATGTGGAGTTCACTGTTTGACTGTGCCCGTCAGTTGATGGTGCGGACGCTTCTGGCCTCACAGTTTGAACGGGCAAATGTGCAGATACAGGCTCATCTGGTGAGGTGGAGGGTTCTGATTCAGCCGGCGTTACGTGACCGACCTGCACTGGCTGGGATGAATGTGCAGGTTCCAGAGGCTGTGAGACGGTTGGTGATGTGTGTGTTTGCAGGTGTTGAGTGCTTTGCTCTTTTTGTCTCTGTGGCCCTTGGTGTGTGTGCTGGGCCTGTGTTTTTGCAGGCTGCCCTGCAGTAGAGTAGTAAGGCAGGAACGGCCTCTCAGGCGCACAGGTCCACATGGCCAGGTAGGTGTGCATCAGCAGGTGGGGGAAGCGGGAGGTGAAGTAGGAGACAAAGTCATCTGGTATAGAGCCCAAAGTCTCCTGTACCTCAGCAGGTAACTCTCGGTAATGGTGTTTCTGTCGAGGAAGGGAACACATTAAATCTGAAGGTAGAAAACTGTTTCATTTTAAAACTAAATAGTAGCTACGAGAATACACGCTTACCTTGTTTCTCATTGCACGGAGCAGGTCTCTGACCGACCCACCCTTATAAGAGCGAAATTTACGCAGATCTGCCAGAGAAAGAGAAAAGAAAATGAAGAAATGCTGATATGACCCAGCTGTGTTTTTATTCATCATTTACCTAAAGAAGAAAATTTGGAATTGTAAGAACATAAAGGTGAGATGTGTGGGTTTTGTGTTTAATCCAGATAACATCTGATGTCTGTGATACTTCAAATGGTCGACAATAAAAATGTGTATAGTGCAAAACAATTAGCTAATATTAATAAAGGTAGTTTGTAAATGAAGGAGAATACTATAGCATATATGTCTATATAACATCACAAAAAGCTCACATGTACTAATCTGTCGTTCAAAACAAAAATGTTAACCATGACTATCTGGGCCATTGGTTTTATTCATCAATAAAACAAAGTGCAAAGTTCAGAGATAAGTAGTAAAATAAAATATCATAGGGTGGTGACACTGGGAGGGTGGGAATGCAGTCAGATCACCTGAGCAACACTCCCTTATGTACTCGTGGCATGATTCACTCTTATAAATTTACATCAGGCCTGTAGCTAAGTATTCCTCCAACTACCTCTATAATAATAATAATGTCAATTTGTGCAGGACAATGCTTTAAACACATGTTTCATGCAAGTGAACAAACAGGATGACATGTTTCACTTTCAGCCAGTGTCATACCTGTCTGCAGAGGAACTGTGATGTGCTCCCTCCAGTCACCCTTGACAACAGCCCTCCCCCCTCTCTCCAGCTGTCTCACGATTGGTCCGTCCAGCAGCTCCTTTTCTATTCTGTCACTTACATCCTGCGAGCAACCACAAAGAAAGAAAGTGTGTGAGTTTCGATGACTATGGCAGAAAAAAGCTGTTATTATACAGGAAGTCTCTAGTTTAGAAGAAAATGGTTCACATTTCTATAACTGAAGGTGTAAGCAACCTGCTTGTAAATTGATTCACCAGGTTCATAATTGGCTGTAAAAACCAGAGAGCATGATTTTTACACCTCCTGCAATCATTTGGAGTTGTTGGCTTGTGAAGAATCAGCTCTTTACACAGTATGATAAAGAGAGCCTGGCATCACTCTCCAGATTTAATTAAAATAGGCTGGATTTGTGATGAAGTTTATAAATGAAAAATGTGGATTAAAATAATTTTGAAGGGGAGTACAAGATGCGATTTGTGAGAGCAGAGGTTTATACCACATCTGGGGGAAGCCTTAAAAATGTGATCTTTAGAATAAGCAGTGAAACTGGAAGAGGAGTTCAAAAAAAGTGACCTGGAAGAACTGCAGCTCCTTCTCCAGGATCCAGAAGAAAGGGTGCTTGAGAACGCTCTCAGCTGAGGGCCTCCGGTGAGGCTCTATGCTCAGCATCTGCTCTATTAGATCTCTGGCTACAATGTCCCCTGTAAGTCACACAAACAATCAGATATTTTAGTCACCAAATAAGAATCCCAAAATCTGTTCCGACCACATCCACGCTACCCTATTGTTACACTGATCTTGAATTCATCAGAGACAACCAAACCAGAAGTCCGATCCTCACCGTGTTTGTCAGTCTGTAGATGGTCGAGGCTGTAGGTGCCTAGCAGAATGTTTGCTTGCCTCTGCAGAGACTTGCCAAAAGGGTGGCTCCCCAAGGACACCACGTAGTAAAACACACAACCAGCAGAGAAGATATCAACAGCGCACGTCTGTGAGGGAAAGTAAAAAGGAAGAGTTGCATTTGATGAAACTGAACAAAAGGACTCTGGGCCGGTGTCTGGTCAATAAACCTCCACGGCACAAATGTTTACTGTCCCCGGGCAAATGATTGTCAGACCCTGACCATGACTCACCGGGTTGTCTTTGCAGTCCTCACTGAGAACTTCAGGAGCGATCCAGCCCTCAGTGCCCGGCACCCCAGACCGTCTACTGAAACTGTGGCGGCCCACTGCAAGCTTCTTACACAGGCCGAAGTCTGAAATCATGGCCCGGACCCGACCATGGGCGTTGGGCATGGACACCAGGATGTTGTGTGGTTTCAGGTCTCGGTGGACTGAAGGATGAGAAAGAGAGGTGTAAAAAAACAGGGTGTCAGCTAAATCAATGGTGTATTTAGAGTAGGTTATGTATAACCCAATAATAATAATGAGAATGTGAAAGTCACTTCATATTCACAGATGGATACCTATGTTGAGAGAGTGCAGATGTGCCAGTCCTGACATGGTCTGCTGAAGCAGCACGACTGGCTGGAGTCCATGACGGTCAAAATCTTTCCTTTCCACATACTAGAAAGATAAAGACGACAATCAGGAAGTTAAAAAACGAAATTTATTCAATTAAATTTAGCATGGAAGGTATTTTGTTTTATTTATTGATGCTCTGTGAATAATGACTTTGACAAAAGACAAATAATTGTGGCTACCCCTTCCCCCCACTTATAATACACCTGTGTGTTAATGACACAGAAAAGGTAGTGCATCCTTAAAAAAACATTGACTGAAATAAAGCTGCTAAAACCAAAATACTTGACAACACACATTAATTCCAAAGAAATACTGAGGTGATCTACTCAGTGATGATAAAGCCATTCATTACCTCCTGAAGCGAAGCAGCACACAGCTCTATGGCGATGTACTGGAACTGACGGTCCCTCTCGGTGCAGAAGTAGCGGATGACATTTGGGTGCTCGTCCGACTCCCTCAGCAGCTGAACCTCTCTGTCTGCAAAGCTGAAGCACTCTGGGAGAATTCTCTTCACTGCCACTGGACGGTTGTCAAACTGACCCCTTGTGGAGAAAGAATGGAAATACAACATTGTAAGGTTCTTCAGTGTTCAACAAATTTTACAAAAGTTATGAATAACTATTGATAAGTTGTTCAGACTTACTTGTATACGATGGTACCTTCAGCACCATGACCCAAGACCTCTTTGGGATGAAAAGTTATGTTGCCCACTCGGACAATATTTGAGTCTTCCTCTGCAAGATAAATTTAATCAGTGAGAACTTTGAAACAGTTTAAAACATTTTTTAGTGGGAATACAATTTAATCCCTCTCAAATTTTACCTCCATCTTCATGCTCATTGGCCGAACTGCCCAACTCAGACACAGACAGATTTGAGTGGTTGGAGGCGCGGGGGGTGACGTTGGGGCTGCTGTGGTCTGAGCATTCGGAGCGAGTGCGGGCCACCTCCAGGTAGTCGCTGTCTGGGGCCAATCCCACGTCTGCAGGGGGAAACGGCTGCTGTCTCTGGAGCAGGTCCAACCTTTCCTCCATCTGTCTCTGGAACTCCTTGTGCTGCAGCTGCTGCTGCTTGTTAACACTCTGTGGCGAGAGGAAAGCACACTGTGTTTAATTCTAAAATAATAAAACTAAGTGTTGTTGGTATTTTATTTGGCCCACCGAGACATTCAGGACTTATTGGTGACCACAAACTATTCTATTTTCTATCACCCAAGTACAGTACTTGAGTACAATTTAAGCTACTTTTTTCTATTTTATCCTACATAATACTTCTACTCCCACAACATCTCGCAGGAAAATATTGTATGTTGGGGACCCATGTCATGTTTCAGATGTTATTGAGTTATTAGTTTTACAAGTTTTCTCCACTTAAAAGATGTGTGGGGCATTAACTCTGATAAAGATCATAGATAAGACAAAAATGAAAACAAATTAACCATCAATCATCTCCCCACCTCCAGATTCATTATGTGACCCTTTGGAAGGATGTAACATATTTCCTAAAATGAGAGTTTACATCCATCTACTTTCAGTGTTTGCAGCTACGCAACAGTCCACTAGGTGGTGATGTCGAACTTACTTGAGGGTAGGTGATCACAAAGGCCACCCATCCAGCCAGTAGGAAGGTGGAGAAGATGATTGTGGCCATGTCTTTGAGCATAGAGTCCATGGGAGCTTCTGGACGCACGGTGCGACCACCAGCCCCAGGTTCTTGGATTGATGTGTCAGGCAGAGTAGAAGAGGGACTGTCATCCATACCACTGTCATTCACCTTCTTCAACATGGTGGGAGGGGGGGTGGCAGAAGTGAGGACAGGGAGGAAAAGATTGAGAAAACCTGCACATGCTTGGTTATGTCTGTAAGAACATCTAGCAAAATATCTAAAGTATCCCACTCTGACACAGACCTCCTCTACTTTCTTGTCAGTGGCGGGTGGGATGACGTTGCCTTGATTGCGAGGGAAGCTGTCGGGGAACTTCTCCAGGATCTTGATGGGAGCTTCAGGGGGCGTCTCATGATGACCTGAAATGCATCATCAGGAGGCACTGAATCATGGGCATTTGTCTCACCCACAAACCTTTGTTGTTATACACAGCAACCAGCAGAGGGCAGTCTCAGTGTAACAATCAAAGTGCAACAGACCAATCATCAGCCAAAACTTCAACATGCAATGAATAGTAATGAGAGGTTTTAAACACACAGTATTTACCATTTAGCAGTTTTTTCTTTATATATATATATAATATTTCTAATAAATTGCTAAAGTGAAGCTTAAGACTTTCTGGGTGATGGTGGTGAAAGTCCGGTCTTCAGTATAACAGGTAAGACTGACAGTGGGAAGCTACACGAAAATTAGACGACCTGCTATTTACACCTTTACAGTATCTACTATTCCAATACCTATTAGGAGCAGGTAGTTCCTCATGAAGTTGATGCGGTTTTGCTCCCGAAGCGCAGGTTTGAACTTGACACTGGTGCTGGGTGTGATGACACACTCCTTGTCCTCTTCAGCTTCCTTGCTATTAGGACCTTCCAGCATGGGAAAGGTGCTGCCACGAGGCTGTGGATACACACACAAAACTTTTTAGGAGCTCAGATGATTTTTCTACCAGATGTCTCTAAATAAGAAAGAAAAAGCTATGGTATTCTTAAAGAAAACTACTATTCCAGGGGAAAAAGGCTTGTGAGCCGGGGCAAGCTATGACACAAATGAAACAGGATGTACGCATACAAACTCACTGGCATACCTAGAAGCCGCTCACCAAAAGTGACGAGTAATTACCAAACAGTGTAAAAAGGAGATAAATTACCATGGAAAGTGGTAGCACTTACTAAACTCAAACATATGTTTGTTTATTATGTTTCATCTTCATTTCTCAATGTAAATTAACCACTTTTGCCTAAATGACAATACACATGCAACTGTCACTCACCACCACAGTGACTCCATCATGCACCAGGGAGGGAGAGGCATACAGACTGGTAGAGTGTTTACCCACATACAAAGTGGGCCTTGAAGAGAACAAACACAGTCCAACAATTGGTAACATAAGTGCAAAAGTACCTTCATCATGATAATACATGAGTGATACTTCTATTAATACAATCTCGAGAACAGTGAGTACATTCACCATTACCAATTCGAAATTCGCAAGAGTTTTCAGAGTTCCTTGTCACTTCCCTAAATAGATCAAATCTTCACAGTGAACCAACCACTGAAAGTCCTGTGTCATTTTCAGCAGAAGCAGGTGCGAACACAATATATAAAAAGAAAACAGTGCTGCAGTGGTAATCTAGAATTGAAAAAAGTTCTCCGGCACCCACTCATTAGTCTAGACACCATCCCAACATTAAGCAATCTGACATTAATCCCAAAACTTAATACAGCGAAGCTTCAAACACATTGAATAAATCTCTCTAATCCTATTTTCTGAAAAGTAATAAAGAGCATAAATGGTACAAAAAAAAGACTGTTTTAGCTGATATCTTATTAAGAAAAATACAAATGAAAAAAGTCATAACAATCATAAAAATAAAAGCCCCTCAATCAGTCATTACACTCAGTCTGCTTACATGAACGTATTCTTTGGCTTCTTCTCTTTGGGAAATGGGTATTTCCACTGCGTAATGCGGCCGACCTCTCCTGACATGAAAGTGAGGTAACGCAGGGTTTCCACGGCCACGTTAGTGTGGGGAACTTTGCGCAGGCCCTCGCGCTGCCAGATGTACATGGCCACCACTGGAGAGTTGTAGTTCTGAACCCACTGAACGTCTCCAGATTCACTGTCCACGGTCACCACAAGGCCGTCGCCGTTGGACACAAAATGAGCCATCTCTGTGGGGAGCCAAAGAGTGGACATGTGATTGGCACCGTCTGACGGAATCTACAGCTACAGATGAGGCAGAGTGTCTGAGGGTCTTACTGTATTTAGTGTCATCATCAGGAAGGGTGGAGGCATAGTCTGAATAGGTGGCATTCCAGCGCAGCTCTCTACTCTTAGTGTCATACATGGTGATGGTATACTCTAACAAGCAGATGAACAACAGAGATTTATCCACACGGGAACAACATTTCTACTTCTTTCCTTATGTAACACATTCAAAAGCCCGTCACCGAGTATCCATTTCTGGGTGTAAATGCAAAGTGGTGTTGATTTACTTTTGTTCAGATAGGGATTCATAGATTAAGATATGTGGAGCAACTGTGAAACACAATCCTGCATATGTGGTGTAAGTATTCAAGGCAAGGCTGCAATTACTGTCCCAGCATTCTCAGATGTTAAGCACTGCAGGAGCAAATTGGAGGTTAAGTTGTAAATAAAGCCCCTTTTCCACTGATCAAAAAACACACTAACATTTGGCCTTTGTCTGCAATGGGAATGGAAACAATCAGCATTCACTTCAAGGTGAAATTACTCTGAAGAAGACGTATTTGTTCTTCTATATTTTAGCAGTCTAGATGCAGTCAACATTATGGACCTATGAACCTACGCGTGTTGGTGCATAAATACCCATAAATGTTTGTGTATTTATTGTTTTTCTAGGAAACACTGTGGAAACACTGTGGAACAGCAAGGTGAGAGAACTTCTCATATTCCGGCACCTTCATGACGTCAAACATGACTCACCAGGGGAAAAAACAAAGGGGCAAACTCCTATACTGGCAATTGGAGAGGAGTAAATCGCCTTTTTAGTTAAAAGAAAACTGGGTATACCTGCTTAGAGGTGTCAGTGTTTGCAATCTGGAGTTATAGCATGAAAGATAAATAGGGGTTTTGAACAGCCAAATCAAATCAATAGCTGATTGGGTTGAAATATAGTCAGTTTTTACCTGTGCGTCCCAGATAAAGAAGGGATGAAGAGGGACAAAGCATCTCAGCAAAGGATGAAGTCAGGGTCTGTTGTTTCTCACCAGTCAACAGGTCCACCACATACCACAAGTCTTGCTTCTTACCTGTTTATGATCACATAGACAAGCACACAGAAACAATTATCCTCCCTTACAATGGCTGCATTCATATTGTTCCTGGCAAAAGCACAGGTATGTCAGTTTTCATATCTATGTACTTATAAAACACAGCAACGGTCAATAAAACAATATAATTAATAAACATTATTTTTACATCAATAGAAAAAAATATAAACGTCAAATGTATCAATATAATGTTTATATGAGGTACACAAAAACAGGAGGTATAATAATTGATACACCTCAGATTAGTGAAATGTTTTCTGTCCATCTTTGTTTAGAAGAGTTTAAAAAACTTCACTCAGAAGTAAGTCTTTAAACTTGTAATTTAAATAATAAGGTGATATTTATCAGGATAATTATCAATAAACTGATATGTAACTTTAATTTGTTGCCATTTAGCCCGGGCCTACTTTATTCGAAAGTATAATTCTGGTTTAGCTGCTACTACCTTTATCTACTCTGAAACTGACACCCACTGCATGCAGGTCTGCCCTGGGAGAGATATTTGTGGTGTTTTATCTGAGGGCTAATCACACCAAATACATTTCAGATTTAAACCTATCTAAAGAAAACTGACGTGGCTGTTTTCAGGAAACTGTCAAACTGACCAAATGGGAGCACAATGTACAAGCCCAGCCCAGCCAAGCAGAATAACATGAAGCCATTTAACCTTGACAGTGATGGGTGTTACCATTCTATCGTTAAAAGATCGTCCCACGTCCTCTTTTGTCTTTTATCATCTCAACTGTCAATCCAGGGAGCGGCAATCATACTCCAATCATACATAACTTTTACAAATTAACAGTAAAACCATAAATAGGGAAGCAACCCCTTTGATTCAATCATTTTATTAACTGTGGGATTCTCTGAGGATTAAGATTTGACCTGAGCATTTCCTCAAACTGACGTTTAAAGAGCGACCTTCCACACCTGTAGCCTTTTCAGACCTTTGCTTCGCCAAACATTTTTATCCTGGCAGCAGTGGCAGTTGAATGAAAACAAAAGCTTCACCGATTACGACAGTAGGGAGGCAAATGTCACCCACTATCCTCCGCTAGCTGTTGTTAATTCAAAAGAGCACAGGCTGTGGTCGGAGGTTGAGTGGAAGAGAAAGGTACCGCAACGTATTCTGTCAAAGCCAGATAACACCAGCCTCATTTATGTGAGGAGACGCACTGGGACATGGACTACACACGTTTGTGGATAAGGAAATTCATGGCCGCAATTCATTTCAGTCTCACAATCGAATGGTTCAAAATGCCAGTGCTCAGCAGGCAAGGAGCGTGCAGCATACAGAACCACACGTTGTCAAAAGGCATCATTTCTATTTGAGAGGCAGCCATACCAGTGTAAAGGACGCCATCAGAACTGCGACAGGGAGAAGCTTGGACCAACTCAGGGATAGTGAACGGCAATTTCTGTTTGGGAGACATGAATCCACGTTAGCTAGCCACAACACTGCGTATGTCGTAATAACGTAGATATGGGGAACATCCTGAATGCTCCCCCCACAGCTACAACTTCAGAATGAGGGTGCATTATTTTCAGCCTGACACATGTGGTGTTTTACTATAGAAAAGGGAACTGAAGAGTGTCACTTGCTCAAGAGGGGAGATCAGAATCAGTGATTAAATTATTTCCTCTTACTGTGAGGCCTTCGCTGTTCTTCCCTCCCAGGGAGTACAGGCTACCATCGTTTGGGTCAGGCAGAAACGCTGGCCTGGTGGAGAGAGGAAAGAAGAAACTGCATCAAATCTTAAGCCAAGCAAAGGTATTTGAGCAGTTAGTCTGAGTCAGAAACGAGACAAGCTCAACAGGTTACTTCATTCATTTGCATTCACCAACTGAATGAGGACATATGCCAGTGTCCCCAAGCAGAAAATAACTCATGGATACTTACTCAGCCACGTGTGTGGGGACCTGAAGAACTGGATCTGTGAGGAGAGTGAAGGAGACAAGATAGACAAGAATATTAGACAACAATGGAAACCATGACTATAGGCTGTTGTGTAAGAGAATGACATGAACACCGGTGACATTTGTCCACACTGAAGACAAAGTCCAAATCAAACTGATTCCCCTGTGGCAAACACGAAAAGGCAAACAGTCATGTTGGCAAACTGCTCATAAAAGAAGCATGTAACATCAATGGGGACAAAAAAATTGATTGTTTAGGGAGATCATATCTGACAATTCAGATAGGATGACCCTGAATATCCCACAGACAGACACAAAAAAGCAGCTGGGTCACTCCAGAAAGCACACATCACTGTCGTCCTTTTCGAGAAATAAAAGAGTTTGTGATTATTTAAGATAAAAGTCTAAGGGGAGGCAAAGCGAAATTTAAAATCTACACTTTACTGAACTAAAATGAGATGAAGAGGTGCTTAAGGAAAGGCACCATATAAATAGATTTCATGACCCAATGTTAGGTTATGTATAAAATAATTTATACTACACTGCTATGCTGGGCATCCATCAGAGAACGGCAATCGGTTTAATGGAAATCTATTTATCTATAGATTAGATCTAGATAAAAAAAAAATGCCAGAGTGAATCTTTAAACCAATTACAATGGCTCTTTAAGAGGTGAGCTAAAGTGTGAGCACCACACCTTCATTGCTAGAAGACAAACACACAGCTCCCTGCAGTGTGAACATACAGGGCGTGGACCAGATGGTGCTGATCCGTGTGGAGGTGCCTGAAAGGGTCAAAATAGCAGTTGGGGGGGGGGGCAGGATTACCAATGCGGATGACTGTTGTGCTCAAGAAGCATCTTCATTCATTAGATGATTTAATTACAGCGGCTGGCGACAAAACAATGGTTTTCTGAGTTGCAGAATAAGATGTTAACCATGGTTGGCTTAAATGCAAATATATGTTTGTAACGCCAAAGAGGAGTGACAAGCAAACAGAGAGAGGACGCCCGTGTGGCCTGAGCTGTACCGGTGCGGTCCAGGGTAAACATTTTTGCATCCCCATTATCATGTAGGTGTATGGTTTCCTGACTAGAGCACAACAACAACAGGTGTGTGCAAAGCCTGGTGCAGAACTCTGCAAATTTATATTCAACAGCTCTTCCAGAAAAACAGATGATGCGGAGGAAGCAGCCTCTTCTGATTATTAATGATTTGGGAATGAGGTGCAGCCAACCAGGACTTGTAGACTCAAATCTCTTTCATCTACTGTAGTTTTTAGCGTTGTACTAGTGAGGATAATGTAAGAAACTGCATCTAAAAAATCAGGAGTCTTCCAATGTCATATTGCGTTAGAGATATTACCTTGTAGAAGCAAGAGTAGTTTTCTTAATATGTTTTCCGATAACACTTCAGTCAATCTTATCTCATGAAATCTACTCTCATGTAGTGCTTACATTATCATGGTAACCACAGCCCATGCTGCGTGTGCAGGTGAAACTATAGTGAACGTGCTAACCCTTGCCCACTCTTGACCTTGATTACAGGCTATATTTGCCCCTCTCTCCGTTAATCATTAACCTGTGTCCATGCCTAACAGCAACATCTCGCTGCATTTTCCTCAAGTAGGACTTGAACACAAGATTTAATCCTGGGAAATGTTTCCTACAGCTAAAAATATAAATAGAAAGACCTCGTTGGTACATTCTTTAACAAAATAAACAATAAGAATTACCATTTCAATAAACAATCAGTTATCTGTTGGTTTCTCAACATGATTGAAAATAGGGTTAGGGTTAACTAAATGTGGTGGAAACAAACCCTAAACAGTATTAGAGAATATTAAATGATGAACTGCTGTATTAAAAGTAGAATCACGTTTGAATTGTTAGATTTATACTTTGGTTGTGGGTACACCGATTGTGCTTTTACATACAATGTTTTTTACAACTATAAAAGTTGATATTGGTGACGCAGCAAATACATTGAACAGGGGTCCTGCACTTAAGTTTGTTTTTTGGTGGCGGAGGGAACCTGTGGCTGCACACAAGGACACTTTTTGTTTTTGCAAATGTAACCTGAATAAGACACCGTGCCTTCAGCCAGTCATACAAACAACTCAACCCTAGTGCTCTCCTCTTACCTTCTTTCAGTGTCCATTTGATAGAGCCTGATTTCTTGTTAACAGCATGTAGGTTTCCATCCAGGGTGGACACAAAGAGCAGGCTTTCAGGGAGGGAAACTGTGCCAGCACTGCAGAACCCCTACAGAAAGACACATCACACACAAAAATAAAACAGGATGCATGTGGTGATAAACCATAATTCTATTCAGCACTAACATATTTATAAAATATATTCATAATACATATGCTTTAAAACGATCACACAATCAAGTTTGGTGAACAGGCATGAGGGAGCATGATGGTTCCCACTTAAATCCACAGGTGCGGTCAAAATGTGTGCAACTGCATTAGGGTTGTGAATAATGACTTCAACCACTAATCACTCAGACATCATTTAACTTCACACACACACATCGGGATCAAAGATTGAGAATATTCACACACCGATATGAAGGCATCTTGCAGCCGATCCTTTGTGTGACAAATGTTTGCATTCTGGAAAGAGACACCTGCTATAATCACCCTGGTATGGTTAGATTTAGATGGAAGGGAGTAGGGTGATGCGCTTCCCCAAGCAGCCGGTCCCTTGCTTTACGAATAAATTAACCTCAAATCAATACATTACAATGACAGTGGAAGAAGAAGATACTAAGAAGGGACTGACTAGCAAGGTGACTGATTTGGGCTTAGCTACTGAACAAGCTCGGTCAGAGGATTTGAAGTAACAGCTGGAGCTACAGCGCTGCAGCTTGGAAGAAGGCAAACAAACTGCCCATTAGCACATGTGCATGTTTTATACTTTACTCAAACTACAACACAGCATTCACTTCAGTGATGGTTTGGCTTTTTTGATATATTCTGCAATTAATTGAGTGAAAAGAGCACTGCATCTTCACCGTGCACAGTGAGCTGCCAGGCCATATGGGAACCTGGCTTTCCAGGATCTTTCCCTCCCACTCAGAAACACAGGGAAGATAAGCAGACATGTGAACACAAAGGTGGATGGGTTCAGTAGGACAGACAGTCATGGATAGTAAATGTAACCAGGAGGCAAGAGACACACAAAGGAAAAAAACAAACAAAAGAAACCCAGAGAAAACAAATGAACCAAAAACCACTACAGCAGCTAAGTGACCCGCCCTCATGACTTGGCTTATGCCAGAATTAACAAGTATGTGGGTGACCTGTGCTCCACTCACCCACTATGGAATTCTAAAAACATTGCTCTTCAAACCACCGTACGTGCAGGAAGAGTTCCAGTGGTGGAGCCTGAGAGCTGTGACTGACCACCAAACCAAAGGAAATCGGACGACCTCAGCCAAACCTTTACTGTTCTTCTTCAAAACGATAAGCAACTAGAACACACAAGCTTCACATATAAAAGAGTTGAAGACTCTGAAAGCAGCTCAAGAAATCTAACGGTTGTCCGTGATGTACTTTTCGAACTGATTTCCACCCAACTTATGATTTGACATCAGCCCCTTTCAGCTGCCAACGATTAGGATCAGCTCTGAAATGAAAACCTGGGAGTGCCATCTTTACTCAGTCTTAGGAACTCTGGGCAGCTGAGAAAAACATCAATCTCATGCTGAATCATCCCAGTATTGATCAACAACCCTGGCTAATCCCTCTGAACAGGTCCCCAGGGGGTAATGTAAATATCCCCTTACATATAATGTAGATGACCCGTTTCTAATTACTAACACACACCTCTGAGCATTAATCCAGGATTTAAGAAGGATGGGTGGAAGTGCAATTACGCCAAACACAAACAAATCAGCCAGAGCTATTAAATCCAGCCTCAGTATGTGGTACAGTGAGCACAAACATCACCACTCAGGGGGTTTTCTCTTAGTCATGTTTCTTCAGTTTAAATTTGGGATAATGCTTGCATGTGGTAACTGGCCAGACAGAAACAGAGGCAAAGACAATCTCATGAATTGCACGTTTCCCACAAAGAGACAGAGTCTTTCCAAATTTGCCTAAAGAACCCATGTGGTAGTCTCACATCTTATACAAGCATTTGAGTCAATATTGTGCACCTGTGACTGTTCCCACTGGGCTGCCTGCAAAGCTGCAAGCATCACACAACTGCACTGAAAGAATCATAACTAATATGCCCCCACCCCCTGAAAGCCCCACTATAGCCTCTGTCAGGCCTTTTGGTTTCGCAAGCAAATAACTTTGTGAACATCTGTTAGCCTGCTTGTTTTGGATGGACACTGATATTCCTATAACTGCTGAATACTGCTTAGCGTTTGTCTTCAGAAACCTCTAGTTTACAATGTCTGGCTGCTTAGAGTAACTGAGGAGGGGAGTTATGAAGCTTGTTACAACACTGGAACATCGGGGCATTCCCTCTCACTTCCTTATTCTGTGTGTAAAACAAAATAATGTGTGGTGTTGTGCAAGCCAGATACATAATGAGAGCAGAACTGGGCGAAAAGTCTTGGCAAGTTCTGAAGTCTTCGCTTTCCTCCGCGGCTTAAAGCTGTAAAAACCACTTGTCTCAGAGGAATGACAATTGTAAGGGTAAAGAGATGAATCATACAGACACAGGCCTTAAACTCCTGAAAACAGTGTCTTCAAGAGAGAAAATCTAATTTCTAGAGATTATTCATAAAAAAGGTATCCTAATTTTAACTAAATATATAAGCTGGGTCCAAACTGGAACAAAATTTGTGTTGAAGAGTGGCACAAACTCACAGCATCTACTCATCTGGAGCAAGCAAGATTCAACACAGGAACCAAGATAAGAAACCAAGAAATATTTATCTCACGTCTTTACTTGTTATTAGAGGATGTAGCGCAGCCACACGTGTTTACAAAGTAAAAAAAAAAACTTTCTGCACATGCGGAAATGTGAGCAAAAGGCACCCTGATGATCCAACCGTCTCAAACTCCGACAGGAAAGTGGCAATTGTTAGTTTGAAAATGATTATAGGGCTCAGGAAGTTTGATTTCCTTCACAGTGTCACCAAACAAAGAGTCTGTGATTGTTTGATGTCCTTTTTTTGGCAGAAAACAGTTGAGAGACATTTTGAAATCCTCCGTGTCAACACAGGCACTATCAGTTGCTCTCGGCCTGGTCTTGCTTACAGTGGGACGAGTGTCACGTGTTGGCCGTCGCTCATGGCACACTCAGTCAAAGCACAGCCAATCTACTGTTGTGATAAGATAGTCAAAGATCACAACATCGTTTTTAACCAAATCAGCATATCTAAGTTCGAACTGAACCTGACATTTTTGAAGAGATAAACCAAAGTGGTAGTGTCAACAATGAACACACGTTACACATAGTACTGTAAAACTAGTTAAAGGGAAGGAATATTGGTGTTGTTATGAAGGGTCCACAGACGGTTAACGTACGGTGAGAGGATAAACAAACCGGAAGGGCTGATGAAAGGTCTAGCTCTATTGTGAAGAGAAAACAGTTACAGGGGAATCTAACGAGTCCGAGCTCTGCTGCCCCTACTACATTTGTCTCTCTCTCATTCACACACACACACACACTATAGATAGCCTATCACCCTCACTACTCTAATAGACAGTCTAGCTGGCTAAGAGGACCTGAGACATGATAGGGGATTATAAAGCTACTTTAATCTGCTGCCCAGCTGAAGTGGTTTAGTAACTTGGAAGCCACTAGTCTCAGCCTCAAGCTTTTCTAGGGACCTGGATCAGTTTCAACAAGTTAGCTAGCTCCCTTTTGTACCAGCCACCAACACTGTGGAGCATGAAATTTCGATAACGCCGCACCACTACCAGATTTATGTTACGAGTTTAAGTTCCGGTGGTAGGTAGAGTTAAAGTGTAAACCATGTGTGGATGACAGGTACGGGTAAGAACCATCTACTCTCCTGCATCAAGCCTCTACTTTAGCTGTCATTCATTTCAAAGCGTATATATGTATTACTTAGCCCAATATCGAAGAATCTGTGGATTATCAACACAACCCGGTCATTAGGTTACGCTGCCTGGATTGCCACCTCTGCAACATGTAACACACAGAACTCAAATAATGTATTTTTCAAGGCTGCTGCTGGTGAATGGGTCCGAGATAAACAAAATGATAAACATATGGTTGACACACAGGTTTAGGCAGCTATCCTTGTTAGGACACTGCATTGATTCCCATGCATTGTGGGACAGCAAAACTGAAACCGTAACTATGTTCGTGTGAAAGCCTAACTTTAAACTAACCACAACTCACATCTTACCCCGAACCTTCACCGTGCCTAACCCTAACTTTAACCTAACCCTAATTCATATTGTAGCCTAAAATTCAACCATAACCGGTTCATGCCTAACCCTATATTTATCCTTAACCTTACACCACAACTCACATCTAACCCCTGAACCTTAAACATAACCAGTTCATGCCTAACCCTATATTTATCCTTAACCTTACACCACAACTCACATCTAACCCCTGAACTTTAACCATAACCAGTCCATGTGTTGCACTAACTTTAACCTTACACCACAACTAACATCTTACCCCTGAACCCTAACTAGGACCTCAAAAGCGACGTTTGCCTCAGTAGTGCTGAGCTTTGGTCCCCATGAGGTCCCTGGTCCTGAGAGGACAAGTGTTTATACTGGAAACGGTCCAGATGATAAACAAAAACGAGTAACACACACACACACACACACACACACACACACACACACACACACACACACACACACACACACACACACACACACACACACACACACACACACACACACACACACACACACACACACACACACACACACACACACACACACACACACACACACACAATTCTCTAGTAACCTCTCACACTGATCTTTCCAGCATGTCTACACCTATGAGACCATTCTCTGCAGGATACACACACACTTATACACACTTGAATAAACGACAATGTTTGTCTTGGACCGGTATCAACACTGAAGCGAGATAACCGGCCTATGTTGGGGATAAAAATGTGGTTTAACGGGTAAATTCCGCGCTAACCTTATCCCGGGTTAAGCTAGCTTATCCGGTTAGCCCTCTTACCTTTTGTGGGAGCCCAGCGCAGCAAAGCAACGCCAACAAGATGCACCACACCAGGGCCCGGCTGCTCACCGTCCAGTCCATGTTTCGAGGTCTCACACCGGGGTAGACGAGGGGCTCCGGACGGCCGTCGACTACATAGAGAACCTGGATTGTTCCGGCTCACTAGTGGACGTTGTGAAATCTTTTTCTTTTTTTTTTTATATCGGCGCTGTGGCGTTAGAAGCTTTGATCCAGAGCAGCAGCGTTGGGGAGATACGCTTCTTCCTGAAATGAGAACCGAGGGGGCTGGACTTTGGGACAGACGTCCACACGAGTGGAGGAGGGGAGACGTACAGCCGCTGTGGACCAATCAGAAGCGGCTCCACTGACTCCCGGATGTGCTATAAACCCACATCCGGGAGGGGGACATGTCTTTCTGCAACACTCCTCTTGGAAGCATGCGTTCTCCGGGTCGACCTGCTCGACTCGAAATATTTGCCTTAAATATGGAAGTGAATCGACAATTGTTTATATCGACTAATCGTTATTACGGTTCAGGAGGTTGAAGAGAAATTAGTTTGAATTTGATGAGGCGCTGAAAATCATGCGTGTACGAGCACGGAGACAAGGCCGCACCAGCCAGGAGGGTCACATGGTAAAAATAATGTTTTCTAGTCTCAGATTGCACGAAGAAGAAGTTTTAAATATTGTTTTTTCTTCCACTTACATGTAATTTAATGTTTTTCCACAGAGCTGGCGATGAACTGGGATTGAGGCGATGGCTCACCCACACGTGGAGCTGCAGATGGAGGCCTGCTAAGGTGCGTTTCATTATTTATTAGGGAAAATATGTATTATTATTTTCTTTCCTTGGGTGGTACGAGTGATGATTTCTTTGCGTTAGACTTCTGATGTTTAAATGAAGTTAACTTTTAATCTGACATGTCCCACTAACGCCATTCCATAGTGTGTGTGTGTTAAATGTGTCTCACTCGTTCATTTTTATCTTCATATACAGACGCTGTTGACGATGGTGGAATGATCTCTGCATTAACAACATGGTAAGTGTCTTTGAATGAAATCTCCTTTTTTTTTTTAAATGGTTACGTGTGATGATCATGATGCGTTAGACTTCTGATTAAATCTTGAAGACAACCTATCAATCTGACATGACCTGCATACAACATTTGAATGAACTGTATTACAATAACAAGCTCATTAAAAGTGTTTCCTCTTCTGCAGGCATCAGACTGAAATGGACCAGAACCGTGTAAAGGACCAGATGACACCATGGCTTACAATGTCTGCATTTCCTGATCAGTTCTTGATCTGTAAATGTAAAAGTATCTGAATAAAGCATTGTTTTTAAACCTGTGTTGCTTCTGTAATTTCACTTTACATGTTTTGATAGTGGGTTTTGTCTATGCACTCTTTGGAACCTGAGCGGCTTTTCCATTGGCCGCTCACAAAGGCCAAGAGCGGTGCGAGATCATCTCTTGTCATAACTGGAGTTTCTTGGCAACTTTCCCAAGTCTCTCTTTTTAAGCAAGGCACAAAATCTCAACACACTAAAGTAATATCTTTTCATGCAACTACATTAATGTTGGGAGATAGTTGAAAGAGCCTATAAATGCTGACATGTCCTGAAGCTAAATGAATCTTGATCAAATTAGTACATTACTGACTTTGTTGCAGTAAGTGGACATGTATGTGTCTTATATTGCATTATATTCTCAATGCATTTTGCTAATGGACATGTACAGCAGTCATATCTGCTTGATGTCGTAATCTGACCGATCTGTGACTTGTGCAGAGTCGAGACGTGATTATAATATTTCATTAGCAACACGTAAACACTATAATCAAAGAAATATTGCTGTTACTTCTGCAATTGTAAGGTCATCACCAGAACTTAAATCTCCAAACAATAACAAGATTTTGTATCTTTGTCTTACGACCCTGTGAATTGTCAGATACATTGAAATATCCAGCTCTTGTAAATTGTCACTTTTATAAGATCAAATTATATATTAAAGATTAATTTATTAGGAGCATACTTGCAGTCCTAAAGGTTAAAATAGTTTTGATATGTAATGAGTTCATCCTTATGAGAATCTGGCATCCTGCTATTTTTTTCTGTCTTGATCACAAAGACGCAGTGATTCTTTACAAGCAAAAGGTTTTATTGATCCACAACGATCAGAACCATGACATTCTGTGACATCACTGAACACAACAGCAATGTTTGATATTTTCACCACTGTGAAAATGAACAACACCAAAACTTGTGAAAACAAAGGGCATGTCTCAACGGACAAGTAATGGCACAAAGACTTCTTTTTTTTTTTTATCTCTATCCTCAAAACGATGCAACAAATGAGGTGGTTCACAAGGGAGGAATGTTTATTTTTAAAGGCACTTTCTGCCTCATACACTTTGCCAACACACACATTTTAATGTAAAACATGTAAAGTAAAAAGTCACCTGGCAGATTACACATTTGCTGTTGTAGTTTATTGGTGTTATTCCTCTTTAATGTGTACAGTACAGAAATAACAGCAAGTCAATAATTTAACTAAATTAGCTGGATGTCTGCTGACATTAAATAATATGGCTAATATCCAGTATGTTACTTATTCAAATAAACAAGAGCCAGTATGCTTCTGACTCTTTCTGTTGACAGGGTTTCAGTCTCTTGCTGCTCCCTCGAAAAATTATCTTATGGATTTCCAGCTGTAATTATGTAATTATCCAAAATTCAAGTGTACAATCAGTGGAGTGGCCTCAGCGTGAGCACGGGTTAATTATCCGATTGCTTATTTGTCACGCTAACCACATACAGGAGACTTCAAACAGGACTGAAAGATTGCTTTGGCAAGAAAAACAGGAAATTATTACTTTTGCTCACGTCTGAACAGATCATGAAAAGAAGCATGTTGCGTAGAAGCACGACGTCAGTGAATGAGATATTCCTGGAATGAGCTGGGGAGCTGCATTCCGATTTATACATTCATCAGACCTAGGCAATGTGTAGCTGCTGTGTTTGCTGATATATTTTAACTTACCCCACTAACATCAGATTTAGCTCTAGTCCCTATACGACACAGTAAAAAGCAAACAGGCTGAACGCCATAAGTGTCCATAGCGGATTCAAACTGTCTTCGTACCTCCGCACACGGCGCCGCTGATCTGTTTGCATATAGTAAGTGCCAGGCGGCTGGCACAGGCAGCAGTGTGGATGGGTGATAAATGAATCTTGATAACCCTGTGAAATGTGCAGTTAAACAGACGCAAGGGGCTTCCAGCACAGTCATCTCTACGTTCCAGGGTTCTTCCCTCACTCAGACGTCCACACTCGCCATCAGTGGCTTCAAAAGTTCTCGTAGAGTTACAGCAACAGTGAACCGCTCGGTGAGAGAGAGAGGTCGCACACAAAGCTTCCACCGTACAACCACCACGTTTGGTGCAGCTGTACATCACAGGTATTATGGTTCTTCTGGTTGAATCAGATGGCTATAACTCGACCCACCCCTATACTCTTATTCGTTAAACAGCCTCAACGTGTATTTCATCTGACAATGAATCATAATATTTTGATGTCACAGGAATAAAACAACTCTTGTGTTGCTCTCAGTGGCAACAAATGATTGCGAGCTCGCCAGCACGTCCAGTTTTTGTGAGCGTGTCCACTGACATTTGCCACAATGGGGCAGGGTCATGGGTAAAACCATCGGGGGAGCTGGCCCAGCCCATTGCTGCACCCGCAGGTTTTTGAGTGGGCGGGGACTTGTCATTTTGCCACGGTGATAAAAATGTCCATCAACGTACGCTTTGACCAGCAGTCTTCACATGTCGGAGACCTCAGACTCCTCAGGCTCTGGGTCCTTCAAGGCATCGTTTGTCACAGTAACCAAGTTGGCATTTGAGCGTGTGTCCATGGCAGAGTGCATTATGGGTAGCCACACGTCGTCCATGTTTGGCATCACAAATATTTTCTGTGGGAGGCAGAATAACAAGTAAAGTTATTTCAATGAGAAAAAAGGGAAGGAGGGACACTGACATTTATTCACATGCTTTTGTTAGTGTGTGGAGCAGGAAACATCGATCATAATATAATAGAGTCACATTAGATTATGTCTGTTAAGAACTGGAGAAAAATACATGATTTACATCATCGACTGCACATCCAGCCCAACACTGTTATGTCTGGACACTGGTTTGGCATTTGTTGAAAGCCAGATGTACACACTCACCCACAAATGAGACCTGTGCATGCTGCAACATGGTATTTTACTGGAGGCCTGGTTGAGGAGGGGGGGTGCATAATGTTAAGCCTCAGAGGAGTCAGTCAGGGATAAATGCAGATGTGCAGTAGATCTGACAGGGACACTTTGCTGCAGCTGTGCCTCAGGGTCGTTATCTATGAGCGGGCGTATCATTACTTTGGTCTATATGAGAGGGGTGGGAAAGCCACAGGCACATTGTTTTAAGTGCGTGGAGGTGGGCAGCCATATATCAATCCCAGTCCACTTTTATATCCTAAATTGTAACCTAGGGGGAGATTCTCTTTGTCCTCGAGTTAACTTCCAACTTCTCTGTGGGGTCTTTCCGAAGCTTCCAAAGTGTACGATGGAATACAGCATCACCTCATATCTATGTAAACATTATTTTTAATTAAACATCAGCATGCACAGGGTCCAATCTTTCCACTGCTTACCTGGAACTCCTGATTCAGCTTCTTCTCTATCCAGTCAGTCACGTGAACGAGCGTGACCTCCCTCTCTCCCAGCTTAGGCCGTGCTTTCAGCTCCAGGTGAGGCGGACTCCGGAAACCATACCTGGCCGCCGCGAGGAAACGTTCATGGGAAAAGTTATATAATCTCATACAAGCTGAATTAGTATATTAAGAGCAACATACAAAAGGTTACTATTTCTTTAATAGTATAGTATTTGATGTTGATTAGTGCCTCGTTTTTCATTTGAGGGATTTTGAGAGGCATAAGGAGGTGAAAGCCTTCAGTACTCACAAGCGGGGAAAAAAATGAAATATCAGAAAAAATATATTAATTTGGTTAATAGAAATATATGTTTTCTTTCTATCATCAGATTTTTCTTCGTGGCGCTTTAGGGGTCCTCACTTCCCGGTCAGGAACATCTGCTGTACATGCTGTCGACGGTTTCCTAATTAAGCCTTAAGCTTGTGTGCTAGCTCACAGGGCTTATTTAATAATTTAATATTACACGTCTATAATGAGAAAACATGCAGGGCACTTTTGACCTTATTCTCTTCAATGTTAAGTATATTTATCTCAGCAGTGATTAAAAAATGTTTTTCTTTCATTGCATGCATGTCTATATTTGCCCAGCAGAGTGCGCAGTGTTATTTCTCTCTCTCCAAGATTCCCACACATTCACAGAGTACATCCCTCTTCAATGTACTCCTCCCTAGAAGTAAACGTACCATATCCTGTCCGTGGGGGGAGGTGGGATGTTGACAGCCAGCGTCCCGCGGCACTCCTGCACCTCCACGGTGAGCAGCAGGGGCGTGTTGGACACCTCCTCCATCTTCTTCTTGATGAACTCCGTCTCTGTGGCCTTCTGGAAGTACTTCGACTTGGCTATCTTGTCCACGAAGCGCATGATCTTGCTGGGCCTGTGGCCTCCCACATAGCTACGTGAGCAGAGGGATGGGAACGGAGGAGGTGAGGAGGCAAGGAGTGACTCAGATTCATAATTTATTCATAGCAACATCTCTTGCCACTCAGCACACACAACTGAAAGAGAGGATGGGGTTGTGTGACTGTGTGTTACATTAAGTCAGCACCAAGCTTTTAAACATGTTGGACTGAGTGGGTGGGTGGACAGAAAGAGCAGAACATTCTTTTTCAACACGATTTTATTTCCGCACGTTTTCCATTCAGATACGTGCCGATGTTGAAAAGACACATTAGCTCACCTCTCGCCGCCGGGCAGAATAGGTTTGTCGCTGACGAGCTCCTGGGGATCCTCCTCATCTGATGAGCCAGCGCTAGACGACTCCTCATCGCTGTCTGCCAGACAGTAGGTCCTGGGCCTGAGCCTGTCTCACACACACACACACACACACATTTGAACACACACTCCCTGTTGCAAAATCAGGCCCAAATGGTTTTGCACAGAACCACTAAGAAGCAAAACAAATTCCTATTAAAAACATCCCGTCTGATATAAATGACAATCGAGAACACAATGTATTGTTGGAGTGACATGCATTTGTGGGCATCTATTTTCAAACTCAACAGTTATTAGACAGATCCACAGTAAGCGTCCAGAGAGAGGGTACGCACACAAAGATAAGAGAAAAAGAATAATCTGATATTGCTAAGGTTCAAATCTGTCCATTTAGCTCAGAGCTGTTTTGGTCAAGAGAATCATTCAAATATTATATTTTGGTGCCCTCAATGATAGTTTTCTAGGCTGCATTATATACAATTTACTGAATGTAACCATTCTTTCCCGTGCTCCCCAAGTCCCTCGCCCTCCTTCCCCAGTCGGGCCAGGTTCATCTTGGTCTCCAGTGTCATGAGGAAGGAGCCTGTGTAGGACAGCTCCACATCAAACCACAGACCTGGATGGAAAATGAGAGGTGACACAGAGATATAAATATAAATATATATAGAGTTATACATAAAGAGAGAGAGAGATCCAAAATACAAATCCAAAAGAATGACAAACTCTGAAGGATAAAGTTTCTGTGACTAAACAAGGATCTCCTGCAGAGCTGCCGGGGAAGGAGACCTATCTGAAAATGTCAGCAGCGCTGCCTCCTCACTTCCTGTGTTTGCATCACAACGGGAGAATCAATCCGATTTTGATGCCCCTGCTGTTTAAATTAATCCTGACCCCCCCGTACAGCTAATCATTATTTCTCTGCCTCCCTGCTCCTTCCTCCTCTTCATTTTCCACTCTCCATAAACACTCAGTGATTTGATTGTGTGTGTCAGCAGCGTCACCGAGAAGCTAAATGCCAGTATTGAGTCAGGTCATGTCGGACAGTGTCTCCTTGTCTCTGTCTGGAACAACAGACACAGTGGAAAGATACAGACAAAGGGGCGGATCGTTTTCTTTTACTGCATGAAATAGGGCATTTATTAATTTTTTTTAGATTTTCTCAAATTTACAAGAGAATCATTCACGGATCTTGATGAAAAAAGGCAGATTCAAGGGACTGATGTCCATGAGACTGTGTAAATAAAAGGGTGCACAACACCTCTCCCCCAATGTGAGCTGGGATTTCCTCCAGCAGGTTTAGGTTTACACCACACCACTATTATACATGTATGTATGTATGTATGTTTCATACACAAATCTGTATTAACTGAAAATATGTTTTTATTAAATAATATGGCAAAAAACAATAAACAAATGTCACAAAACAATCATGACAAGTTATTAAATATTAAGGTATGGTATAAGCAGCGAATCATATGAGCACTGCTGATCAACTGCTGATGGTTCGTGGGTATATATCTGTGGGTGGGGAGGTTCAGACACAACTCATTAATGAGCATCCCAGACTCAGCCATTAAATGCGGCTGGCGGGAGAATGACTCATTACCGGCTCCCACAAGTGAAAAGAAACCGGTAAAGCCTTTTTTCTCCGACGTCCTTAGACACAACCTCAAAGTGGACAAAGCCATCTTAGGACAAATCCACAATATGAACAGTGCAGATATTGAAACCTGCACATTATATAATCATTTAAGAAACCAGTACCACACAACCTGTCCCTCATCTTTTCCCCCTTCATACACTTCTTGTGTGTCATTTTCTCTCCATAAGAATCCATATGCTCTACATCTCTGTATAGTCTCCGTGTGCTGAACCAGTCCCTTTGTTGGGGCGCAAGGCAGGCGGCGGTGAGTCAGCGCCTCAGTAATGGATGAGGGGGACCCAAGACGTGAAGTTTAATTACTGTGGCCTAATAGAGCGAGGCGTGCAGAGCAGCCAGACGCCAGAGGAGAGAGGGGGAACAGGGGTGGATGGGGGGAAATGTCCAGATCCAGAGAGGTGAAGATGTGTTGAGAAATGAGGCGGATGGATAGATTGAGACGGAGAGAAAGTTGGGAGCTTGTCTTGCTATAATGTCAGAAAAGCAATGTATAAAACAGCCCTAGGTTCAAATGAAGGACGGAGGAAAAATAATAAATCTCGATAGCAGACCACCAGGATAGTCTGTGAAAAGCATGATGTAAGTTTCTCTTCCTACCTTGGTGGTCCACTGAGGGTTTGGACGCTTGGAGAATCTTGGGGATGGAGAAGCCCATGTCCAGCTCTGTCAAAGTCAACTCATTCATTACGTACGGCAGCTGAAACACAGGAGACACAACTGAGACGTGAAAACAGACGACACAGACACACAGTTATGGCTTGAACTGACCGTGCTGGAAACTCCTTATAGCTAGTTTGATTCATACCACCATCAGTACCCACCCTGATTTTACTGAGCTTCATTTGGATCTTTTTGGAGACCACGTTGGCCCAGTACTTCTCTCCCAGGAAGTCCCAAAACATCCTCCCCAGGAAAGCGTTGACCCAGGCCTCAGGCTCCACACTCTCTTCTGAACTCCTGCGTAACTGAAGGAGACACACACAGGTGTGTACTGCAGCTTCACTTTTCTTGACATTATTGGTTTAGGTCATGTATGATAACAGCGTATATCAAGCTTGGGCTTCATCTAGGTATCGATATAACTCCAGCCAGTTTAATACGTTTTGTTTTGGACACTTTTTGACCCTCCCAGTTAGAAAACAATTCAGGAACATGGTGGTCAATCTTCAAAGCTGTTTTTTTCTTATCAAACACAATATGCGGATATAACAAAATGCAAATTAACCTATTTATACCTTTCATTAACATGCACTCTGTAAAAGCTGTGTACAGACATGTTCTTGAAATTGCAAATGTCAGATTCAGTTGCTCCGGACTAACTTTTTTTTAGAACTGCCCATGTTGATTACTTTTCTAACACGCAACAGATGCAAAACTGACAAAAAAAACAAAAGAATATAATTATCTCAGGATTTAAAAGAGGTACCATACAGCTCCATAGTGCTACCGGTGGTCAAAAGCTCACCAAGGCATCTTTAAGAGACCATGGACCGACTTAAAGTGCAGACGTCTGCAGGCCTGGAGGTGTGGCCCTCTTTGCTGGGTCGTGTGCCCATGTCTTTTCAGCCTTTCCTCTGGCTCATACCTTTTTGGTAGTTTGGGGGCTGCTCTCAGGGCTGTTTGCGGGGCTGTCAGTGGCAGTCGGGCTCCTCGGTGGTGCCTGGGGGTTGACGTATTTGGCCATGTAGACATTATAGTCCAACAGCATCTTCTGCTTCACCCCTCCGGTGAAGCCACAGGAGGGAGCCGTGGAGGTGGAGGCGGAGGCGGTGTCTCTGTGACGCAGCTGTGGGAGCTCCTCCATGCTTTCCCGGCTGCTTCTCCTGCCGTCGGCCTCCGGGCCTCCGCCAGACTGGGTGCTGCTGCTGCGGCTGTGGGAGGTCTGGAGGGCTAAAAGCACAGAGGGGGTGGGGGGGGTAGCATGATGAGAAAAGTAAAGGAAGGTTAAAGGTTCAGCATGTAGATTCAGGTGAAAGAGCTCTTTATTTAATCTAAAGGGTTACAATGAGGTGAGGGCTATTCAGTTGCAACAACTTCACCACTAGATGTCACTCAATTCTACACACTGAACCTTTAATGTGATATAATTCGGCATCAACATTTTCAACCACTTCTATCAAACCCTGATAATTTGCAAAACGTCAAAGCAATGCACTTTGTGTTTTTGGATATTTGGCATCTAATCCCCTTTGTATTCATTTATCAGTGCAACACTGAATCATAATGCTTTCAAGAGTATGTCACGCATCATCCTGTGATTCATATTCGCTCTTAAATAGTCATTTTAAACATAACTGCTGTGCGTATCCACAAAACAGCTCCATGCTCAAATCATCTTCCCAGTAATCCTGTTCACCCTGCACTGCTTTTATCACTGGACCCACACAGTGCCAGTGTTTCCCTTTGAATTGGCCCTTATCCTTGCAGGCTTATGCTGCACAGTAGACCAGTACTATAATATGCTGTCTCTCTGTGCATGTAATCCTGCTGACCCATTCACACTCATCTGTTCGCTCCGTTGAGGGGATTGCCGGTCCCTAAGCTGAGGCTTATGCATAGATCTGATGGTTGTGCAGTTACAAACTCAAGAGAATAGATATTCTGACTGTGGAGAGTGACGTGTGTGTGTGTAAATTCACCCATTTACAGTACTATTTGAGTCTTGCCGTGTGATACTACATATGCATAGCTCAGTCACAGACTCACCACTCTTGCAGGTGCTAGGCAGACCGCCCCCTCTCCCATCTGACTTGGTGCGGGACGCCATGAGAAATCTCCGGAACCACTCCTCCTTTTCCCGGCCCGTCCTCCCAAACAGGTAGATTGTCAGATCACATCCTCCAGAAGCTGGTTTCTTGGGTTCCTCTGTTGATGTCGATCCTTCCGCCTTCTCGCCTTTGTCTGTCTTTTCGAGCTTCTCAACCGGCGCTGTTGATTTGTCCTCCCCAGCTTCAGACCTCTCTCCCTGGGCCTTGGACATGAAGTCCTCCTGCTTGGCCAACTCAATGCAAATCGGGTACTTTTTATTCCAAACTCTCTTCCGAGCCAAGCTCTGGGGCATTAGGTAGATCTAGGGGGGCAAACAGAGCGAGTTCGAACAAATGCATGAAGATGAGGATCTTACAGTTTTCTATTGTTGTTCTTTTTCTAAGGTTAGTAAAATGCCAATATTTAAATGGCAGCAACTGAGGGTTTGAAATGTTCTTGTACATTTTGACCTAAAAACGCATTACTAGCAAGTGCAGATGACTCATATATTATGTTTTCATATTTATTTAACCCTAAACTCCATTAGTATTTGACCGTCAACGTGAGAGTATGTCCTGTTCTTTTCAAAATGATAGTAGTCTTTTTCTACTTATTAACATAATGTCTAAACTGTTAAAAATCAAGCATCAATTTTTTTAAGGGTTTGATTACGACATCTTAGGAATTATTTACAATTGTTTTTTTTATTTTTGATGGATTCATTTTTTATTCCCTAAAATCGAAAAATGCTCATTGGTCGGGCTCTACTATGACATATCATGTGGCATCAAGTCTTGCTCGACATCAACTCATTGGAGCGATAGATGTGGGCTTTCCTGAAGTATTAGCTGTGTTACCAGGGCGTTGTACTAGCATGGGATGGGAGAGACATTGAATTTTTATAAGTGGTAAAAATGCACGTTCAGAAAAACCTTAAATTGATCTGAAAAAATCTAAATGAAGCTTCTCTAAATGCAGGTAACAATCGAGAGTATCAATTCAGAGTAGATGACCTTTGCTCCACAATGAGAAATATGCAAAACCATTGAGACAGCGCACCATTACACAACACACAGGGTCAGTGACCTGTGATATTCACCCCATGTTTATACACAGTGACTCTGATAATAAGTAGCTTTGTCACGGAACATGACTTATTTGCATGATCATGCACTCAGGCAAAGGCAAATGTGAGCGGACGTATGCTTAATGTCACAATCTCTTTAGCTTATCATCAAGAACTCAAACACGCTGGACACACACACACACACACACTTAACACATATCCTCTTTATCTCTTATGTCGACATCTCTCTACACCCAAGACCAACCATGCTGTCGGTCAGGTCGTAGATCTTCTGGCTGATGTAGGTGACGTCAGGTTTAGGCTCATTGTGTGTGGCACGGCGGGAGATGTTCCGGTTTGGTTTGGACAGACGCAAGACGGAGCCCTCAAGACGGACGTAAACAGAGTGGGTCAGGGTGGCATGGTACATCTCCGGGTCATAGTTGTGGATCTCATTCATCCAGCCCTGAGAGATTGTAGGACAGAGGAGGGAAAGAGTTTTCATTACCGAACCAAACATTTGCTGCCAAGGCACAGAAACACATCAGACCCTCTGTACAACAACCTTAACCACAACAAACTCAGCAGAGCGCACACTTCCATCAAGGCCCAACTAGATCTAGGTGGTTTTAATGGATCTGCACCAAAATACACACTCTCATAAATATCAGTCTGCTAAACAAGCCAGCTTTTTTTCATCAAGATCCATCAATTAGTCTCCAAGAGGAATAGTTGGGAAAATCTCAGAATGTTATAGAAAGTGAAAAAGAAAAAATCCTGGAGGTAAAGATAACGTGGGACATGTCCACACCCAAGGCTTTGCCGATCATCAAAAGAGGGAGGGCATGATGAGGACGATGGAAGTTTGTCCACTCTGGTGTTACCCCCCCACTCGTCTGCTCTCGGGTGTGTTATTCATATTTGAATATCACTTTTTGTACGACTGCAGTCAGAGCTCCTCTTTTGGAACAGCTGTGCGCTGTAGCCATGAGGCTCTCCTATACAACATCCCCACAAAAGGCACACACACACAACTACACATGCTTATATAACTCCCTCACACTGCTAAACATCACAGAGTGAGGTGCGGAAGGGGTGAAAATATGGTGCTGCTCTCATCTGATAGTTTGATTCAAAATGTGGCCATAACAGGAGGAGAGATGTAATGAAACCTCAGCATGTGGCTGCTGGTCCCCATGAGGCCGTAGAGTTTAATTCTTCTACCTTGTCAGTGCCAGTGGATGCTCGGTGAGCAGAGCCAATTCAATTGCAGCAAGATTGGAAATTTGCACATAGTGTGAAAGTGTGATCAAATTACAGAGCAGAGAACGTATACTTCCAAGATGCAAAAGAAAAAAACCCATTGCTGGATGAAAACTATAATTTACTAGACAAATTTGAAGTTAAAAGCCTTAAAACAACATCCATGCTTTTTGTCACCTTGAATATTCCTGGTTCTTTTATATCCAACTGGGCCACGTTCCAGTGTCCTATCCCCCCCCTCCCTCTTCTCGTGCCTGATGAGGAGCGGCGAGGAGAGGACAGCCAGAGGACCAGTAAGGCCAACATGAACCCGGCTGCTATCCCATGCACCACTGCAGATACACAGGGTGGCACAGGAAGGACTAAGTACAAGTACAACAACTGTGTTAAGAAGAGGAGTCCAGTCACAGGCACAGTGTCCAACTCCTCCTCCGCTTTCTCCTCCTCCTCGGCATCGAGTTCGCTGCACAACACAGTGCTACCAGCGTGGGGGTGTCGGGGCCGTGCACATTCCCCATCTGGTGTTTCAGTATCAGCACTTAACTCAAAGTCTTCACTGTACAGTTCACAGAAGTCCTCGTCCTCCTGTCGAGCGACCAGAGCTGACATGGAGCAGCGGCCCAGAGTGAGAGACGGAGACTTGTGGAAAGTGGACGAGGACGCCTGCGTGGCGGCTGGAGATGGGAAGGAGAAAAACACGGAGTCCGGGCCTCTGCCTGTGGGTGTCTCGTCCTCTTCTTCTCCTTCCGTCCCTTCCTCCTCCTTGATGCTGTAGTTGCTTGTACCTTCTGCGTGTCCGTTCACTGCCGACACTGCGCTCAGCTCGGACGCACTGGAGGAGAGGAATTTGGCGCGATGAGCGGCGCTTCCGCCTGTTCCCGCGCCAGACTCGTCCCCAATCATCTTGCTAAAAAGCTGCAGGGGGTCTGACATCACCTCTGACAGCCGCCGCTTGGTGTCCTCTATCCTGGCCTCCACCTCTTGGACCTTGAAGAAAGACCTACCATCCGGGGACATGATTGGGGAAGAAGGGGCTGTTTTGGAGTCTCTACCTGCTTTAGTGACAGTGACGGGGCTGGAGGAGAGTCGGGGCTGGGAGAACTGCTTGAACAGCTGCATGTTGCGGGGGGGAGGCCGATGGGAGGGTTGAGTTTGCTGCGGCTGCTGATGAAGATAGTGATGAAGAGGACCCTCTTGATGTTCGGCCTTTGAAGTGTCCGTGGATAGAGACTTAACAAAAGATTTCATTAGGTGCCGGTGCCGTGCTTGGGGTGGCGCGACAGTGGTGGCAGCTGTGGATTCTCGAGATTCAACGTCATTGGACAAAGACCTGACCAGGCTGAGAAAAGGCTTGGAGGACGACAGCGCTGCTGACTTACAAGGGGAGGAGGCGCCGGAGCTTGTGGATGGAGGATTAGCTGTGGGTCGGTCTGAGGGCCAGGAGGAGCTGGTAGGTGGGCTGGAGCTCAGGTGGGAGTGGGTGGAGGTGGGGATAATAGTCATGGCTGCAGAGGGTGTGTGTGGCTGCTCAGACAGGGTGCTGGAGGAAACAGGGAGCACTGCAGCTCCAGAGCCGGCTTCTGCTACTGTGGCTTCAAACTGAAGCTCCTCTTTTGCCTCCATGCCCGTGGTGACACACTGGTCATCAGGCCCTGGAGCTTCTGGGCCTTCCAGTCCGTCTGCTCCATCCACCTCAAACTTAGCTTCAAGTGGTGCCCCGTAAAGCTCCTCTTCCTCATCGTCCTCCTCCTTCCCCAGGGCAGAGAAGTGGATGGTGATGGTGTCACGAGAGAGGGAGCGCTGCACCTGCAGCTTGGGTCCAGGGGCGTGTCGAGGGGGAGGGGTGTCAGCATGCTGGCCACTCCCCCTGCTGCTGCTGCCCTGACTGCTCATCACCACCCTGCACAGGGCTCACAGCCTGGGAGAGACAGACGGAGACACAAGCAATTCCCGGTTAATAACAACAGAAACAACACTGATATGAAACATCAGAGCCGGGAAGGAGGTTGAGAAACTGTAGTGCAAATCAACGACGTCACTGCACACACACACACAGACACACACACACACACACAAACACACACACTCTCGGACAGGGGAGAACAAACTCTATCTATGCTAATGTGAGTGGACTGGACAGGTATGTCCACGCTCCCCGATCCATTAGCTCTGGCCTGTAGCTGACAGACTGACTCACTCTCAGGCCTGGCCTTTCTCTGTTTTGCCTGCGCCCATACTTATTCACTTATTCACCCCCACTATGGCATCATGATTAATGGGTTACCTCTGAACATACACGGCCTGAGGAGGAGGGCCATCAACATTTCAGATAACTCCATCCTCCGCAGGGCGCAGACAGCAGATGACTAAATGCCGTGTGGTGGTGCATAGGAAAGACGGATACACAGGGGATTCATGGACATTTATCCTTCTCTATATGAACTTAAACATGCTTGAATTGATCAATTTTTTCCACTGAAACCACATCAATGACACAAGCTGTTTTCGAGCTCATAAGAGCTCAGTCTGTATAGTATAGTCAGCAGGGTTGTGGCATTTAAACCAAAACAATATGCTGAAAGATGCTACAGTGCTCTGCAGAGATGAAGCAGGCTGCTGAGTCTGGTGACAGTTTCATGAGGGTTTCGTCACTGTTAGCAATGTCCATTGTTAGCAACATCAAACACAGTGATTTAGCCCAAAGTCTGTATATAAAAATTGATTGTTGATTAGGATTTAATATGATGTGTTTATAATGCTATGAGACTGTAAATGTGACAAATGGAGCGACGCCTGCATGCAAGCTAGTTCAGGCAGCCAACTCGAGCTGCACTGCTCCAGTCATGTGACATATATCATGTGACATACCTTTCCTCCCAATCATCCACCTATAGGTTCCGATGGGGGCGGGGTTACAAGTATCACAAACTCGTTACTCCCATCATATAATGTAATCATATCGGGGGGAGTGATTAAGTCGGAGCCTAGATGCCAAACACAAACGTTGAGTTCAGTTTTCTGACTGAAATAGCTTTAAATTAATATATAAATCTAAAAAGTGGAACTATAAACAAAAATGCCTGCACGTTATTACTTATATTACTACCCATTTATATCTATTGCTTAAGCATTGTTGTGATACTGCCCATTGTATAAGTTGTCTCTGTCTTTGAGTATTTAAATTGTATATATACCATGGTGTGACCCTAAAAACATAAACAAATGCATACAAGTGACAAAGCTTCCTTCCCCAGCCCGGCCTGACAACATGCAGGAGATAATCACACAACAAAGGAGCTGTTCAGCTTCAGTGATCAGAAGAGCGAAGTGTGTCTGCTTCAGCCTCAACAAAGCAGAACCAAAGTCATTCATCATGCAGGGATTTCACTGAACGAGGCCTCATGCTGTTTCATCATGCCTGGTTAGTATCTTCAAACACAAACACACACAGTCTGCTTTGTTTTTTCATCTTCAGCTGTGAAGGACGGACAGAGGCAACAACAACAGTGGTTAGCACATGTGATTGTCTGCGTTTCTGAGAAAGCCTCAGCGCCCCTTGGGGCTGTCGGGTTCACCCAGCCATTCACTCGGCTCTGCTACAATGGGGTTTTGTCTGTGTCATTTTGAGAATAAGTACGTGGTGGTGAAGTGAAATTAAATTAAAGTCAGCAGAATGGCAACGGATGGAGAGAGAGAAAATGGGGAGGATGACACAACGAAATTGATGGAGAGGAGAGGGTAAATGAAAAAGTGGGGAGACAGAGTCATTTAGATGCAAGTGGTTGTTGTTGTCATGTTAGCCTGAAGGACGGATGGAGAGATTGTGGAGGTCGACAGGGTGATCAGAGAGAAATGGTTCCAAGACGAGAGGAGAGGAGAGGAGCATAGAGGAGAGGAGAGGAGAGGAGAGGAGAGGAGAGGAAGGAGAAGAGAGGAGAGGAGGAGTCTGGCACAGAGACAAGACTCATCCAATTAATCAAAGCGAGCAGGGCCACTCTAATCAGCTAAAGCCAGCACCATGGGAGACGAGAGAGAAGGGGAGGGAGGTTAAAAGCAGCCGGGTGAAAGAATAATATGAGAGGGTGAACAGATAGGAAAGACAAAGGGAGCAAAGTAAGCAAGGCAACATGAAGAGAAAAGCAGAAAAAACTGCACAGAAAACCTGTGCACTGAGCGGCTTCTATGTTAACAATGTTTTAGTTGTATCGTCAGCTCGAAATACACAGACACCATTAACGTTTACTCGTCTTCTTGCAGAAAACACATGAGGGAGGAGGAGTGGTGGAGAGAGGGAAGCTCAGAGCGAGAGATGGAGATGTATTAATTGTCCAGAGTTTGTGCCGCCTTCAGCATCTTGTGTCTCTCTTCACTGAAAAGTGACTAATTTACTGTATTCCCCTTACTCTATTAATTGATTCAACAACCCCAGCAAAAACCAAGCATTCTCTACAGTATCATTTTATTTAATTATTTTCTTCCAGCTCCATCACAGCTAAAACCACATGAGCTGACACACTTGGCCTGACAGATGCTGCAGCAGATTTCATGTGTCATACTCTTCAGTCTCGTTCTTTCCTTTTCTCTGACAGACACTCACCTGCTTTCCCTTCTCCTCTCTCTGCATTTGATGGACGGACCGATTCTGAACTGTCACACATCCTGACAAATATCCCCCTGCCCTGAGGAGGCGTGTGGAGTGGGAGGGATGAGTGTGTGTGTGTGTGTGTGTGTGTGTGTGTGTGTGTGTGTGTGTGAGAGTGTGTGTGTGTGTGTGAGAGTGTATGTGTCCTCTTTCATAACCAGCGAGGACCCACTGTCCTTACACCGAGGTCACACGACAGCAGAGACTGCAGATAGACTTGAACATTAAGGGATTATTATTGAAATATCTTTATTCACGTCCAAGAGGCAACAGCCAGGCAGCGCCCAGTTACCTTAGCTTAGCACAAAGACTGGAAAACAGAGGCAAGCAGCTAGCCTGGCTGGCTCTGACCAAAAGTAACAATCTGTCTGTCAACATCTCTCAAATACAAAAAAAATCTGTTTGCTGTTTTACAGACGCAATTATTTCTTGGCCAGATTAACTTGTCTGACTGTGTCTACTGACCGTGGTGCTGTACTTACTTTGTTGTAATTTAATCAAAATTTGATACTACTTAACACCTCTTTAAACAACATTGTGCTGATGTGATTGGATGCATTAACAACTAGGACATGACGTCCGCTGAGGAGGGAGGTGAACTGAGCACGCCGAATATCCACTCCACAGAACAAATGACAATGGAAGACGTGGAAACTAAATGAGCGCTGGCGTCAGGAGCATGGTGAGCGGATGACTGGGTGGAAAATGGGGCAAGAGGCAACACGGAGAGCAAGTCGAGAAAAAAGCGAGTCAGCGAGGCAATAAAAAGGGGGGAGGGTGACAGGGGGAAGATAGATTGGGCGAGACAGTGAGATGGGAGATGAACGCAGGACGCGCAGGGAGAGGATGATGGAGCAGTGGATTGTCACTAACAGCCCCAAGACACATACATGCATAGAATCTTGGGTTTTCTCACTATCAAGTGCACACACACACACACGTATGCACAAAACAAATGAACCCCGTGGTCCCATGATGCACGGAGCTGCCTGGATGCAAACAAACTGAGACAGAGAGAGGGAGAAGGATGGAGTCAGGTAATGAGCAAAGAAGGAATCACACGTAACAAACACACCCCAGAGTTTTCTACAGGCTCCACTGTTCTCCCCAGGGAGCACAGGTCCCCGGCACCACCAGCCTCCTGGTTACACCACACACACGTTAACAGGCAGATATATACTTCCCTTTACAGCAGATAATGGAATTGAATATATAAAGGTCAGAGTGAGTGAGAAACTAATAGTGTCACCGGTTGTTGTAAATGAAAAAAGGATGAGACAAGACAAGAGAAAAGACGAGGGGCACAGGAGACAGAACTAACAAGAGATCGACCCTTTGTCTCCTCACTACAGCTGTTAGGGAAACTCTGACCTGACTCAGACAGTGATGAACCAACAGGAGCAGCAGGTTCTTAAAATAGACCCAGGTGGGTGAGGGGTGACATGGGTGGGTGGGGCTTAGTCCCCTAACTCTGGGCTGGCCAGTCAGAGCTCGAGCTGGGGGGACAGATAGTTAGATGGAGGAATAGATGGATTTGTGTGCAGAAAAGAGAGAGAAAGGCCGAGGACAGAGCCTCCGGGGAGATGACTGACTTTCCAGGAAAAAATATGAGAGAGGGATGGAAGCACGAAGCTGTGCGCGTGGCTGCTCTTTCCACAGCAGCAACTGCAACACACAAGCCAGTGCACTAACAAGTACTTTCATTATCAAGCATGTCTATAAATGCATATATATATCACTTAGTTTACAAAATCCCCCAAAATGGTTTAAAAATAGACACACACCCATCCATCAACCAATTAGTGTCAAGTGTAGATAGACGCAGGCAACGTAGGCATATCTAATGTTAATAATGTAACAAAGATGTGAACCTTGGTTTGGACCATTCTCCAAACCAGCGAAAAAATACACTTAAGAATCTGTAACAGGCTGTTGAGGCAGAAAGTTATTGCCATTTTTCCTTAAAATATTTTTGAATGATTAACTAGCCATTTAAACTATTGTCGATTATTATTCGTCAATTATTATTGTAAATTAACAACTTAGTATCATTATTCACCAAGTATGACATAATGTGCGGGTTAAAACAGGAAATCCTGTCTAACAGTATATCTATCACGTTATGTAGCACACAGTTTTTAAGTTAGATCAACCCAACATCAAATAGGAATCTGTAATTCTGACTTTGAATTTCACAGCAGCCATCAGCTCTTCCAGAAGGGAACCTCCATCATATTGACCGTAAACACAACCGACTGCCTGACACGCGATACTAATGTGTGACGTGTCAATATGCCTCTCGGTCGAACATCTACTTGAGCAACAGCAACAAACACATCTCCAATTGCACACATGAAAACTGTGCACAGAAATCAACACAATCCTGTTTGAGCTCCACATGACGAGCTCAGGCAGCATCCAGCAGGAAACACTGGTGCCGAGCAGCCTGGTCTCAAAGAAGAGGAGGAGAGGGAATAAAGAACAACAATAAAGACAACAGCCAGGGAGCTGCTGTGCTGGATCAAACCAGTTTTCTTCACCTCTTCTCTCTCTTTCTCTCTCTCTCTCTCTCTCTCTCTCTCTCTCTCTCTCTCTCTCTCTCTCTCGTTCTCTAAAACCCAGAATCCACCGACGACACGTCAAACATCAAGCCTTACTGTCGGGTGGTTGCCATGCCAACACTGAAGCTTTCATCTTGCTCTGCGCTTACTCCTCCTCACCATACAGCCTTGGTGTCCTAAAGGTTTATGAAGGACAGGGAAGGGTTTGCTCTGAGTGTGTGTGTGTGTGTGTGTGCGTGTGTGTGTGTGTGTGTGTGTGTGTGTGTGTGTGTGTGTGTGTGTGTGTGTGTGTGTGTTTGTGTGTATGTGTGTGTGTGTGTGTATTTACACATAATGCCGCTGAATTGGGAAATACATATTGAGCAATTAATAATCTGTGTAAAAGCTGCTAGACAACCTGCAACCAGCCAGAGAGTTTGGTATTGTTCATAATCCACCCAATTACATGATGGATGGAGGGATGAAGGGAGAGAGACATGGAGAACAGAGACAGGGAAAGAAAGGAAAACATCCCGCGTGGGTCTTTTTTACAGACAAAGTTTAATATTAGAAATGTGGCCCATAAGAGTTGACTGATTTGTAATCAAAGGCCTCGAAATGAAGAAAGGGAGACAATTACCAGTGGCTAATAAGAGATAGTATAATATTTGAAATTAGTATTCGTGGGTTGCTGTGTGAAGTTGCGTTTATCCTTTGGGGAAAACTCTTTTAAATTACATTTACATTTATGCCCGTGTACTGTATTTACCACAAGCGACTCCGGCTACAACCCCAGCATCAGAACTGTCTGGAAGATCGACATCATTAGAGAAATGTAGGACAGTGAAAGCAGCTTTAAATATCTGATCCATTTTATTTCCCCTCCACATCTTTGACAGTGATGTGCACAAACAATAGAGGCATCAACACACAGAGTGAGCACAATTTGCATATTAGTAACATGGAATAACACGGGATGGATTTCCAGCAGAGGTTCTGTGGAAATGTGTAATCTTCACTGTATTTAACGCTTTGCCTGTGTCTCCCTCAGACTCTGCAATCCATTTTCATTTTCCTGACATAATCCAGAAGGGCTGTATGTGAGAATGCAAATGTCTGAGTTACATTACAACAACCTGCAAAATCTAGTTTCTCTTGTTATTATGAGGCTATGTAGTTCCCGGAAACAGCTGGGGGGGTCTGGGGTAGTTTTAAGCAAATGTAACTCAAACAGTATATCAGGATATTCTGAGCTGCGGATTAATACAGATTCAATGTTGTATATCAGTGAGTAACTAATTATGAAACTCAATGATATGATTTAATCAGATATTTTAGACAATAAAGAATCTCTGTTGTGCAGAGGAATAAGATATTTTGGGGGTTTGTCTTACACAGACAATGTGTAAAACAAAAAGAGAAAATATTGACTATAAACTAGACTATTCTGGTACTTCACAGTTCACACACACAACAGGCTTGTGCAATAAAAGTATAAATTCTGTGGGCAACTCAAATCTCTGTGTGTGATCTAGTCAACAACGACTTCCTCCTTTGTCTCTAATGTCAATTTCCTGTTTGGCGAGATAAGAAGACAGCGCCGCCCATCACCCTCCCTCTCTCTTTAGTGGAAACAGGTGTATCCTCTCTAGATTCACTCGCAGTATTTCTCCAGCTGCGGCGAATCACCGCTTACAGCTCTGCTCAGCTCTGGAGCCGAGTGTTTGCTCTGTCAGTGTGCTTTTATTAAATTCATATCCTGGTGAATAGCTGGTCTCTCACACACACACACACACACACACACACACACACACACACGGCAGCGTCAGAAGCCATTAGCTGTGACACTTGTGGCTGCTCATCACAGTGACAAGAGCCGCTGGCTGCTCGGCTGGCCCTCTCATTTAAAACCACTGGTTGTGTGATAAGGTGCATATGTACAGTATGTGTTTGAATGCAGTAAATACGGTACATGTGTTTTCCATCCACATCAAAACATGATTCCATAAAAAATTATCTTGCCCATCCGTCTTTATGCACTTTGCACTTTCTGCAGCATTTATCGTCAGCAACACGTCCATCTTCACTGTTGGGTTTCTGCACTTTCTTCCCCAGAACCCCGTCCACAGACACACAGCAGCACAGAGCTATAATGTAATTGGATTTTGGAGAGTTGCTCCCCCTCAGCAGTAAGAACTGGTTCTGAGATCTGCATCCACAAATGTGCACTTAAGTTCCTCCAAAGCAAACAACTGTTTCTTTACGATTCTCACTTGTACATGTGGGCATTGTTATACTGACAGAGGAGAGGGAATTCCCCAAACTGCTGCCACAGTGTTGCTTACAATACTTCACAACCTCACAGAGGAGGCACTTCCCATCATCTTATCATGAAACCAGCTGGTTGCAACATTGAAAAAGGGGGAAATATCCGATATGTTTGCACCTTCAACTCCTTTCTCGTATATAAAATTAAACAATGAAAGTGATGCAACAGTATTTTAAAATTTGTACATTATAAAAGGAGAAGTTGTGGTTTGACAACAGCTGGCAGAAACATAGCAAGTAATACAAATGCTTATTGTGTGTTGAGCTACAGTGGTTACTGTTCTGAACTTCCTCTTAACACCTAACACTTACAGCACTTCTCTAAATTTTGTCTCTCCAAAGTTGTAAAACCCAAACTGGTTCTGGGAGTGCAAACACACGCACACGCACACACACACATATTTTACACTGTCCTGACCAGAGTAATGTGGCTCCATAAGGGAGAACACACAACATATGTGTAAATACACTGACCCAGCGTCTCAAACCAAGAAGGAGCATCTGGGTTGATAGCTGACTAAGCAGATGCCTTCAAGCTAAATTAATCATAACTCAGAATAATATGTGAACTGCATTTCAACCTGAAGGTTCACAGCCTGCAGCATGAACACACACACACACACATGTAAACCAGATGCATGATATAAACACACACCCATCATATCCACTTGTGTGTTTTTTTTGTTCAAATTGAGTTTTCATTTTTTTATGTACTTTTCATTTTTTTACTTCTCTGTGGATCTCCAGTGTTCCAGAACGACGGCCTTGTGACAGCCTCTTTTTAGTCACTCGAACAAAACCTTATTCAGACGGCCCGGCTGCCACTGTTTGCTTTTACCCTCACAGCAATTTGTGTAATTAAGCTGCAGAAAGAGCTCTGGATGTGTGTGTACAACACACACCTTTATATCGGGGACGGAGCCATGCAATGAGTAACAAGGTCAAAGATGTGAATGAGGTCTGGGACTGAGGGAGAGTCGTCGGGATGGAGGGGACACGAGTAAGGAGAAGAGAAGTGAGGCAGGGGGGGAGAAGCCATTCAAGACCATGGTTCAATTTGAGCACTTCCCCCCTCCCACACACACACACACACACACACACACAAACACACACACACACACACACACACACACACACACACACACACTCTCACACAAGGTCAAAGAAGTAGATGAGGAGTCTTACCTTGAGATTCTAGCAGCATTCAATCTCTTCCCGCAACACAACCTGCACTGACACACACAGCACAGCCATGGATCAGGCTCCTAACATGTCTGGGAAAAGAGAGACGGACATAAATTTGTTTTAAAGGTGGACATAAAGTGTCTCACTGGCACTTGACACATCGTGGGCTACTGCTACTAGTATCTTTTATTTACAACCCCAGTTTATTTCCTGGGGATTAACAATAAATCAGTCGACTGCTGATATTTATTTTGATAATGAAATTAAAAATGACAAACATGTTTTTCCTTTTAAAAAACAATAATGAACTGAAGAGATTCATTCAATTGTCACGATTATTAACTGAAAGAATAATCAGCAGATGAGTCATAACATAAAACAAAGGTTAGTTTATGTTAAATTATACAAATGTTTTGACATGAGGGGTGAAACGGAAGATCAGACCTTTGTGAGCCCTGGATATTAGAGATGCTCTGATACCGATACCAGCATCTGGCGAGTATATGAGTCTATTTCCTGATCCAATACCATGTGTTTAACGTATATTATTTCAATAAGATAAACCTGCAAATTAAACACGTGCGAAGTGCAGCAGCAAACTTTGGAACCGGCATTCAAGCGACGTGACAAACTGGACAGCTACAAAGCAAGAAAGACACTTTGACAAACTTGTGGCGCTCTTTGTAGTCCCAGGTTTCTTGATTTGTGTTCTTTTTCAATTATGACTTTCAAACTAGAGAATACAAGAAGTTCTATAGCATTTATTCTCCGTATGTGTTTTTCAAAGGGTTTAACATGAGCCAGGTCATAACACAACAATAGCAATCATCACTTCCAGTACTCAGTATCGGCCGATACACAAAGTTTATCGTAATTGTTATCGGAAAGAAAAAATTGTATTGCAAGATCTCTGCTGGACATGATACATGATCACTCACTTTATCACTGAGCTAAGTTCCCTAAGGATTGTCCATCACTTTATAAACATGAGGACACTGGGCAGAAAAGAGACACAGGCCCACACAGTTCTGCCTGGAATAAAGAAGGGATTTGGGGTCTGATTAAGTGTCACAGGGATGAAAGCGGAAGTGACTGTTGATCTTGTATGACTGTGATGCTGTGGGCCTGTTATTAAAGAGGAGGAATCAGGCGATGGAGGAGAAGTGGAGTGTTCACAGCAGGCGGTGGGATAATGAGCTCAACAGATGCATCAGCCGCCTACAGACTGCAACACTTCCTCGAATAAAACAGTTCCACGTTCCTCAGCTGTGGTTAACACTGGGAGGGATGTTGTTCATGTTACAGTAATTAATATGGAAACACACACACACACATTAAACAGTGACTATAGCATCCACACAGCTCCATTTAATGTGTCAGCTGAGAGTGGAAGTGAACACTCCTGCAGCTCCTCTGCTTTTCTTTGCATTAAAAAAAACATTTCAATCTGCTTCTCTTCCACCTCCATCCGTCCCTTTGTCCTCCACACCCCTCAGCCCTGCTCCGTGTCTGACTGGAGGAGGAACCGAGATGTCCCGGATCCACGGAGCACAAACAGCTGACAGAGGAGACATCGCAAGACAAATATTGAATAATAATCTCACCAGTAGTTATCGCAGCATCCTCCTCCGGTGGCTCGCTCCTCATCCAAGCTTCGTGTCTGCGTAACGAGGAGGACCTGTGCCCGGAGCCTGCATGTATGCATGCAGGGGGGCGGGGGACCGGAGCTCGGCGGGTCGCCCGGGGCTGGCTGGCTGTCTCCCGGGTTCTGTGGCCTGTGCAGCCCGGAGAAGAAGAGACCGAGCACCTCTGCAGCGATCACAAGCGACCCTGACGAATGCACGACATCCGGGAGCGTAGTGTGTTTTGGTGAATGGGAGCTGGTGAGCGCCACACCCCCCACCCCCCCTTCCCTTTACCTCAGCATCCACACGGTGCCTGCAGCCGGAGCAGCCCCCCCTCGGCGTCGGCGATCCGGTGAATCATGTTGGTTTGTGTTGCAGCAGGAGAGTGTGGAATGCGTCAAACCTTCAATCCAAGGCTGCAGCATCCACACCGGGGAGCACACACGAAATCCACTCAGAGCATTACATCAATCAATCAATCAATCAATCAATCAATCAATCAATCAATCAATCAATCTATAGGTCGATCCCGTGTGTTCATAACCCTGCAGCCTGCACCTGGACCAGCTCCACCAGGTGCCCAGTGTTCCCAGCAGCGCAGCACACCCATCCGGAACGCAGCCTGCTGGAGTTCATCGCGTCAGATTCTGCGTGGACACGCTGCCACCTACCGGGCGAGGCGTGTGCGTCAGAGGAGAGTGTCAACGTGAGTCTCCGTGGAGATCAGAGCCACTTCCTCCTCCACCCGATGACGTCTGCAGAGCCTGGTTTTCATTATGGGACAAGTTTAAAGGGATAGTTCACCCCAAAAATGAAAATCCACTAATTATCTACTCACCACTAGGGTTGCAAAAATCCGGGAATATTCAAAGTTTGAAACTTTCCATGGGAATTAACGGGAATTAGCGGGAATATACGGGAAATAACGGGATTATACCGGAATTAACGTGAATTAACGTGAATTAACAGGAATAAACTGGACATGTTGTGGGTAATTTATACTAACTGTATTTACCTTGTCATATACAGACATAAATATAAACATTTTGTTTTTTCATAGGCTGATTTGAGCCCTGAGGAAACTTGACTATATGCTTCTGCATCGTTGTGTCAATCTTAACATAGGTCTTTGCACAGTATTTGCAAATGTACACAGCCTTTCCTTCTTTATTGGATGGGGTGAAATGTCTCCACACATGAGATAGTTCACATGGCATTGTTCTGTAGAATAAGATGAGAAAAAAGTTTGTAGAAAAACACCAATGCAATGCCAGAGATATAAATAGTTAGTGAAACAATTGGAATCGTCTGTAAAAAATCAAAGATAAATGTATGGAAATAGGCTAGATGAACAGATGAACAATCCTCAATCATCTGTGAATTATCTGTGCATGTAGTGGAAGAAATTCAACGTGCAGTGTGTGTTGCATTCCATACATCTTTAAAATAGAGTTTTGAATGATGTTTTTATTGCTCAGCGTTTAATTTGGGAATTTTTTTTTTTTTTTCAAAACTCCCAATATTCCCGAGCATGACTTCCCATGGCAAGTTTCTGGAAAGTTTCCAGGAAATTTACCGGAAACTTTCCGCCCCTTTGCAACCCTACTCACCACTATGTCGATTGAGGGGTGGGTGAAGTGTTTGAGTCCAATAAACTTGCCTTTCCTATTTTTCCTTTCCTAGATGAAGTTTTACCACGTTCTTTATACTGTGAGGAAACAGCTCAGCATCTTCTTCCTCAGCCAAAAGAGGCAGGATTGAAAAACCTGCAGACTGGGAAGGGCATGTGAACTGATTCATGGGTTAACAGCACCCCCTTCTGGCCACAGTGGAAACTTGACACAAGAGGGTTTTTTTTGCTGCAAGAAGTCAACAGTAGATTCCGCTGACTGGTTGAAAGGAGCCACTGAATCTCTGGAGGACGGGTAGTGATCACCCACTGATTCTCCGGGACGTGAGCAGGAGGCTTAACCGGATGTTCAGCACCGTGCCATGTGTGAGCAAAGCCCAATCCTCACCACGGACTTCACCTGTTAAAAAAGCCTTGACCCCATTAGAGTTCAATTTAAGCATTGCAGGAGTTCTTCAGTATAAAGGAAAAACTAGCAGGAAACATTTGGTTGGCATTTTATTATTAACAATGAAGAAGAGACAAACTCACATAGGGATTTGGCCCACACCGCACTCTGTCATCCGGCCCACATGCTGCATGGAGCGATGGCATTTGGCCGGTCTGCTCCTGTTTGCCTGATCTGGGCCACAAGTCAACAATTTACCGCATGTTAACTAAGGATTTTTTTGTGTTATTTGGGCCATATTCTCCATTAACCACCACTGTACGAACACATCCAGATTACACCTTGCTGAGAGCACTGCATGTTTTGAGATATTCTGGCGGCTATTTTACAAGTGGGCCACTGAAGGCTCATAACTCTTTTGTGCGTGCCACAAGAGGGTCAGAAGTGCCGCATCATTGCCTGTAGAGGACACATCTGTATGCTGCCTTATGGGAAACTCCCTATTTGCATTTGAACCTGCTGTAGGTCATGGATTGTGTCTTAACCCCCAAAACCTTTGAGGCCATCCCACGGGCTCTGGGTCAGGGGAAGAATAGGTTACATGTTTGTGCAGATCCAGATCAGAGGGCAGATCCAGGAATTTCTTTTCACTTGCTTCAACATTGCGTTATAGGGCGTTTTTGTTTAGCATTATCATCATTATCATCCTGATCATATATAGAGGAATGGTATCTATGACTGCGTGCAATCTGATGCAGCTTGATTGAATTTAAGTTTAAGACTGTTGGGCCTTGTTGGAGGTATGTGCTCTACTTAATGCTATTCTAGTTAATAATTTGATGAGCAAAATGAGCTAGATTCTTTTATAACATTTGTATGAGTAATACTTAAAACAGAGATACAGCAGCTTGTCTTCAATGTGATGTCGGCAGCATGTTGCTCACTGTGTGTGATGATGGATTCGTAATCTTTGTGTGTTGTCACTGTTGTCTAACTGCAGGTGTAAAAACAGAAGAAACACAGAATTAGAGAAAAGGTCCAATCATCCCTCATATAAGAGGAGCTTCGCCTCCTGTGAGGTGTCAGTGGCTCTCTCTTCCTCTCAAAAGATATTTAACAGAATGATTCACATCAAAGCACTTGGGGACTCCTGCTGCTAAACTCAAATAGCAGACAGCCCATCTCCACTCTGATGCTCTAATAACCATCCTTTATGAAGTTCATAAAACCCACTCTCCTCACTGCATCACTGCAGATGGTGGGTGAAGCTAATAGCTGGAAAAGTAGCGCAGACCACCACCTCACTGTGCCTCCTTTGAACTGAAGCATATGCAGATTGAACAGTGGGGGAGCAACTATATGCATGTTTCTCTGTGTGTGTGTGTGTGTGTGTGTGTGTGTGTGTGTGTGTGTGTGTGTGTGTGTGTGTGTGTGTGTGTGTGTGTGTGTGTGTGTGTGTGTATACCTGTTTTTGTTGCCTCATTGGGACCTTTTCCATCTTAAATTCTCACTTTGCCAGGACCAGTGAACCTCATGGGGACCAAAGCCTGATCCTAATGAGGTAAAACCTAATTTCTGAGGTCCTGATTAAGGTTAGTGGTAAGATGTGTATTTTGATTTGGTTAAAGTTAGGGTTAGGCATGAATTGCTTATGGTTAAAGTTAGGGGTAAGGTTTCGGTAATGCTGTCCGCAATGAATGGAAGCCAATGCAAAACCCTAATAAGGATAGCAGTGCAAACCTGCATGTGTGTGTCTTTGTCTTTGTGAGGACCATTTTGAACCTAAACCTATGAAGAGAGGATATATTGGGAAGGTTAGGGCATTTTTGGCCCGACCTCAGGGTTAGACATGTAGTCGTGGTTCTTAAGGTTTGAGTAAGGGGCCACGGAATGCATTATACCAATTAATGTCCTCAATGAGATAGAAGTGCAATGTTGTGTGTGTATGTGTGTGTGTGTGTCCTCATACTTATCCCGTCGCAGCAGGGGAGAGACATGAAAGACTTTCTACAGTGTGTATGGTAACAGCACAGTCCTCAGCTCGGTCTAAACAGCAGAAGAGATGACAACCTCATCAGGACACGGTCGAATCCAGACATCGTCTCCTCTGTGTGTATCAATCAACACTCTCATTCACACAGACACACACACACGTGCACACACCTATCCGGGCAGTTGGCCAATCAGGAGTTCTGACTGAGTAAAAGCCCACAGAAGTGTGAGCATGGCACTTTCTCTTTTCCACACAGGCCTGTCTTTGTTGTGCGTAACCTTTTGATCTAAACGGGGGGAAAAAATGGGGGCTTAGGTAGGCCAGTGTGTTTGAGCAGTGAGGTTGTGCTAAAGAGGGTAGAGGGAGGTGAGTTGCCACCTTTTCATCTCAACTCTCCTCTGCTTAGCTTTTTAACGAATGTCAACGCTGATAACAAAGCCTCATTTGCATATCATAATCCCCATCTCTCGACCTTCTGATCAGGTGTACTTGGAAGCGCGGCTGTGTTCTTTCAAAAAGAGACGGAGATACAGAGCGAGCGAGAGAAAAAAAAACCTCTGCTCACTTTGAAAGCTGTTTGAAGTTTCCTGCCAGAGTTCAAATAACACTAAAACATGTGCATGGCATTGAGTGGCTGATTTGTATTAAAAAAGAAGAAAGGCGGAGGGATGGAGGGATGAAAGGAGGTCATGGAGGGAGACTGAGGGAACATTCTGGAGCTAGTGAGGCCAAAATCCTTTGGATCTCATGTCTGTGCACATACAGAGAAACAGGCCCTTTTTTATTCAGGCTTTGACCTTAAACGTGCTGTGTTAGGTTATCTTGTTGTTTCCTGAAATCTTGCTCTTATTTTATTCATGAACTGATGTTTCTTAGATCTCGGTTTGGCTAATGCTGAAGGAGCAAATTTGAGTCTAATGTTACGCAGATTTTCATCATGGAAGAAAAGCATAATTTTTCTTTTCTTGTCCCATTGGTGCTTCACATTTACAGACAGCTGAGCAAAACTGTTCTGCCAAGCTTCCAAAGAGCTGCTGCTGGGTGATGGCAGAACGAGAGGAGGAGGCGCGGAGCGGTGGCAACGCTTTCTGCAGAGGTCAAGGTGTGAGTCTGCGTGAGTGAGAGAGTGTTATTAGCAGCTCTGCGTGTCATAGCAACAGATCCAAAGGTCACAGACCACCCCAACTGTGTGTTCACACACTCCATCATCAACCACCATGCAATTAACAGTGGCTGGACTGTTCATACTGGGCAGAAGGTTTGGATGGCTCCCAGTACACATATGTTTCTGCCCTCTCTCTGTCAGATAGTCCTCCTTGGCTTGAACACGCTGTTCTCCGCTGCCTATGGTTTCTGAATCCCAGTTGTGAAGACCAGACGTCCTTTCCCATGTGTGAAGAGGGGCCTCCAGCAGAGCCGCTTCAGCTCCGACTCATTCTCAGAGTCCTCCGTTTGGCCAGAGTTGTAAAGCCGGGCCCTGGGAGTCGCCGGCCTCCACTCTGATCCACTCAGCCCGGCTCTGCAGCAGAGGCTGTCCTGCCAGCTCCTTTATCCCAGCTACCGCACACCCAGGGCGGGCAAAGCCAGACTGACAGTCCCCCGCTGCCTCCAGAGCCTCCGTCTCATTTCCCCCGGTTGCCGCCCACCACCCCTCTCAGCTTTTCAATCTTCGAAGCAATTAGAAGGAGATCCCTTTTCTTTTGTCGTCTGTCCGTGGAAAGAAGAAAAGGGAGAGAACGAGGAAAAAAGAAGAAGGAGGGCCAAGTTGTTGGTGGTGGTGGAGCCCAGGCCTAGCCAGGAGCCACTTGTGAAGCCCTGGGTATTAGGACTCACATGGTTTGTTTGGAAAGGCTTCTCCAGGGGCCAAAGTGGGATTACGTTGCAGATTGCAAGTTCCCATGGAAGGGGCCTATACCAGCGAGGGCTTTGGTGGGTGGGTTTCAGGTTGGGGGCCATAGAAGAGGTCTTTATGAGTTTGGGGTCCGTCTGAATGGAAAGGGCCAACTCCCAGCATGCTAGTCCTCCATATTAGATGGACACAGAGAGGCTATTGAAGTTACTCAGACATCATCCTTTATTTCTCTCTCTCTCTCTCTCTCTCTCTCTCTCTCTCTCTCTCTCTCTCTCTCTCTCTCTCTCACTCTCTCTCTCTCTCTCTCTCTCTCTCTCTCTCTCTCTCTCTCTCTCTCTCTCTCTCTCTCTCTCTCTGTTCTTGAAGGCTAAGCTGTTGGCCAGTCAAGAAAGAAAAGAGTGAAAGACTGTTCTCAGAGCTGAAATGATTCTTGTTTTCATTTTTACGATCAAAATACCATCTGTGATTTCGAGCAAACACAATATAATACGACTGTTAAGAGGATTCAGTTTTAACCACAGTGTGTGTGACATCAAAGCCGCGGCTCAGTGAACACAAGAGATCACAAACATCTACTGGAGGTGACGCCTATCAGGCCCCTTTTTATAGTGAGGACATATTCAGAACTTGACACTGGAAAAACACTGGAGTTATTCCCTAATCAATAACTGCAAACACGTTTGGTTTAAATAGATAATATTACAAAAAAATGTTTATATAATAGCATATCATGTAATTACATTGATGGATCAGTGGCCCCTTTAAAAAACACATCTCAAAAACAGACAGAATCTAATTTATAACTAAGAAAGGTCTTGTGTGCTGTTATTAATGAATGACTATGTTGGAGAAACACAATTTTTCTGACAAAAAATGTGATAGCAATACAACTTCCAAGAGAAAGAAAATTGAAAGGAAAGAAAACAAAAACAACAGACATTGGTATGAAGAGGGTAGGAGGAGGATGAGAAGGAGCCGAGGGACCATGATGGGGCGTTTGAAGCAGTATCGTAAGGCTTTTTATTTTAATTAGATGCTGCAGAGCATCATTTAAAATTGTCAAGGAACTAGCCAAACCCCCACAGAGATATGAAATAATGGTCATTTGTTTTTTGTAAGAAGGAAAAAAAACACGATTCGTCGACGGTAGTGAAAAAGGAGGACGGACTATAGTGGTGTGTGTGTGTGAGGGCCGCACCTCTGGAGCCACATCTGTTTAACAAGGTCTGAAATCCTGATCAAGTATCAATTTAGAATCTAAATGATTCAACGTGTCTGGGCTTTGTTTATGATTTGTTTCAATTTGATATTCAACAAAGTGAATGTCATAATCCCTGTCAGCGTCAACATAAGCCTTTAATTAACCAATGTGCAATGGAGTCTATCGAATTGTTTTTATTTAACACATTTCTAAGGCAAAATAACTAAAAAAAATTAAATTAAAATTAACAAAATATCTATAAGAAATTTGATATTTTAAAAATATTTTTCAATGCATTGTAAATAAATAGAGGTTTAAAAAGAAATCAGTATTATGGGTCTTATGTAGAGGCACTGTTCTCTGCCCTCTAGTGTTGAGCTTGTGCTACTTCAGGATAATAGAGATTGCCACACAAACAGTTTGCATTTAAAACAGTTTCAAATATGATTTAGCAATACAGAAAAATACTTGCCTATGAAATAATTGAAAGATAAAAATAAAATATATATATATATATTTTTAATTATCAATATTTATTCTATTTTATTTTATTATCAATGAGAAACTGTGTCTCCTCTGCCAGGGAGTCCAGGTTAAGACGAGCAGCCGTGAAGTAAACAAGTTTCTCTCTCTCACACGCACATACACACACACACACACACACACACACACACACACACACACACACACACACACACACACACACACACACACAGCAAACACATTAAAAGACACATCAAAAAATTTCTAAAAACATGTTGGAATCAGTAGATAAAAATGAATTATGGAAAATAAAAAGCAGATGCTATAAGCAATGACATTGTTGTATGAAAACTAATTTTAAAAGATTATGTTAGATGCTAGATGATGATCTCATAGACTGAAATACATACTTTGATTTTGTTGTACGTCGGAAATGAAGCCTTATTATCATCAGCTTTAAAGAGGAATAAAAAAAACTGTCATGAGATATATGTTGGAGACATTTCTCTGAACGTGTCCACATTAAAGCAGGAACGTCTGAATCAGCATCATCGCTCTCCAGATGTCCCCCCCCCCCCCCCTACACACACACTACACCATCACTCTCTGTCTGTGGACCTAACAGCCTCTATCCCCTTTTTCCTCTCCCCCAACCCCCTCCAGCCTTAGCCCTTTGAGCTGTGCCGTCGCAATGCATAAATACATAAATCTGGTGTCAGTGTATGCATATGTGTGTGTCAGTGTTTGTGTGAGTGTGTGTGTGTGTGTGTGTGTGTGTGTGTGTGTGTGTGTGTGTGAGTGTGGGCGGGGGACGTCGACATATAGACGACGGGTCGGCAGCCCCACAGGCGGACCTCTTTCATGTGTCACCAGATCACAGACGCTCAGTGTTTACACACCAGACCCATCCAGACACATGACCAGCACCCCACCCCCCCCCCCCAGACTCCGTCCCAGTCGCGTCCCTCCAGAACCTGTCACCCTGGCAGGGGCGGCGGGGGGGTGGTGGTGGGGGGGGGAACTCAGGGACAAAGGCTGGGAGTCGACCTGGAGGTGGTGGTGCCAGACTGACTCTCTGATCTGACCGACTGCCGCAGACCGTATGGGAGATACGGCCCGAGGTCAGAGGTCAAAGAGACCATTAAAAAGAGTCAGCTGACCTCGTCTAGTTGGCTCCATCTTAGCTGTGCAACCCCCCCCACACACACACACTTGATTTAATGCCATGTGATTGCAACGATTTGAATGTTATTGAACTCTTTACATGGTTACTGCTGAGTCACATCCCTGAAAAACGCCGTTGTTTCAGAGCGATCGTCTTTCACAAAGCTCTTTCATATCATCTACAAATCTACAAACTTCACGTAATTAACAACTGATAATGGACAGTTAAGTGTCAGAGTGTGGTAGCGTGATGATTTCTGCAAAGAAGTAGATTTTTTTTTAAACGCTGTCAACCTCACGTGCAAAAGTGATGAGGGAGGAAACAACAGGCAGAGATCACACAGTCAAATCACAACAGGGGCAGAGTGAGGACGACTTCTCTGATTCACTTTTTCATTTCGTCAGCTGAATTAAACTTAAAGTTCTGTGGCAACAAGCGTGAATCATTTTCCTACTTCCTGAAACAAAAAAAGGAAATCAGAGAACAAGTCAGGAGGAAAAGAGAAGAGAACAACAAAGCTAAAGGGAACCTGCTGTGTTCAACTGGGTGTGACTACCAATTAATCTGAGGCCCTGAAAAGGGTAAGAAAACACACACACATACACACACACACACACACACACACACACACACACACACACAGGTTTGAGCAGCTATCTTTATTCAAACTTTGCTTTGACTTCCATTCAAAGAGGACGGCCTATAACCAAACCTTCTCCTTCACCTCAACCAATCCATGACTAACCCTAAACTTAATCTAACCACAATTCACATCTTACCTCTAACTTTGAGTCTAACTCAGAAATTTAGCTTTTCCTCATCGGGCTTTGGTCCCCATGAGGTCTACTGGTCCTGTCAGGGTCACTGTTTATGATGGAAAAGGTCCTAAAGGAAACAAAAATGAGTTCACACACATACACGCGCGTGGTCTTGTCTCCATGACAACATCAACCATACGGACCTAAACCTTAAAACCTTGTGTCTTTACCCTAAAATATAGTCATTTACATTATGGGGACCAATAATGTGATTGTTAAAACAGCTTTAGGTCCCCACAGCATGAGTAATACAGTTGAATACACACACACACACACATGCACACACACACATGCACACACACACACACACACACACACACACACGCACACACACACACACACACACACACACACACACACTTACACACACACACACACACAACAAAAACAAATTAACATCTAAAATGCTCCAGCTCGTTTCAACCGTTCACTTCAAACCATCATCAGGCCTCTAATGGGGGCCAAGTTCAAAGCTCCACCAGACTCCCACTGCTTTGCTGACATGGAGGAACAACACTTTCGTCTCCCTCTCCCTCCCTCCCTCCGTTTGTTTATCCTCTGCTCTCTTTCAACTCTTTTCCTCCTTCGGTCTCTCTTTCCTTGCGCTCCCCCTTTGTTTTTCATCCCCTTTTTCTCTGAGAACATCCCTCACTTTATTTAACGTCGACCGCTTCTCGTCAACATTTTTTTCGGTTTCCTTTTCTCTCCACTCTCGCCCTGACAACTCTTATTCCTTCTTTCAACATTAGCACATTTGGTTCTTGTACTTTCGCTCTCTCTCTTTGTATCTCAAGGCAGCTTTCATCACATATGCCAGTTTTTAAATCTGACAGACATTGATCCGATCGCGGCAGCAGGGATGCTGTCCGGTGATAAGTCCGTTCAGAGGAGCTCCATCTAACCCCGGGTCCAAACAGAGCCTTCAGAAGACAACCCCTGGTCTCAGATAGACAGTTGCTCAGCGCTGCCCTGCAGATATCTGCCAGGATCAAAAACCCTTCCCGTCTCGCCCTCTTTCTCTCCTCTCACTCTCTTTCTCTTCCTCTCCACCCTTTACTCTCTCTCGGAGATGGCACTTCCACAAATGTTTAACTCGGGCTATCTGCTCATTAAGAGGTCTTCAAAGCCCTCCATTGATGTAAAAGCATCCATTTGAATTTGTAATCACCCTTTGCTGTTTCGGCTGCTGCGCTCAGCGTAATTTCCCCTGGATTTTCTGATAGCCGGCTCAAAGAGCTAACAACCCGTTTTCTCCTCTCTGAGCAGCGGGAGGAAGAAAGAAAGAAAAGGACTTTATCAAACTTTTTGGAAGCAGGGAGGTGCGTATTTGTGAAGGCCTTTGGGTTTGTTTATATATGCTGACAAAGAGAGTAAGAACATAGAAATCCAGTTTGCCGACGACGCTCATAAGAAGATAAGAGCGGTGAGAAAAACCCACTAGAGCTGGATAAGGTTTGTTTGAAGATTAAAGTTCTGTCGTCATCGCAGGACAGGCCACTTTCTTGAAAGGCATTAAAACCGGCCAATAATTGGCTGGTCTATGGGGAGCACCTTCAACTGATACTGCCTCTAGCACGGGGTATTTTTTAATATTCCAGACTTAAAGCTGTCCGAGGCTGTGAGGAAACACACTCTGCCTACATCATACATTTGAAAAGAATGTCAAGCAGCACATTCGGGAGAAACCTGTATGCATATTCAGCTCAAACGTCCTCTGTGTGTCGGGATGATGGAGAGCCGAACTCTGTCACTCCATCAAGACACCGAGAGGAGGAAGAGAATAATACCGGGGAAGGGAGAAGAAGAAACGCCTCAGATCCTGGAGGCAGAAGAACACTCCTTCACATCTGGATTTCCTCGCAAGACACGAGTGTTTGAAATCTAATACATAAACATTATTCCCCCGGCGAGCCAGTTTTCCCCTTCACCTGCAGAAAAAGCAGCGTCTTCTTCTGAGCCACTTTCGGCAACTTTTCCACAACACAGTCGATCAGTAGGTTCAATAACAGGCTGACTGGGATTTAGCTCCTGTCATGTTTCATCAAACACGACTGTCTTAAGCCAGCGCAGGCCTGTCTGTCTGCAGCAGCTCCTCCTAGACAGACTCCACTGACGGGTAATCAAATGTGGATATTAAATGAGCCCTGGACGAGATAGAAGAATTAACGCCAAATTCTCAGGATGCTCAGGTGCAGACAAGTGGGAAACATAGCTCACAAACCTGCTAATGCTAACACTAATGCACAATACTGCTAATAGACAGATGACAAAGGCATTGGCACATAGAGATACTTAGTCCTCTTGCAGCAGGTTCCAGTCCAGCCCACTGCTGCTGCTGCACCCCGTCTCCCTCTCTTGTTTGTGTGTGTATCAGTGTGTGTGTGTGTGTGTGACTTGAACTGGTGGCAGACATGTCACAAGCACCATTGACTCCAACCTAATCCCTTCCTGATGGTCTTTTCTTCAGTTGCAGATGGAGAGAAGGGGCTCTTGACCTTTGACCTGCGCCACTAAATCACATCAGTTGTTGGCTGTAGGGCCCTGGGACTCCGCCAGGCAGATGGACTGCTGCCCACACACACACACACACACACACGCGCACGCACACACAAACACACATGCCAATGTGTCTCCATGACTTCAGGAGATGTTCCACACAACTACACACTGTCGGTGCGTCACTCTGACACACACACATGTTGACACAACCAGAGCGATGCAGTAACTGAGATGCTTTCATGCATGGATCTGTATGCCATGAGTTCACATATATGACACACAAATCAATGCACCTTTCTTACACTAGCTTGCTTTCATGCACCAGCGCGGACAAACAGATCGATGTGAACACACACATCCACACACACATCCACACACACACACAAACAACACCACTAAATAATGGTCTTCCATCTCTGTGTTTAAAGTATTCTCTGTCATCTGTGTCCTTTTACCCAGCCACATCACACACTCTCTCTCTCCAGCCCTCTCCTACACTGTGTTTTAAACTCTTCTCTTCTCTTCTTTTCTCTTCTCTTCCATCCTCCTCAAACACTCCTGCGGCCCTGTGATGTGGCTTCTCTGTTTCTGCTGAATAAAACACAGACTCTGAGAGAGAGAGAGAGAGAGAGAGAGACAGAGAGGAGGAGAGGAGGAGAGAAATGACGAGAAATGGAGTCAGCTGAGAGACAGAAAGAATGAGAGAGAGAGAGGTAGAGAGTGAGAGACAGAACCAGTAAGAGAAAGCCAAGGCTTGTTCACGGTCTCTTTTTAATGCGGTACAATCTGTTTCTAGTTTTTCTTTGACAAGCAGGATAACACAGCAAACACAAAATAATCGTCAGCTCTGTTGGACAAATACATTTTGTCATCAAAGCAGTTTTCTCACATGAACTCCAGAAAATGTCCGGAGTTGTCGGAGTTTGCCTTTCATACACGAGGAATGCAGCAGGAGATTGTCTGGGTCAAACATGTTCTCAGCAACAGGACAATGTGGGGAACATGCAGGCGAGGGGGGGGGGGGTGCATGAGTAGAGTATACAGGAGGCAGGACATGACGTGTAAATTCCACTGTGGAAATCACATGTTTTGGTTTATAGCACATCGATAACAGCCTCTGCCCTCAACGCCAGAAGCTCTCGGATCTCATTGTCTTTCCGAGTTGACAGCTTCATCTGCATCTTCTTCATGTAAAGCTGCTTTTTTTCATCCTGAGATTTATTCTTTTGGTTTCGAGTCGGCTGCGTGTTAGAAATGTCATCAATACACCCACTCACGCTGTGAATTTTTCCTGCTGTGTTCTCACACGGGCTCGCTCAGAAATTCAGTTCATCTGACAGGAGAAGTTCCAAAGAACGCACGGAGCATCTGACTCAGACATTTGCATTAGAGTTCCTGCTTGGGCTGCCATTGTCTGCACGAACCCGATCTGACTGGTTTTCTCTTTTTGTGTCCGAACCCGAACTGAGCCATTTTGCAGTGTAAAAAATGAAGGAAATCTCCAACGTGATCCAATTTTCTCTTGAAATTTTCAGGAAAAGCTCCACGCACGTGTGAAAGCAGCTTTACAGAAAGCTTCAGTTATACACATCGTATACGTTATTCTGCAGTAAAAATTCTGCTGAAACTGTCGAAGAAATCTTTCAGGCGGGTTTTTGTAAAGCTGGATAATCAGCTAGAGAGAAAGAACAAATTTCCTTTTCTTCTCTCTCTCCGGATTTCCCGACCTGCTGTCACGTAGGATCTCGCGGAGCTTCACACGGTGACAAGGCGTACCTTTGAAACTCAACTTTGAACAACTGCTTTGCATGAGAAGCAGGTTGAGAGTGGAGATGTGGGCTGGGTTCCCTCACACCGACGTGCTGCTTGCCCACGCTGTGCTCCTGCGGAGGTCCTCCTCACTTTGTTGTCTTCACAGCAGGCACCTGCATTCCTGGCATAGCTGTCTCCAAAGTTTCAAGAGCAGCTCACTATCTCTCCGTCTACCGGTTTCTGTTTCCCTCTCTGTTTCTCACTCTGCTCAGAATTTTCGTTGCCTTGTTGCCTGGAGACGAAAAAGAGCGAGAATGGGGACAACGGAGAGAGAGAGAGAGAGAGAGAGAGGAAGAGGGGGCCTTACCAGAGGGAGATGAAAGAGAAGAGAGATCAGAGGGGAGAATAGGCCAGGCAGGGGAGTGATGAAGTTTGTTTGGGATACTTTGGATTTCTGCGGCCATTGTGTGGTGCCAACATCCTCTCTTTACTCTCTGGCTTATAGGAAAACATCTCTGCAGGCTCTAGTTTACATTTCTCGACACAAAGAAGGAAATACATGTTTACATCACTGATAGTGTTCACTTGAGTTATGCCGAGGCGGAGATGTTGGGGTAATGTAGACAGGTAGTGATCTGGTTGTAAGCAGCTGTGTTTGTGAGCGTGCAGCTGAGACATAAGATCATAGAAAATTATATTTGGTGATAAAAAATGGGGGTCTCATATCTCAGGTCTTGAAAATGAAATCAAATAAAAATTGAATATTCCAGATTTTTCAAGGCATATACTGTTGACAGCTCCCAAAATGTGGAGTGGAGAATAAAAGTCCTGATCACCACCCGGATGCTGGCTGCAGTATAGTTCATAAACCCTGCCTCCTCCATGTTAACAGATGGGACATGCAACCGAAAAGTCAAAGTACACTTCAAATGTACAAGATGGCAGCGTTCATATCTGGGACAATTCAGCTTTATTTCTGGATAGTGGAAGGGAGGGGAGATGCATCCTCCATCTTAATGTACAGTCTATGGTGTCAGTAGTTACACCATTGTTGACAGTAAGTAACAGTTCCACCGTCGGCCCAATAAAATAAATACTTGCTCTTGTATGGAGATTACTAGAGACACAACACTCATCCACAATTGTTTTACTTTTAATAATCATAATAATAATAATCTTCTCCGTCAGAGGGTGGGACTCTCACAACAATCTTCCGTTTAAAAATCTAGTTGCGTCTGTGCTCCTGTGCTCCACACACACAGAGTCCAGGCTCACTCCTACATCCGAACAGAGCGGCCAGATCTTCAGCTGTTTTAACTCCGAAGACTGCGAGTCTTAGTCTGAAGCTGGAGAGTCATGATGTAAAACATACGCTCTCCACTGGCACGCAGCAGTGGAAGGGAGTTGTTGTGAGAGCCTGTCATTTTGAAAACAAATCCATAACAAACTTCTAAAACTTGTGTTCCATGGTTACAACATACACACACACACACACACACACACACACACACACACACACACACACACACACACAGATGGAATAAGCGGTAAACAGATCTGTGTGTCTGTGTGTGTGTGTATTTGTGTGAGTGAGGGGGACAGATTTTTTCTTTTGGAATCTCAACATTCCCATTTCCTCCATGAGTCTCTTTGAGCCGCCATCCAGGCTTATTTATCTTTCCCTCCGATCCCAAACACGGGAACGCTCCCCGTGGCTCTGATCCCGCCTCCTGCCCTGATGCGTGCACGCACACCGACCCCCGTGAACCCGTGTGCACTCTGGATCTCGGTTTTTCTCCCTCTTCCTCATTAAAACCTCAACCCTCTTCTGCATCTTTGTTTTGTTTCGTCTCTCTCTCTCTCTCTGTTTTTGTGCTTTGAGAAATGCTTCGGGGCTGTGTGGAGTTTTCGGTTAAATGTCCTGTGCCCTCCGTGACGTCATCAGCTGTTGTTCTCTGTCACAGCGCCTGAGGTTTGTCTTTGAAGCCAAAGGCTGCTCTTGAAGAGGCGTCTGATGGCTTTTGCCCTCTCTTTCATTCGCTCGCTTTCATCCCTCTGTGCAGCAGCAGACATCAAGGCAGATTTTCTAACAAGCATGTTATTTAGACAGTGATGTCATGGCCGTGGGGACGTAGTGTTATGTCTGAGGCCGAGCAGCACCGGAAGGGAGAAAACACAGGATTTAGACGTGGTTAAATCTGGCCTTGGCATCCAAAATATAATGACAGTCGGCAGTTATATCACAGACTGCTAAGTTCAGCTGTTTTTGCCCGACGTGTTCCCTTCCCTTCAGACCAGTGTGGTGGAGAAAAGCGTCTGTGCAGTGAACACGACAAAGCCAGGACACTCTCTGGATAATATCCTTGTTTTGGCTGATGAGGTCATTGTTAGAGCCGCAGATAAAACACCATGTGCTGCATCGACGGGCTCACTTTTAACCAACTCTCAGAAACGCTGTGGTCCAGATTCCGGTTCTTGATAGAGGGCGGCTGGATCAGCAGTGTGCCCACGCTGAATAAGGCCTCTATTGTTGGCTGCAGGTGTGTGTTTGTGCGTATCAGTGGTACTTGGCAGAGGGGAGGCAGGAAAGTGAGGAGGGTAAGCGAACACCTTGAGTCAGAACGTGCAGGTGAGGGGGTCGGGAGTGGAGAAAACCACTGGAGATGGAGAGAGACATTTATAACCAAACATATACCGATGTTTTTATCAGTTATTGTAACATTATACTATACACCCATCCTTCCACCAAGTTTTGTGTTAAAAAACCGAGCAACAAACAAACAATAACCTGTCAGGACAACTGTGTGCACACAAGAAGTTTGGTTGGCTGAAGCTGAACCAGGAAGTCAGGTCATTTTTTATTCCAAAACCTGTCAGACCATCTGACTGATCGTGTTTCCTTGTAATAAAAAAAAGTGACAGGTTTTCTTCTAGAACATGTGATGTTTTTACCAAGGAAGGTCTCAAACCTGCCAGACTTGTGTTCCTCAGGTCTTTATAGCTGCTTCAGACATAAACTGAACTCTATATTACCCTGAGGAGTTCTATGTGAGAAAGAAAATGTTTGAATCCGTTTCTGCCGACATTCTGCAGAGTTATTTCTTTCCACTCCAGAGGGAGCCCATTTGAGAATACAGCGGTAAAATATTTGGAAAATTCAAAGCGAGTGAGAGAGCAAGTTGATGACACTGCTAAAATGTGACGGACACAAAACTTAAAATACTAAAAAACTACTCATTATCTCAGGATGAAAAAGAGTTGCAATATATATATATGTAGAAGATGCTGAAGAAGATGTTTTAAAATAGAGGGCAGACGATGTGCCACCCCTCGAATAAACGCTCTGGAGGTTTTATGCTTTGTCATGTTCACTGCACAGACGGTTTTATCTGCAGAAAGTGTGGACATGATTGTTTGGACAATTTCCGGAGTTTATGTCTGATTGAACAATATTTAAATAAACAAAGAATACGAGCAGCAAAGGGTAATAACTCTTTGTGAAAAAACAAAGATTGAGCAATGTGCAAATCCATGCATCTGCATTAATACACTTGTGAACTCTCAAGCATGCACTGTGAGATACACAACATGAAAAACGGTTGCAGGTAAAGAAGATTTGAACAAAAGATAAAGAGGATATGTTTACGATCCTGCAGAGAAAAATGAATCTCTCTGTGTAAGCGACACCGAGACGTGTTGAAAAGTGTGCTGCTGAAACCTGGACCGTCCCAACGGAGGAGGAGGTGGTGGTGGGACTAATTTGAGAAGATGAGAGGTGACAGTCATCCTCTCTGGCCAAACAGGTCTGGCACTGCTGCACACACACACACACACACACACACACACACACACACACACACACACACACACACACACACACACACACACACACACACACACACACACACACACACGGAGGTAATTAAAGTGTTGGGTGACAGTGTGTCGCTTCCTTTGTCATCTCGTTGTTGTAGCTGCCATCGGACAATCTCTCTTCTTTTGCTTGTCTTTTCAATTCTGTGTTTTCCATTTGGACTGTCTGGATTTCTGGCTTGGTTGACTGACAGCCGGACTAAATATTTGTCAGCTCATCTGACTGATCAGCCGACCGACTGACAAGTTGACCGGCTTTTTCTCTCCATCTATCCGGCTGCCTGTTCTTTTTCTGCATCCGCTGCTCCGATGTCCCCGTTTGCCTGCATGTCTGTCTGGCCGATTACATCCCTCTCACCTCCATCAACAATTTAGAAATCTGAGAGCAGAATGTGCACTTCCTTAAAGGCTCAGGAATTTGCAGATTCTTTTTAAAAAGGTGGAGGATGTGCCAAGCTGCAACCTAAGACGAGCCCTCGAGCGAGTGTATTCTCACATTTCAGGCACCAGGAATGGGCAAAGGTGAGACAAGAGGTAGATTCACTACAAAGAGTTGTGAGTGTGTGTGTGCGTGTGCACGTTGGTGTGTGTTCGGTGTGTAATCCAAGCCTGCCAGATAGCTCCGGGGAGAAGGACATTCTCTGTTGTTGTTTCCCCTATCCTGCATTCCTGCCTCCCCTTGACGTGTGGCACCAGAAGAGGTGAAGGAGGAGGAGGAAGGAAGGGATGTAACAGGTTGTTTCATGCCAAACTGATCGCCTCTGTGCTCCCTCCTAGAAACTAATCACATTCATTCCAGCAGGCATCTGCTCTCATCAAGGCTGAAAGAAAAAACAATAACCCCACAGATGTGCGCATACACACTTGGTCTGCAATGTCTCCTTTGAGCCACCTTCCAACCACACTGCTCTGCTGTCAGGACTCGGAGAAAACAAGAGTCTGCCCTGCTCTGAAGTAAGAGCAACACTCTATTTTTGAGTACAGTGGATGATGATGAGGCCACACAGACGCTTTGTGCCAAGCGCTCAGGGCTGGGAAAGCCAAGAATATACGAAATAAAAGCAGAGCGTGACAGCAGGAAAAGAAGGTATGCTCAGGTATTGTTTGGAGTCAAGCCTACTGTGTGTGTGCAGCGGATTCAGAAGTTTGTTACAAAGAGCAAAGTAACTCTGCTCCTGAGGGAGGCTCTACATCAGCCTGCCTGCACTGAATCCTAATACCAGCCACTTAAAGTATGTAAATACACGACATGAAACTGTGCAAATAATATTCAAACTGTGTGCTGTGTAAAACTGTTCAGACGGCATGGAACTGATGTGAGATGATATCAGCATTTCTGTTTGCAGCATGTGTCCACATTTATAACATGGCATGAAACATAGACTCCGTGTCGGAGGTAGATGTAGGAATCCAAAAATACTGTCCTTTCCTTGCTGGTTGCACTCATTGATTAAACATTTATATCAATTGTGCCTTCTCCATCAATTTTAGCCCAGTTGCGTTCATACTGGAAAAAATTTAAGGATATATTCAGGGCCAACGTTCATCACCCAAACAGTAAGTACAGAAAATCTAAAAAGCTAATCGGAGATACAGACAAAATATCAGGAGAGATATTTTTTTCTGCAAACGGAGCAGCAATATTCTCTTCAATCAGGAATGTAAGTGTAATGCTGCACTGAACGTTGGATGTTTATGGATGTGGGTGTAAATGGGGAGCCATGGCTCTGGAGTTGCTCAAAGTTATAGACAAGAACATGAGTTCCAAACACACACACACAGACACACACACACACACACACACACACACATCTCTCTCTCTATCCATCCTCCTTGCTCTCTTTCTCTTGCCACTACTTTGCAATTGATCAGAAGCCGAGACTTTTGCTCTCTTTCATACACACTGAATCTGAATCTGAACACACACACACACTTGTGTTACAGTAATTAAGTCACACACATCGACAGCTTGAAAGAACCGTAGCTTCTCCTACATCAGCTAATTAAAGCAGGGCGTGTTGCAGGGGGGTCAGCGGGCCGGTGGGACGCGTCCCTGACATGATTGATTGTGACTGTCAGCCAGGGCTCTCAGCTGGGTGTCTCCCTACATCGGGCCCCAAATAAAGGATTACACAGGCCCTTGGTAACCTTGGCTGGCTTTGTGTGCCTGGGTCTCGCATCAAACACCCGGCAGGAGACATTAGCATTTTTAATCAGCGGGCCGGGCCCCGTGCTGGCACAGGATGCCTGATCACTTTCATCAGAACGACAAAGAGAGCGGAGATGGAAGGGTGGCACAAACGGAGGCCTGTGAAAGAAAGTACATACATGCACAGGCAGCCAGACACATGCACACATGTCCAAAAGTCTAAGAGCGTTGTTCCTATAAGAAAGACTAAAGGAAGACCCCCACTGTACTTTGTGCACCTGCTGTGTCATCATTCTTCCTCTACCTTTCAAAAAGAGATCAGTAAAGACATAAAGCTTCACATCCCTCTATGTATCTGTTATCTCCACCCCCTCTCTTCCTTGGAACCATGCTATTCAAGCCTCCTCTCACATAAAGACACGATGAAGTCCATTTTGTTTTAGAAAGTCTCCAATTAAACCGAGACCCCTGAGTGGCCTTCAAAAAACTTCTGAAAAGACTCCGAGATCACCTGTTTTGCACACACTTATTCTTTAACCCACTTATATATGTTGTGGAGCAATCTATAAATACATGCCTTGTGTGCAACGTTAGACACGTATACAGAAACAGAGATAGAGCCTTCTGTCTATACCCTGTGTTAATTTTGCCCGTATTTCTGCAAGTCTTCTGAAATCTCACAAATACGGACGAAATAGCCAAAACGGAGCAGTACTACAGGAGATCATGTGGGGGCAGTGTATCAATGAACATAGAGGAAGACAATAAAACAATGGCGCAAGATTTGAGGTGAGACTTTGCAATTGGTTTGTACCTATGGGCATCGACAGTATATGAGATTACTGTGAAGAGGTACATTATCTAAACCTCCTTCACCGTCGACATGTTTTTTGTAGTCAGAAACTCTAAACTCTGAGCTGCCCTCTAGTGGATGTTCTGCTTAACAACCATGCCAACGTAAAGGACGCTCGTGAAAGTATATTGGTTGTGAGTGACGGTAACATAATTTGAAACGGACTTATAACATTTTTTATGTAAAGGGAATATAAAGGAGTCATAAGAAGGAGGAGATATGTTCAAACTTAGCATCGCACAAAAAACAACTCAGACCAAGTTGATGCCGAACTATAGTTGTTAATTTGCTCATGACACCAGCACGAGAACCTCTAGGACATGATGAATAAATCATGTCTCCTACCTTCTCTCTGGCTGAATACTGAGAAATCGGCAACGGGGGCAAACATATGCCATTTGTGCCATGTGGCAAGCACATTAAATCTTCATCACAGGAAAAAGCCTCTTTATTGGCAGCTGGAGTTTTAACACGATGCCAACAAGAGCCAGAGGACAAAACAATGGAGGAAAAATTAGAGAAGAAGACAAGAAAAGAATACAACGTCGTCAACAAAAGCAGCTAGGCTGATAATAATGGCAGCAGCTACGAGGAAACTGGAAGGACAATGTGAATGAGAAGAAGAGGAGATAAAATTCAAATGCAGTCAGGTAACACCATCAATCTATTTGTGTTTGATGTTTCCTTTCTGCTCTCTGTGGTGCGCTATCATCACAGGCTCCTCACAAGCACATGACGGCTTGGAATAAACCCCAGACTGAACAGTTGCTCCAATGTCTGAGATGCAAATTCATCACAATAGCAAGGATAGTGGCTAAATCTCTGCCCGTGAATAGCCTGGCATGAGACTTCCAAGACTTAATATCCCTTCAGAAGTCCATTATCTCTCCCTGGCAACTTGCATCTTGACAAAACACCCAATCCTGTGCACACAGAGCTTTAAAGTAAACTGCAATCCTCGCATCTGGCACTTTTAAATAAGAAAACCTTATCAACAGCTCGGGCCAGTAAAACAAATAAGACTGTTTGTTGTGTATCTTTCAGAGCTTTTCTCTCTCTTTTTTTTTATTTTTTCATTTTTTTGTGTATCTTCCACACACGTACAAAAACACACACACACCACCCCCAGTTTTTCCTTTGAGGATGACGTTTAGATATGGACATCGTTTGATGTGACTCATCAAAGCGCGGATCGGGGTGTGACAGGAGCGTCTCCCGATGTTTCCCTCGCTCTCCCGCTGTCAGCCAAGCGGACACACAGTCAGGAGCCGGGAGGAGACCACTGGAAACTTTTTATTTGATCAACTGATAAGCACATGCAGGCCCCCTCACTAGCTTAGTTCAAAACAGGAATCAAGGATATGAACATGGCAGGATGCATATGCAGAGAAAGGTTCCCTGATGGGCTCGCCTCTGTGCGTGGAACATAAAGGTGCAAGGACATGAAGGTGTGTCAAAGCTGTGCGTCTGTAGTGGTCTTTTCTCAACATCTTTACTGGTCTGAACTCTCTCCTCCGAGAAGGTGGAGAGAGATGAAACGAGACCAAACAAGTGCAGGAGAGGAGAGGCAGCTCCCAGCAGTGTCCTGCCTGTTGGACTTTAAAGAGCAGGAAAGAAACTGGTCAGCCTTTCTCGCCTTCGAGCATTAACAGATAAGGAGAGACAGAAACCACAAGGAACACAAGGGACGGAGAGAGGAAGGAAAATAAATGGACAAGCCTGTGCAAGACGATAACAGCTTATCAAAAACCTCAGATCCATTCATTTGTCAAGAATCCACGATGGCTAATTAAAAGCAATGTCTATGTTCAATTAGTGCGACAAATAAAATAGGTTTTACTAAACTTTCTAACGAGACAAAAGCCGTTTTCAAACTTGACCTCAAGTAAGGACTTCATATGCAGATGATAAGTGATATTTTAGATGGTAGCTGAAAAAAACTAAAAAGCCAAAAACCAGCAAAAACACTGGGATAAAAACCAGGAACATAGAACCAAGAATGTACTCATAAGGATGTGCACATTAGGACAGGTGCAGTCACAAGGGTGGGAAACACAATAGGAGGTAAAACAACCTACAACGAGATACAGCTGGAAGAGGAGGTGAAGTGATTGTCGATATAAAACAGGAACCAAGACATCATACATGAGCGATTGCAAGAAAGGGACTTAACTGAGGTAGAGAAACACATGAAAGTGAGTCAAAGATTAAAATATAAAACACAACATTCACAGGGAAATCAAACATCAATGAGGATATAAAGTCCTCAAACTGATGACAAAAAGAAAAACCAAAAAGTATTTCAAGAGTTTCTTCAAATGAATCTCTGCAGTGTGTGATGGAAGGATAGGGGGTCTGAAGGGGAACTGTCTTTTACGTCTTCTCCTCTATCTCACCTCCTCAGATGCATCTCTGGAGGACAGGGAACTGCTGGCGTCTTGTTCCAGATGATAGAAGATCTTCTTAGAGCTTCCTGAAGGTGCTGTTAACAGAGATCCAGAACACCTTGTATAGCTCCAGCATCTTTACGTTTATCTAAGGACTAATACCATTCTGGTTACAGCTCTATGGGGGGTAATCAAGGACAAGAGCACTGGCCTGAAATTAGGGTCCAACATCCCTTCTCCTACTAATACTCCAGGCCAGTGAGTACAGAGCAAACCTAGGTACCACTAGTAATCTAATTGATATTACCAACTGTAAAGCAACCGTGAGAACATAAATTCATATAATTTTATCTTAACTTTCAGTTCTTCATATAAACTTAGGTTAGGTGTAGGAAACCATCCATCATCACTTGACTTACATATTTAAGAAATGAAGAAAAATACAATATATCTGTATCACACTAATATGAAGACTGCATCCAGACCTGTGAGTCCACTGTCCAACGCTTGTAGAGTTGTGCCTGCTTGTTTCCATCTGGACTAAATTGAGGTATTCCTTAAACCAGTTCTCCAAACTTATGTTTTCTTACTTTTCCAGTTGACGGCAGATTGTGTCATCGCAGCAGAGCCTTCACCGGAGCAATGACCCGCCGTATTTTAGTCGGGACCAAAGTGGTGGAATTTGGAAGTTGTTGACTACATACAAAACATTAGATCAGCTTCGAAAGGGGAAAGTTGAGCAGATAAGCATCGTGTTTTTCGTGTTTTCTAAAACGCCTCCGATGCAGTTAATGTGACGGCTGTGGTGGTTTGTTGGGGCGGCTGTGATAGCGTGGCAGGTAGCGCGAGGGCAGTTTTAGCTAGTTGAGCTAAAGTGGTGAAATGACTGCAGTTTCTACAGCTGCGGTACAAAGCCGATCAGCGTTTGAATCTTAACAAGAAGGAAAAAAGGCCCCTGTGCATAGGGAGAGAGGGCAGAGCCTGGCTTAGATCTTCAACCTCTGCTCACTCACATGCACACACACACACACACACACACACACACACACACACACACACACACACACACACACACACATATTCACGCACAAAGTCACGGCTCAGCCAAACACATACACTGACATCAAAACACAAACATTAAAGGGCACGCAGACAATCACATCAAGACACACAGCAAGAGCCACAAGATTGACAACAAGTTCATACACATGCATCAAGAAATAACACGCACACAAACACACAAACACACACGCGGCGTGGGTCCCGAGCCCCCGGCCAGCCAGCAGTGGGAGGTCACACGGACATGACAGTCGTGCTATCGAGCCAGCATTATGGCCTGCCGCTTTAAACACAGCCTTTTGAAGTCACACCAAAGTCAGACACTAGGATCTCTCATCTCCCATCTCCCTTTTAACACTGCAGTGCCGACATTTCATTCTGCCCCCCACCCCCCACCGCCCCCCTCCACCTTTTCATGCTCCCAGCTTTGAATTCCGCCTTTTAAAAGACTAATTTTAACTTCTTCAAAGCTGGAAAACAGGCAGAGCGTGTCGTTAAGATTCCTCCGCCTGATGTGCTTCTTTTTCAGCCAAGTAATGATGTTCAAGGCTACAGCCAGGGTCCACCAAAGTGATGCCATGTCTCTGATGTTCAGGTTGCGTCCGAACTGATCCCGTCCAGCTCGGTATCAGGAATTAAAATACACCCATACTGACACAGAATAAGCAGATTGTCTACTCGGCAGCTGTTTACTCAGCTACAGAAAATACCACAAACAGGGAACAGCAATGGCTGACCACTGACACTGAGGTGAACGACGACATGTTAGCAAAGCTTGTTACTTGGTATCCATGCTGCATTCACAGCTGGTTGTGGAGGATAATGTCGTTTTGTTTTTTTATCAGCATGTGACAGGAGTGTGACAAATAGGATGCAAGGTGACCGATATGACACAATCAGGAAGTAAATGTCTGTCCCAGTGTCAACCCTCCGAGTTTTCAAACTAAAACATGACCAGCAGAGTTTCTAAAAGTTGTTTTTTGAGGGCCTAAAACAAAGAAGTGTGAAAACCCTGTTTCCGTCCAAGAAAACAAATCTTACTTTTACTTTTCAACATCGTTGTTTAATCTGTTTCCTGTTCACACCACCACGCAGACACTTCCTGTACGTGAATGGTCATGTGATAAATGTTTTACGGGGATTATCACAGATGCATCACTTAAACGGAGATCATTCTAGTTTTCAAAATGTTGTTTTAAAATGAAAACATATTGGTACGGTTGTAGCTTCAGACACACAAGTGCTAGAACACTTGTGCTAGAACAGGGGTGTCCAAACTTTTTGTCTCGAGGGCCACATACAGAAAAAAATACCAAGGACTGGGCCAGTCACGCCGCCACAAGGGGCTCTTGCGTGCTTGCGTGCCCCTTCTTGCATGTCTCTGAAAACGCAGAAGCATGCACCGGCCTCTCCCCTGTCGACAAAGCCTGCCCCCATAAAGCAAAACAAAGTGCTTTAAGTAAGTGCCATTTGAGCGCTACTAAATTTTGAGTTTAAAAAAAAAAAAAAAAAATACACATACAATATATACATTATATTTTTAGACATTGATGCGGGCCAATTAAAAACGGATGGCGGGCCGCAGTTGGCCCGCGGGCCGTAGTTTGGACACCCCTGTGCTAGATGAATGGTCCTAAACTTCCCGCTGTGCTGCTTTAACATAGATAGTATAATAAGCTATATGAATAAATGGCCGATGATGTTTGACTGCTGAGGACAGTGCCTATAAACTCAGGGGAGAAGAAACATACATGATTTATCTACAGAAATCCGTTTGACTCGCTCCCCTGGTGGAATAACATCCTCCTCTGATTCAGAAGCCACTTTGTTGGAAGCTCAAGACTCAAAATAAGCGACGACAGGCTGAATTCGAGGTGCTGAAAAGTGGTCATCACAGACGATGTGAGAACCCCCCCTTCTGTTTGCTTTTGGGTTGGAACAGCCAACTTGTTTTTGGCATGTATCTACCCACCACCCCCCGGCTAGCGCACACACACACATGCACACACACACACACACACTCTAGCTGACCCAGGCAAATTTTCCTGTTTACTCCACTCAGTGTTTCGCCGTTGAACAGATCAAATGTGCTGCTAAGCTGTGGGTTTGTTTACTCCGGCTCTGACCCACGCCCAGCCAGAGACGAGCGAGCGCTGCAGCCCTTTTTCCACTTTTTTTTATTTATATTTTTTTTTTCCTTTTCATCTGGATCACAGCTCTCTCCTCTCTCTTCCCCCCCCCCCCTGCCTCATTCCTACTTCTTCTGATAACTCCCCCTGCCTTCTCTGCCCCTGAAAAGTTTTGTCAGCCGGATGCTCAAGGTTACTTTTCTGTTCGCATTCAAACATAATCGATTATCCTCTTTCGCCTCTCCAGCACCTGTGGAGCCTTCATCCTCCGTCACACTCCTTACGACTTCTTTCATCACAATCGTGCAGCACTTTCTTCTTCATTCCCCCCCTCCCTCCTGCCTTCTCACACATTCCACGTTATCCTCTCTGATTCTCTGCTCTCCAACACTTCTCTCCCTGTGCTCTTTCACGCACACGGATACTCGCTCCCTTGCAAGGAAAATGCGCTCGCATGCACGCTCATACGTATGTGCAGGATCTGTGTGATGTGACGCCAAGACCCGTTCCTTTCCCAGGCAGGCCGGCAGGGGAGAGAACCCTGAGCTCATGGTCAACCTCCCTCCCTGGCCGTGACTCTCTCCTTCCTCCCTTTCTTTCTTTTACTCTGTTGAACGAGGTAAAGGCAGAGGACGGTCAGATGACATCATTCAGGGGGAGCACAGGAGGATGTCTTTGCATGATGAAAGCCAAATAACCAGCGGTGATGACTGTGAGGCCCTGTGGTAATCAAGTAATGATATTGACCATGGTCTTCACTGGCCTCCGTCTTTTGCATCACAGATTTTTCTCAGCTGTACTTTTTGTCCTTGGATCAGAGGGTTGAGACAACTTTGTCCTGGTGGTTTCTGCAGCTCAAGACACAGAGAGGAGATGGACATAATAGTCTCTGACTAGTCTTCTGTCTTAAGGCCGGCGCATGCTTCTGCAACGGTGTCTGCGGCTTTTCACGCAGTTGTGACGCAGGACTCGTTGTCATTCATGGTTTTCCAAGCGTTGCGCGTGTTGCCAAGCAATTCCCCGCCAGAACAATAGGCGGAGTAATGTTTTTTGTCGAAGTCGGCTCTTCTTTGTGTGTGGCACGAAGAAGTTTGGTTTATTTACATCGCCACGGAGGCTCCTCAGAGCCTTTTTCCGGCGGACAAATCCGAAGAACGAATATGGACAAAATAGAAGAGCACTTGGCAGAAGAGATCCGAAACTATGACCACTAGTATAACCCGTCACTAACCGGCTCTAAATCTTCCGTGGTTTCCGCCGGTATTATCGGGCATGAACCCGGAAATGCGACTCCGGAAATGATGTAGTTAGCAGACCAATCACAGCCTTGCCGGCTACGTGACGCTTGCGGAGCTTTGCCGTCTAGTTAGAAAAATTGGGCGACGCACGTAAGCACGTAAGAAGGGATACGTAAGTACTTAAGGGGCCCCGAAGGGCTCTTACGCTTCCGGGCCTGTGAAAACGCAGAAGCATGCGCCGGCCTTTACACTGTACTTCTACAATGTCCATTGATTTCCCATTAACTGTTGGAAACAGACAAGTATCACATGTGTGTGTGTTCAGCTGAGCTGCTGTGCACCGACAAAAACAGTCCCCAGGTAATAGCTGTTGATTATTAGAGCTCCATCACTTCATGGCCCTTGCATTATGGCCTCTCAGAGTTTTGGGGGGGTGTGAACATGTAAAACAGCTCATTACCCAGAGGGCTTTGGAGCTATGTGGGTGTTGCTTGTATGTAATAGACTGAAGGCGGGCTGTGGTTCACAGCCAAACTTTATTGCACACTGTAGTGAAATCACAGAGCCCAGAGGCATCACGCTAATATGCTCCCACGTAGTCACAACCGACAGGAAACCCGATCCAGGACATGAGAGATAGAGAATATCATAAAAGGAAAACTATTTGACAGATTAGTCTTATGAGAGTGTGTGTTTGAGTTGTGTGTGAATTTCAATGGAGGAAAAAGTTCAACCTTGGACGGTCTGAATTGAAAATAGAGAGAGTTGTGTGGCTGATTTGTTGTGATCCTGCTGTGTTGATCTGTTTCTGGTTCACGTTGAGGGGCCATGAGAGCATCCATATTGTTTGATAATCAGTGGGATGTTTAGATTGTAGACGCAGGTTGGAGCAAAGAGAAGCCAGACCCACCATCTCTTCATGCAGCGCCCCAAACAAGAACCACATGTCCACACTCCTGCTTCTTTAATTCTCTTCCTTCGAGTTCCCTCTCTCCGCCCCATCCTCATGCTACAGACTCTCCCCAATCCCACACCCTGGGAAAAAACGTGGAAGCTCAAAGATTCAAAAACACATGTGGTTAGCCATAAAACTTCACATGCACTCTGTGTACCCTACCCCCCCCCCCCCACTCCAATCCCCCTCAACCCCCGTGCTCCCATCCCCTGCAACCACTCAGCCAACCGACGCACACATCGACCTACAAGGAGAGGAGTCATATATAAGAGGAGACGTGGAAACAATGGGACGAGAGGAAGCAACATCAGGCAACAATCTGAGCTGTCTGTGGCAGGGCGCAAAAACAAAGAGGTTCGGGGGGTTGGTGGCGGGACAATGGCGACAGTAAGAAAGAAGGTGACTGCAGGCTACCATTCCTGCACGGGCCAGAACAATGCCTATCCTGTGGCTCGGTGGGGCTATGCCGTGCACTAGGTGAAACTTAAGACAAACATAAACACCAAAGGAGGACAATGGCGCTTACTCTTTTTACAAAAGATGCTTTTCCTTCAGCTGCGGGGAGGATGCACACAGAATCCCCCGGTGCGGCCGGGCCAGCTATCATACCTCACGTCCTCAGTGCCCTTTGAGCAGCACAGCATCCGATACCTCCGCGCTACACTGATGGCAGATTAGGTTTCGGGCCCTCAACGTCAAACCCTTGTCTTCTTCATTTCCCAAAGCATTTGTGAGATATATAATCTTGCAATGTGATTAGAGAGGGACATATAATGCCTTTTTACTGCCAGCGCCGTTGGAAAAAAGCCGACTTTGGAAGACTTACTTTCAGCCTTCAAATGTTTTTGGTCACAAATGTTGGTTATTAAGTTACCAGGCGCTTGTCTCCTAAAAACAGGAGCGACCCAGTGTATTGTTCCAGACCCCGAGACTCGAGATATCTCCTCTAATGGTATTCTGTGTTACTTCACTCAGCTATAATATAAGTCTATGATGTCTACAAGCTTCAATAATAGCCTTGTTAATTCATTTTTGATGGATAGGTTCTGATTCTCTTTGGCCAAGCAGCTGTCGTCTGAACATGTCCGCAAATTTAACATCGGTAGAGATCCAATGTGAGGGAGCTTGCCATTGGCTAGAGTAGAGAATCAGACCGTTTACAGTCACATGATTGGTCACATGGTAGGGGGATCAGCTACCGCAGTGGCGCCTGGCCAGGATCCAGACGAGGCCCCCTGGTTGACCACAGTCCCTGGGCTGTCTGGGTCGATGCCTGTGTGGAACAACTCGAACGGCTGATCTAGGTTCCAAATGAAGGGGTTCAGGACCCAAAATTGGGGGTCTCGTTCACATCCGTCTATGTTGGAAGGATATGAGTGTATTTAAATGAGGCTGAGGTTCGCGGTGACAGAGATTTTTTTCCCAGGGCCTCCACTCTCATCTGTGCTCTGGTTTGGTGTTTTAGACTTGACTTTGACCTACATTATGTTATAATCCAAGTTTCCATTACTGTGTTTGTGATCAAATCCTGATCTGACTGTGCGTACTTTGCCTTTACTTTGAAGCGGTCAAGGTCACATCTTTCGTACCATAACAACCCTTTTCGGAAAGTGACTGAACAGACGTCAAAGCCTCGCCGTCAACAGTCAAAGCGCATCTGTGTGATCCTGGTTCTACTTCCTGTTTAGGTTCCTGTGTGGTGCCATTGTTCACAGCCGGAGCCTCTGATCTCGCTTCATTAGGGCGGGACAGGTAGCAGACTTTAGAAAATCAGCGAGGGAAACAATAACAGGCTGAAATGTGGACATGAGGGAGATGAGGTGACTGATTGGCACCGAGTTGTACTGAGTCATCCCAGTCCACAGCTGATTTCAGAGGGGAACAGTCAGTGGGCCAGACAGCTGTCAGTTCTCATTGTATAAGACAAGTTCATCCAGGGCGAACAAATGTATGGAGGTGACGTGAAACTACAAAACACAGTGATTATGTTGAGGTCAGGCTGCTGACTGAGCCTGGATATCACACGGAATCTCTTATGTGTGAGTCACAGGCTGTTGCTCATGGACGATGGGCAACATAACAGCTCCCCAAAAGTGAAGTCAAAGCGTCTCAATCGCCCCCTGGTTAGGGTCAGGGTTTGCCCCTTCCATGCTATTGAATGGGACATAAAATTTCCAAATACACATTGCATAACTCTCTCAAAGATGGTTTCATTTTAACTAGTTTATATCCCACTGATGTATGTCTAAGTGATGTTTTTTCCCATAATTTCAGTTTTAATTAGTTATTTTGATAATGAGTATTTTTTTCATGGGAATAATCTTAACTCAAGATCAATTCACTAACTTCTTTGGATCTTACACAAGTATCTTATGGTTTTTTCGTGAATTTGACTCATTTCTCATTGTGCCAAGGCTAAATGACCAAAAAAACTTTAAGATTTGTGTGAGAATTTGCGCCTCTGTAGTAAAGTATCACCTGGAGCCTGTATTGATGTGAAGCTTGTTATGAAGCTTATTTAGTTGAACTAATTCTGACTTTTCTTTTTCAGAGTTGTTATTCAAAGATCTAGAACCATCATCTTCCCTGATTGGATTTTTTTTATTAAACATATGCTGTTTCTGCTCAGAGTGAGTCACTGATGATCCTGAACAGCTCAACGGGCTTTAAAACATGAACACAGGACCGGCTATGCTGTGTAATCTTATCAAAAGATTGAGTAAACACCTCTTGTTGAAAGCTCTTACTTGCCAACCTTCAAATGCCCCTAAAATCTTTATACCCACAGACGAAGAAGCACCCTCGTTTTTGAATAGCAGCCTACGAGCGAAACCCAGTGCACTCTTCAAAAAGATGACCCCATCTAAAATAGCCCTCGACACAAAGATCGCTTCACACGGCTTTCTGACAGTGGAGCACCACTGAGCGAGAGCCTCTTAGTTCCAAAGGGTCCAGAGGATGGCCTTCAAGTGTATGCACTGACCTTTGCTGATGAAAGGACGGAAAATGGTATTTTAACAATATCATGATGCCCTTTCAATTTGAAAGGCGGCGTAAGAAGCGCTCTTAGCCAATGAAACTTGAAAGGGGGAAGTGGGTGTTGGAGGAATGTGGCGCGCAAAATGTGTGTTCAGATATCGGTGTGCAAGTGTGTGAAGCTATAAGCTATTACATGTTGAAATTAATTGAGGTAACGCTGCCTCGTCGCACTCTATGATCCTCAATGGCTTTCCTCACATCTTACACAGCTGCGGGTCACTGCTGATACTGTGCCGAGAGAGAAGCTGAACATAATTAATTTCATTAGCCGGAGATATTTTATTATTTCCTGATGTCAACAAATACAGCTAAAAAGGAGAAGAATCTGACACTACTCGTCTGTGTCATAGACCTTAGACAAAAGTACCAAATGTGTGTGTATCCGCAGCTGAAAATAGTGCCTAACAAATATTCTATTACCCCTATTTGTGTCATGTTTGCTAAAAAGTACAGCGCCCACGTGTTTCAAGAAATTGCTTATAGACTTTTATAGAAAGTAATTTGTCCGACTCAAACATTTAAAGCCTAGTATTGAATTTAGGTGTTGAATACATAGTGTATACATGGAAGAGGGGCTGTGGTACAAGGAACGCACATCAGGATGTCTTAAAATAATCAGTATGGACAAGGCACCTGACAATTCATTTTAGTTAGTACTGAAAGTATGTCAACCTATCCTTTAACCTTTTCTCCCTCTCAAAATATTTCACTCCCCAGTCTCCCTGATGGTTTATACCGTTAAATTCCATTCATGCAGCAGTCTGGTATCATCTATTCACTGGGACGTTAATTAGGTCTGAGCAAAAGACCACATTACACTCACACAGATCATAAAGTGCCACAGGAGGCCAAACGGTTTATCGTGTAAATAGCCGGGTACTTGTACTTATGGCACATATTTGCCAAATGTCTCATTAACACATACTTAGATAGTCTCCCTCTCTCCTCCTTTCACTAAAACACACGGAGGCTCTGGTGGCCAAATTAATGCTGCATGTTTTAATTTACTCCCTGCTGGAAATTAAGAGCTGATAATGGATGCAAATCTGGCAGATTTCTCACTGGATCTACTGAGTTGCACTCTCCACAGCGGGGGGAGTGTGTGTAGTTAAGTTTGTCTCACACACACAACCATCACAACATTCCAATTAGAGCTAGGAAAACCCATATATTTGCCTAGTCACAAGATACACACAAAAACATGGGAGGCCATTTGCTAATTTGAAAAATAGACCATTTTAATAAAGGCTACATCTCTTCATAATTACAATAATTAAAGTACCGAGGCATCTTTTCAACTGAGCTCTATAGAACATATAATTTACAGTTTACAAGTGGAGTTGAGGAAGCCATGAAAAATATTATAAAACATATACATGATGAAACGGATACTAAAAGGCATAAAAATATCTTTTCGACATAAGGCCCCTTGAAAAACCAAGGGAGTAACAGGACCCTGAAAACTGGGTAAAACACGGCAAGAATCCATGTAGGCACAGCTTCTGTACTCTATTAAAACACTATGGACATAGTGTATATCACCACCATCATGATCATCTGCAGCTCATAGAGCAGGTTTCAAACACACACAGAGTAATCCTAGTCGAAAGCATCTCAGTCACACATACACATAAGTAAGCACGTAGGGGAGCACATCATAGAGCTTTTTGTTGGTAAATATTACTATTGGTGTAAACACATTTTGGGGACTCTAGGACCTGTTCAGGGCAGTTTCCTCTTAAATACATAGGCTATTTGTGCAATGCCTGCGCCGCTGAAACAAAGGCACTAAGATGCGACAGATCAAGGCTAAGCTGGGCAGAGACCCAGAGTTAGGAATTAGACATTAAAAGCATTTTCATAGTACACTCAGGGCCCTTCAGAGCAGATGGGGGACACGGCCACAAATAGCGCTGTAGTAGTAAATATATTATCAAACTTTAAGTGATGGAGAGCCGTTCTCAAAGCTTCAGCAGTGAGCTCTCCAGCAAAGAGATCACAGACGTCCAATTAAAGTCTCCAGAGCAAGGAGTGGACATTTGGAAGAGGTATTTTTGGAGTTTACAGTTCAATATAAGGGGCTGAGAAGGAATACAACCATTTTCTTTGATCGAGAACTGGTGCTCAGAAAGGGGGGGGGGGAAGAAAAAATCATGGATATGGAAATTGGAGAAGTTTCTCCAACTCCAAGCAGCTCGTCCATGGCAGAGTAATTAGGGTGGGACAGGGATATCTTCAATAAATAGCAATAGAATTCTTTACACAGCAATACGAGCATCACAATACAATGCAATGTACATGTATATCTGCATATACATATTAGCGATGTGCGAGCAAGTGCCCAGGGGCAGACGCTGGCGCAGGCAGGGTCAGGTCGGGTATCAGTCTCCGATTTAAAACCCTCCGCCCCATTTCTTGACAAGTGGTCATTCACCTAGAGTCTCTAGAAGTTTCTCCTCTGGAACCATGGAGAAGTTTCAGTCCAGCGACACAGTCCATCATTTTCTTCACTTCAAGGTGGGCTGTTCACATGATAGTCCTGCAATAGCGCCAACTTGCCCTCCTTCCTTTTTTCTTCTCCATATTCCATCCGATCCTTTCGCCCAGACCTCGACGACATTCCTTCAACAACGTCTCCAGTCCGACAGTCTTAGCTTAAGAGGACACATGCTTTGTGTGTGTGGGCATAAGGAGGAAGTACATCCACAGAGGTGCGAAGCGTTCGTGGGAGTTTATTCCACAACATGTGGGCACCCCAGCCTCACTCCATCCTCTCCACCTTGCCCAGGATTTTGCCCTGGTACGTGGGCAGCAAGGAGTCTTCGTCTGACACTTCCTCGAACACCGCGCCGCAGTCAAACTCATCACTGGCTTTTTTGAAGTAGTACCTGCAACACAGAGACATGACAATTAAACAAAAATCCTGGTACACTCAGTGCGCAATCAACCAAGCCTGCTGACCAACAGACGACTTTAGACTGGTGAGGTGGAACCTGCTGCTAAACAGTTTTGGTCTAAAATAAGAGACCGGGTCTCCTCCTCTACTCCCTCCGCTCTTTCTCTCGTTTACATCTGTATTTCTTTTTCCTCTCCACCTATGCTGTTGTGAGTTTTGCCCCGGCTAACCCAGGCCAATTAGGCCCAAGTGCTAATGAAGGGGTCCCTATGACAAATTTGGGTGCCTGCAAGTCTGCCTGTCATTACCCCCCCCCAACTCCTACACATCCGCTCGTGCACATGTTAGAAGGCACATGTGCAAGGGCATTCCCTCAGCCCAGTTTCATTATTACAGTGACAAAGACGAGAACAGAGAATAGGTAGAGGAGGGGGAGACGGAGGAAACAGTACACTGTGTCCTGGCTTACCCCTGTCGATAGCATGAGCTCTCACTGAGTGCTATGGGAAGGACAGAAGACAGACAACTTTCTGTGTGCATGTGTGTGTGTTGTAAAGGAAAAGAAAGGAAATCTAAGGAGGGGCCTTATCGTCAGCCATGACTTCACTGGGCCATTAATGATGCAACCCCCCCCCTCCCCATCCTCATTTTGGAGGAAGAGAAACCAGCAGGGGTGGGTTTGTTAGGGGGGGTCTCAGAATTCACTCATTAACTATGTAATGGAAAAATGCCTCAATTTGCTCCATGTGTGGGGCCACTGGAATGTTTGTGTGTGTTTGTGAGACTTTTGTTTTTTAACGAGACGAGAGGCTGACAACGCCGAACATGCAACACTTATAAAACGAGTGCTGTAGTCTTAAAATTAAAAAAAAATCCTCGCAAAAAAAAAAGGTGCCTGGGAGTGCACGTGCTCCAGTCAGCACGAGGGTGGTCACTAATAAAAAGCAGCTTCATCTGATATACAGGAAGGCTTCAACTTAGTGGAATGCAAGAGGCTTCTCTGAGGAAAACGAAGAGAGTTAATAAGACTAAGTAGATAAATAAGACGGCATGAAAGAGCACAAGACATGCCTGATAATTGTATCCTCCTTTCCTATCTGGAGGAGGAAGGGAAAAAAAAAAGAAAAAGTTGAGCCGTCCTACTATTATAAAAAAAAAACTTCAAAGAGGCATGATCTTTTTTTGCTGAGAGAGACAGACAGAGACAGAGAGAGCCTGAATTTCCACTGGAACATGTTTTATGTGGCTAGATCTGTTTTCCCCCCCTTCTCCCTGCTCTCTGCGTTCGCACTGACATCTGGCACCAATATCGTCTGGCAGGGCCCAGCAGTACTGTTCTTTGTTGAACCGCTGCCATGTTGAAATGACCCAACTCCACACATTCTCTGGCTGCTATTAAAGCGCCGCGCAGCTCTCTTTCCCAAAAAATGCGGATGGTATGACACAGGAACTGAGACAGCGAGCCAGGGAGAAAAGAAGAGGTGCGGGGGGGGGGGGGAGGGGTGGGTTGCAAACAGACAGATGTGAAGAACTCGGAGCTAAGTGCCTGTCACATTTGTTGATCCAAAAACACTGCACACATCTGGAGGAGGAGGACATTTCTGGGAGTTCCTTTGCCTTTCTATTCACCCAGAAATCATAGTTTGATACCTATAATTATTAACACAATACTCAACCCCGTGCTTATCCTGGAGACCGTGGCAGCCCAAACAATACGCTTTGATCTTTTCCCTTTAATGCCCACTGGTAAGAAGCAATCAAAGTAAAATCTCTCTGAGCAAACACACACTGAAGCGGTGCAGCCTCAGCCGGGGCCCTGTAAGTACGGCAAACAAGCGGATCTGGCGTTTAACAATCTGCCTTTCAAATATATCCATAAAATGATTACAACATGTGTAAACATTGTGCGTGTTCGACACAAGCACATTCATGCGTGCACACACACACACACACAAACACACACTCAAGCTGAGGGAGAGAAAAAAAGAGCCCCTGATAGCATCAGTGAAGAATTTGCACACTGGCCATTTGTGTGAGTCTTTGTTGGTTGAAATGAAAGAGGCCGGGGCTTCAAAGCCATGTGTATTAAGTGTGCCTTAGCATGGAAATCAATACCAGATGGGACCCAAATCGCTGCAGTTCAAACTCTCCCTCTAACCCCCGCTCCACCCAGCCTCCCTCCCTCTTGTCCTTTCCTTTTCATTGCACCCCCCTCAAGAGACGCACACACACCACAGAGGCCTGAAACTGTTTGCACACACACATTGAAACAAACCCCGATAACGGCGCTTCACGTAAACGTGCATGAAACACATTTGAAGTAAGGAGGAGATTTATATATTTTAGGGTGGTGAAGGTCACAGGTACTGACCGAAACTCACAGATACACATTTACAACAAGATGGTGCAGCCTGGATCATTCAGTTAGCACACATCAGCCACGCTCGCCACGTCACCACATTATGGGATGGCATTAATGATCTCAGATCGGGAAGTCAGTAATACTGCTCCCATGCCATTGAAGATACCGGGCAATGCTCATTTATATCTGTCCTCCACTTCTTGCCTGTGTTATTGCCATTTTAAGGAACTACACCAAGGAGGATATGGCTTAATTTGTGTTTGTTGACATGATAACACAAAAACTACAGTACAGATTACATAAGATTTAATGGAAGGATGGGTCTGGAAAGAACCAATTTAAACGGAGCAAATCTGGATCAGGGGGAAGAGCCAGGATTTATTAAACCCGTTTTAGATAAGATGTTTTTCAACATTTTTGTCGAATTCTAGTAAATATAGATGCAGTTTCATGTAAAACGTACAATAATCAATAACCACTTTGTGTTTAAGTTTTTTCTCTACACACCTGTAGTTGCCTTTCTTGCGGAGCTGCTCCTTGAAGTGGCCGAGGGTGAGACTGTGGCTCTTCATGGTCCTCCGGTAGGGGATCTCCTCGCCACAGAAGAAATATGTCACCACTGTCTCGCCACTGCAAACTCCATTGCTTCCTAACCCCTTCTTGCACTCCTTCACCCTGAAAGAGACAGAAATCATATGTTAGCAGGAGCCAGCACAGTTATGATACCATCCACAGAGGATTGACAACTTGCAGCTAAAGAAGACAGTGCTAGACTAGAGACACAAACAGCAGTCTGACTGAAGAACAACACTAGTGAGTGAGTGACCCAGTGCCATCAGTAAGTGTGTGTGTGTGCATGCAGAAGGGGCACAATATTAACAATTCCCCTTCAGCTATGTCCAAGGCTTTGTAGGCCCACTTCAGAGGAGCGCTCCCTTTGCTCGGCTCTGCTTGCCCCAGCTGACTGCCAGCTCGCTGAAGGACAGCCAATAAAAAATGATACATATATATGAAAGCGATGTCTAAGTCAGGTGGTGCAGTGACTACACACTCCCCACACACAAACAGCACAAGTACACAAGAATCATGCAAACACAGAAGCAGAGCCAGGCCTGTATGTACAAAGCTTAAAATAGGCTTCGCAAAGGGGGTCACCTTCTCTTTTCAGTGACTGCGTGTGTAGGCGTGTGCACATGTGTTATGTGTGGTACTGCACATTGGCTACGCGTCTGTCTCCCTACATGTGCGGCGAGGAGTGCGGGTGACAAGAAGGAAGAGTTAAAAGAGTAGAAGTACACTGCAAGGTGGAGGCTATGGCTGAGAGGAGGAAGAGGAGCAGAGAGGAGGAGAGGAGGGGGAGGGCAGGACGCTAGAGGCATCGTACTCTTCTGATTGGAGACCCGGGCTGGTTGCGAGGAGACTGGCAGGGCTGGGATTGGCTTGAGAGAGAGGGACGGACCCCCCCGCCTGGACAGGCACTAGGTGGCTCTTCTCTCGCTGGAGACTGGACATTGAATGCCTGGGAAGAGATCAAACCGAAAGTTTAATGCTATGATCAACAATACTAACCGATATTTCCTTGTGGGAAAACTAGAAATCACAGCTTAGAGCAACAGTCAACAACTGTTCTCCTTGTACCTTTGCTTGGTGGTCTTGGTGGAGACCTCCTCCAGTCTGCGACAGGCCTCCTCCAGCTGGGCCAGAGTATTGGGAGGGGGCAGGGGAGGCATGGCCGGGTCTTGGATGAATGGCTGGGCTGGCTGGTGGCTACGTAAGTGGCCACAACTTCCTCCACCACCCCATGTGTGTGTCTGGGTGGAAGTGCCTCCAAAGGATTTCTTGGGGGTCTGGGTACTGGGAGGGCAAATGGACAAAAGACAACATACATGATATACAATATGCAAGGGTGGGGAATTTTAAAATAAAACAAAACTTATGTTAACCCTTAAGAATTCCGTCAAAAAGCCACTGCTCACCTGTGAGCCTTATGCCTGCCCCGCTGTTTACTTTCCAGGATCCACTGCAACACATTTTGGGTGGGGTCTGTCGTGTCACTGGGCAGCTGCACAAGCCCACAGTCTTCCATAGACCGCTCTGCCACTCCATCCTCAGCTCCAGAACGACACACACGCCTGGATAGAGAGCTGGAACGCCTGGAAGGAAGAGAGGAGCAAAGAGAGAATTGTTTAGTTATATGCAATCAACGGATGAAAAGAAGAAATAAAATGTACGCAGAGTGCCTGGAACTGACCCCATGTTGTTTTCTGTTGTAATAGCGCCGCTCATCTCTCTGCCCAGGCTACGGCTGCGTTGGTATGGCTGGCATTCTCCACTGCTGGAGCACAGGCCATGCACCCTGAGGGCGGCCTCTCTTTCAATCTGCTCTTGAGTCTTGGGACTGGCATGATGGTGGATGTAGTGGTGGTGGATGTGTTTCAGGCTCTGCCGGCTGACGAGGGTTCTGTTGGGGCCAAAAGCCAGAGTGAACGCTCCTTGGTCGGGACTGGACGCAGATGGACTGGGACCCCCACTCCTCACAAGGGTCTTGATTCCAAAGCCTGCCCGAGCGAAGGGCCTGTGTTCTGGGGAGCTGGAGCGAGGGGAATGGCGGATGACAGCTGGAGACTGGCAGCCGGGGGTCTTCAGGACACGAGAGAGGTGTTCATCCAGGATGGCCTGGGGGTCCTCATCAGAGGAGCCCGAGAGGAGGGTCAAGGGGTGGGGGGAGAGCTGGGGAGCACTTCCCACGATCTCTGTATCTTCTCTTTCCTCCTCCTGGTTGAAGCAAACACTGTTATCAACTGACAAAAACACCACTTTAAAAAAGGCACCTTTCCCAGTAAGAACCAGTTACACACCTCCTGGATCTGCTGCAGCCTCTCCTCCAGAGAGCTGATGGTGTCCTGCTCTCTCTTCAAGCTCTCCAGGCGGGAGATGAGCTGCGCTGCGAAATCTGCCGGCTTCAGTGGGACCATCTCCTTTGGAGGACAACGAGTGCGCTTTTGGGGAGAAAGACATCTATTAGCTGTTGTGTCATCTTGTCATCCACCCATGACAAAGCTCCCAAATTCCTACAAAGACATCGTCCTCCTCTCGCCTCATCTAATTATGAATTGTTCTCCACCAGCGACTACTCTACTGTAGGTGGTACTGATCAGGGCACTAACATCGGCACACAGGACTATGAGGCTGTTTAAAGCTGTGGCATGCCTGCTGTATGGTCACGCTGGGCCAGGCCTTGGCTGGTTCCCTCTGTCAGCATCAGCAGGCCTCTTTAAAGTCAGCTCACTTCAAAGACTTCCTCGTCAAATATCAAACACTCAGTAGGGGGAGAATAGGGTGGTGGTGGGAGGGATGGAGGGATAGATAGATGGGAAGCAGTGGCTTTACATCTAGGAATAAAAGCCACATATCGACAGGGGGTGGAAGAGAACTACAGGGAGGAAAGGATGGGGGATTAAAAAGTGGGAGAAGTTGAGATGCAGAGATGTGTGCTCGCAGGAGGGCAGAGAAAGAAGAAATGCAGAGAGGAAAGGATTGGAGGACAGAGATAAAGGTGCCAAAAAGGATGGGAGATAAGAAAGGTTGAGGTAATTTATTCCCCCCCTTGTCACACGCTGGGCACCTTTGAGGTACAGTATAGTGACAGTAGGAGAATCTCTGTCTGTGTGTGCACTTATTAAATTATTTGCATTTTTTGCACTGGGGCTTTCTTGATGTTTCTTCCTCATTTTTGTTTCTTCCATTCCTTTGTAGTGGGGATGAAGGGGAGAAAAGACAGAGAAAAAGGAGGAGCCCGAGGCGGCTGCACCATGGGAACGGCAGCCATCGCCAAAAATCAGACGGGAAACAAAAACAAGAATAAAAGCGAAAATAAAGCAAAAAAGGGGACAGCGGGGGGAAAAAGTGGTGAGTACCAATCTGTGAATCTTTTTCTAATATAAGTAACACACTCCCATCATGTTGAAAAAAGGGCTGACATCAAGTTTATTTTAACAAGCTACTCCTGCATGATATCTTCTCCTATCCTTCTCTCAACCTTAAGTTAGCGTCTATTAAGCCTTAAGCTACCGACTCCCCTCTGACCCACTGAGACGTCACATGGCACGCTCAGACTCTTTGCTTAAGTTAGATCCCTCGGTTTTAGGGGAGGGGGGCTGGCTGAGTGTGTGTGAGTGTGTGTGTGTGTGTGTGTGTGTGTGTGTTGGGGGGGTGCAATGGAAAAAAAGGGGGCCAGCTCTGTTGGAAGTTGTCACTTCCCTGTGCGTTTGCTCCATTCATCCTTGGATCAAAGCGCTGCGTGTGCCTGTGTGTGTGTGTGCGCGAGTGAATGTGTCGAGTATCTTTGTGTTTTTCTTGGGGAAGTTGGCTGATTTCAGAGCCCTCGGGATAAAGCGGCAGAGATCTTCCTCATCTCTCCCTATTCTCCATATTTACAGCATCAGTGGGGAAGAAAAACCCTGGTGTGTTCCGAGCGCTGGGGCGATAAACAGCTTAGAGACCCCCCCGTTTCCCGCAGACTTCAAGGAACCCTAATGGGGGTGTAGGTGACACCAAAGGTAGCGGGTGTTTGTATGTGCGGGTGTGTGTGTGTGCGCGATAGTGGGAGGCTGGGTCTTTGACGTTACTCTTTAGATCTTTGCTGGTGTTGTCGAACTGAGGATGCCGAATACAGTTTGTGCGGTACTATTCATAGAACCAAGAGACCCGGAACAGAGGGTGGTATGGAAATTAGACAGTGCGACCCAGGTTCAAACAGACTGAGTATGTGTGTGTTTGTGTACTTACAGGGAAAGCAGGCAGAGAGACTTGGCTATTCATCCTCATGTTGCGTTGCATCTCTCTGTGTAGCTGTTTCTTGGAGCCCAGTTTATACGGAGGGATGCCATCTCTGGGGGTGTGCAGACAGATCACAAAGGTCAATTACCCAATCAGCTACATCATTAAAGACCAAACAGCCATTCAGGAAGAAGCTTGTTAGCCAACTGGGTAGATCAAACACAGTGCAAGCCAGAAGAAATCTAATTTATTAATTCTCCTAAGAATTTTTTTTCATCTTTCAGGCTTAATCTGAGAACAAAGAAGATACTCAGAGGTATATTATGCCAGCATTTACAGCCTTGTATGTGTGTCGGAGCCGATTTTCTGTAACGTGGTTCTGAGTTAAGTGGTAAGAGGTTCTGGTTGCATTAGAAGTGACACAAATTATTTGCTCCGGCTTCAGCACAACACCAGGAAACCCTGCTGATCGATTCCTTTCAACCTTCACACACACACACACACACACACACACACACACACACACACACACACACACACACACACACACACACACACACACACACACACACACACACACACACACACATAAACATCTACTAGCCAGATGTGAACCCGATTCTTCAGAGTTTTCCTTTAACACCTGATCCATATATTGTCTGTATGCGATGCACTCTCACCTACTGGAAATACTAACGGCTTAGTGCATGCAGAAGAGATTATAGGACACGTCCACTCAACCTGCTCTATTCACGCATGAGCTCAATCAAATATTACACAGACTTTATACGAGGGTAAAGTCTGTTTAAAGTCTGGTCCAAATGGTTCAGACGTTTGTGTCGCACGCACAGCTCCTCTAGATAAGTTCAGGGTTGCAGTGCATGTGTGGAAAGCAGCTGTAGTGTCAGCATTAGCATTCCCCCGCTGACGTTTATGTTGAGCCGAGGACACCGTTAGCATCAGCGACTCATTCCACTGATTCAAAGTGTTACTGCGGGACAGGACCCAAGGGTGCAGCTAACCTGGTTAAATCTATCTGAGGGACTGAACGGCTGACTGGCGAAAAAGATGAAATCAAACAACAAACGGCAAAAGCTCCGGCTTCAAACTGCAGCACTTGACAGAGTGAAACAGTGTCTTTTCTCCCATGCTAAACAGCAGTTTCCTGGTGACCTAGCCTAACTGAGGAGCACTTTTCCACTTTTGCTTTGAAATGCCACAGTCATGCGCATAAGCAACCCTCCCCACGCACACACACACACGTTCACACACACACACCACCTCCCACCCCCAATCTTCATTTGGCAAGCGCTGCCGCAGCCAGCCTCTGATCTCCGCACATCAAAAGGCTGGTTTGTAAGATAAGGTAATGTTTGAAGTCTGCGCAGCTGCATTCCCCAGCGTCCAAGCAAATCCATAAATAAGATATAAGCAAAAATCCCCCCTCCACCACTCTCTTTCTCTTCCCACCCAACCGCCTCCTCCCCCGTTGCTTTTTTTTCCCTTTTCTATTCTTTCCGTTATCTGTAAATGAGATTCAAATGTTTATGGGTCGTTTTAACTGACCTAAAGAGAGGCAGATATTCTGATCAAGGACAGAGCAGGCAGGAAATGAGAAGGGGGGGGGGGGGGCGGTCATTGCTGTGGCCAGGGCTTTGTCATTGCACTGGGTCAAAGTACAGCAGAATAGGACTATATTGGCGTCTGCTCTTTTGAAGCTGGGCCGTCTAGAGATATGCCCGAGCAGAGGGATCCCTGTTAGAAAGAAAAACTCTTTATAGCTGCCATGTTCATGTGTGGCCGAGCCCACTGGTCGCACTAAACATCAGTGTCTCAGTCTTTAACTATCATGATCTCCGTCATCTCGTTGTTTCAATGACATCATCTGCGCAGGCCTCCCATGTGAGATGAGGTAAAGAAGAACTCGTACCAATATTTTTCTGTTTTCTGTCCAAAAACCAGCCGACCTGAAATCTCCCGGCCTAGAGCTGTGACTTCATAGCACCTTGTCACTCGACAGACACGTGATTACGCCAAGCTTTCCTTTAGGTGAACGCGGCCCTTAGCATGTACACAGATAAGCACTGAGCATGTGAGGACAGCTGCGTCGAGCACATTGGACAATCTCTGCAATTAATGTCAACGAGTTTGCAAACACAAACGATGCACATTTTTAAGTATAAAGATTCATTGAGATCTTTGAAATAATTTGGGTTTTGGATCAACAACTGATGCACTAAACATAAATTCTCCGTACTCTTTACAATGCATCAACTCACAAAGTCCTCTAGTGTTCACAGTAAAATGTTATTACAGAATATATAAGGAGGGGGCCTGGCACTGACTCATGCCGAAACCTGGCAGCTCCAGAGTCTTTAAGGGTTTTCAAGGGGCCACAATTCACCAGGATTTCCACTATAAAGACTCCGAACAGGCAGCAGAGGGAAGGTGCGACTTTATTCTCTTCATTTATTTATTCAGTTCCATTTCCACAGCACCTATATTTCATATTCCTGAAACATGCTTCTGTTCTGACATTCTCATATATTTGGTGAATATCCACTTACACACTGCTGTCGGTCATGGACATGGCGTCGTCGGTCAGAGCGTCACTGGACACCTCGCTGTCATTGGTGCTGCTGACGGGGGCGAAAGAGCCCATGTGGCAGGGGTTGAACGAGTCTCCTCGTTTGTAGGATCTGAGGAGGTTACACAAGCAGAGATCAGATTAATACTAATGCAGCTCCATGAAACAGCATACAACAGGTGGCTGACATATAGTTTCCACTTTCTCGTGTGTATTTCCTGTGGGTTTCTGATCTAAAATGAAGACAGAGAGGGAGGGTGCATTTGTGTGACCTTGTCTCCTACAGATAACAACTACAGCTTGTAATGAATGCATGTGACTGGCTGGCCTGGGGTCAGGAAACCTCCTTCTCTCTGAACTACAAGTTCATCTGCATTGAGTAAAACTTTGTGTTTTTCCCCCTCATGCCTTCTTATGCAGCACACAATTTCTCTCTTTCCATTTCTGTCTCCCGCTGTGTGTGTGCATTCTTGCCATGGTACAGGAGGAGAAGAAAAGGGGCGGGGGGGGTTACCAAAAGAAAAAAAAAGTATAGAGCGGAAGCATGAGAGTGTGTCAGAGAAGGAAAGAAAGGGGAGAGGAAAAAAAAAGGGGGGAGAGACCCAGCATGACTAAAGCTGTAGGCCCCCAGCACCGGGCTGACCTTCAGAGGGGCTTGCAAAGAGTAAGGTATTTAACACAGCTGGCCTTGCATTCTTCCCTCCCTGCCTCTCTCTCACCCCCTCATTTATACTTTCTCCTCCCTCCCTTTCTTTCATGAGAAGCCCCCCCACCCACCCCTCTGCCCTTCCTTTCCGCTCTCTTTCCCCCTCACTTTCGCTCAAAAGCATTGCCCCATCGTCCCCATCCCCAAGTTTTTGAAAAAAAAAAAAAAAAAAAGATAAAAGTGGTGAAGGCGGAGGGGAATGAATCAGGCAAGAACTGACGCAAACAAGAAAAGAGGGAAGAAGAGAGTGAGAGGGTTGGTTGGGGTCGGGGTGCTGATTTTCTGGTGTAGCTGCTGCCATTCAGGGTTTGTTTTCTTTCTCTCTCTCTCTCTTTTTTTTTTTTTTTTTTTTTTTAAAGAAAACCTGAGATGAGAAGAGGTGAGGAGAGGGAAGCGGAAAAAGGAGAAATGAGTTCCACATGGTTAGAAAGCTGTGGGGTGACAATGGGAGAGGAGAGGAAGCCGTCTTTTCTACCTGCTCAGCTGACAAGCATCACTCAAAACAGAAAGTCTGGGATGGGAATGATCATCCCATCAACACACACATGTTAATCCCTGTTGTTCAGATTCAATAGCTGTCATTGGTAAAGTTATCTTAGCAAACCTTGGGATTTAGTGCTGCGATAGCAACAGGAGCATCAGCCCATGATCTAATGTTGAGTCTCCTGAAATACCTCCATAACTTTGGTTATTTATGATAATTTCTGTTTCAAGGGTTTATAAACCCTTCAGGACAACTGCAATTCCAGAGAGTGCCATCTATTGATCTGCTAAAGATCCTCTGCCAAAGGGGAGAGGACAGTGTGATTGTATACAGGAGGAGGCATAGCATAGCAATGTCATCATCTATTATTTGCTGGCTGGGGTCAGAGCCAGTCGTGCTCTGAACTTTTCCTGTGGAAGACGATCCCTCATTCTGCAGAACTATTTCAAAGCCCCGGAAATCCAGGCGAGCGCCAGCAGAGGGCTGCCGCTGGATATGGTGACAGGGGCCACAGAGAGCCAGGGAGGGAGACGGGGGAGAGAGGGAGAGGGAGAGAGAGAAACAGATCTCTGCAAACTTAGCAGAAACTCTGGGATGAATTTTCCACTTTTACGCATGCATGAGAGCAGATTGTATGTGTTGTGCATTATTTACGCACAGCATGCTCTGGTTTTTAAGATAAATAGAGATTTAAAAAAGGTGTTGCATCCATACCTGTATCCCCCCTCCAGCACCTCCACCGCCCTCATGGACACGGGGGTCCTGTTCACCTTGGCTGACAGTCCAACCAGCGCTTTGGCTTTGAAATCACAACTCCACTCCTCCTCTTCATTGAGCGTGGGCAGGTATCCACACACTACTTTCAGGTCACCCAGCACGTTGGAGTTGCCGTGGTTGGGGTTTTCTCCTCCACTCCTCACGTACTCGAGGTAAATGTCAGAGGTCAGAAACATCTGGTAGGCGTTCTCCTCCATGTTGGTCTGGATCTCAGTCTGCGCCTGGTCGAACATGGCAGAGTCGATGTGCTGCTTCTTGATATTATCCCGAATGTAGGTTTTGGTCGCGGGCTTGAGCTGTTTGGCGACGATGCTGTTGTTCTCGATGTAGCGCTTGTAAATGGCTTTGGCGACTCTATGCGTTTTGGTATCCTTGAGGTCCATTTGCCTGAAGCCATTGCAGGCGAACCAGAAGTCCAACGTGTCCACGCATTTCTGCCGCTCCAGGAATGTCCTGAAGAGAAGAGCCCCGTCCTGGTCCCCGAGGAGCGAGTGAAGAGACTTGGTCCATCGGGACAGCGGCGAGTCCGGGGACGCGCTCCCCTCGGGCTCCCCAAGTCCATCCTCGTTCCTCCTGGCCGATGAGCCCGGGGAGCCGAGCAGAACCGACCTGGGGAGTTCCGCGGGTCTCATCACTGACAGTTTGCCGGGGTAGCAGGGCGCCTCGCCCTCCTCCCCGGGCACCGGGGGTCGAGGGGCATCTTCTCGGAAACTACTGGCGATGTGGTCCATGAGCACCCGGCTCATGGCTCTGACGGCTGGAGCCTGCGTGCTGTTCGCCTCCTCTGAGCTTCTCCTGTAATCTGCTCACTCTCTTCTGTCAGCGGGGGAGCTTCTCTCCGGCTGCCCGTCTTCTCCCTGGAACACAAAGTATCGATCTAATCAAAGCCAGATCCGCCCCAACTTCAAAGCGGCAGAGGCGCAGCAAGAGTCTCCTCAGTCCCCCCCCACCCCCCCACCCACACTGACTTTTACAGAAATAAAAGAGCCGAGGCTAGTTCACAGAGAAAACCAGAATAAAAACGCTGCGGCAGCATTACGTAAACAGTGATGCTTCACATCTCAACGTGGAGTGGGATTCTGTTCCGAGGCGCTAATGGCTGGGACGCGATCTAACAGTGATTCCCTCTCATGCTCCGGGGAGAGCAACACGATGCCTGCACTGAAACCACTTCTCCTTCCTGAGCCTGGACGCGGGTAAAAGTAGTAATTACACGTGTGTAACGCTGGGCTGTTAATTGAAAGCCATTAATGAAGTAATTCATCCTGGATGCCGGAGCATTACGCACGGATCCATCCCGGCTGCTGACAGGCTTCCAGCCAGAGAAGACTTCTCCAATCCCTGCTGCCACTTTCTTTTTTTATTCTATTCACCATGTCTGATCGGTCACTTCCACGCGTCTCTAACCCACATCTCATCACAAGCGACCGGGCATCCCATCGAGCCCGTGGGTGATGAGAACCTGTAGGACACGGCACCAAACTCGAAGAGATCGAAAAACGTGACTAAAATTGTTAATGGATCCAACTGGCTGCTGCTGCTGCTGGCGTGTGTGAGTGAGCTACAACTCATGGTGCCTTCATGCGCTCAGATGTTCCAAACATCCAGATGTTGAGCCACTAACGCAGAGATTACGAGCAGTTCGTAACATACGATCAACGCCGCGATCTATCAGCTGATGAAGCAGATGTCAAAGAGAACAACTGGTTCCAGGTTAAACTTGTCAAAGATGAAAACAGCTTCAGGCTCAAAACCTTCCTAAACCAACACCCTGGGCGAATTATCGAAAAAATAAGCTGCCGTGCATATTTATATTCCACAAATGTACATTCCTCCCACCGCACTAAAAGTCACATTTAAAGTTTCTTTCACGGTACATTTAGGGCTAAGAGAGAGAGAGTAACCTCACCCCTCGTTACCGTCCGACTCCATGTACACAGCAGAGGTCTCAGATCTTGTGGGGGAGGAATTCCACACACACACACAGAGAAGAAGAAAGCAGCACTTGAGAGAAAACTTCTACTTTTAAGTCACGAAATCGAACAAACCGGATTAAAAAAAAGGTTGAAATGAGGCAAAAGATACAGAAACGACTCGATGTGTTTTGGTAGTTTTTTTCGTGGGGGTCTTTAAACGCAACAAAAGCGGCACATTTCCCACAGAACAGAACTTCAAAAGCGAGTCAACAGCAGATCAAAGGCAACTCAAGCGGGGGCCAGTGTGAGCAGGCGCGCACACACACACACACACACTCACACACACACACGCTTTGAAACTTACCATCGATCTGCGGGTCCTCTACTCAAATTAAAAAACTCCTGTCCTGTTTGTTTCGTATCCGAAAAACGCGAGTAAATCCACAGAGCTCCGTCTCCTCAGCGTGTGCACATACAGTCCGTCCAGGCTCCAGAGGAAGAAGAAGAAGAAGAAGAAAAAAAATAGCGCTTTTCTGCCTCCTCCTCCTCCCTTTCTCCACCTCCTCCTCCTCCTCCTGCTCCGGTTGCTCTCAGGCTGCCATGCCGCACGGTGGCTCTCTCCTGCAGGCGACTCCTCCACCGACTGAAGCGAGAGGCTGGAGCAGAGCACTTCAAAGCCAGGAGCCGACTGCCAGGTCCCGACAGCAACATACAAAACAATCACAGCCTCTCGCAGCCTCGGAGATACATAGAAAAACAAACCGAATAGTTGCCGGTGAACGCGTTTAACGTCAGCGTCACTGCGGACGAGTTGTAATCCAAAGGTTTTTTTAGATTTTTTTTATTTCGAAACCTTTGCGCCTCTTTTTTGCTGTCACGTTTCTCGCCATTCGTTTTTCCCGGCTCGCGAAGTTGCCTCGCCAGGACCTTATCAAAGGCAAGCAATCTTGAGCCAACTCCCCGAGGCTTTGAAGCGTCAGAAGTAACTGATCTGCCGCCCTAATAGCATTATCGCTACAATCCCTCTGTTGCTACATCAACTTTAAAGACGCAGAGATCTTTTTTTTTCTCTTTCTTTCTTTCTTCTCTTTTCAAGACCCGCATAGTTCTTGAGATTAACCCACTGGAGTCCACAGTGCATGCAACCCAGCGCAGATATCAAATAGCACGTTTCTATCCTTACATGCATTTTTTTTGTGTGTGTGGTCACATTCTAAAAAAATACAAAATGATTTGAATCTCCTGAATGCACCCGTGGAGCCACAGGCCAGAGCCCCTGCTGCAGGATTCAAACACTTGCTCAAGGGAACCTCTGCAGAACAAAAGTGTTTTTTTCCCCCAGGCATAGTTGAACACAAGCTTTTACTTTTTCAATCCTCATTCAGCCCTCACTTGGAGCCTGCTGCAGTAGGAGGTCATAGCTGTGTTATCGCTCCACAGCTCCTACCAGTGGCAGCAGAGGCCTCATGCATCTGTGCCAGATTCAAACATCTGCTCCTCAGTGGAGATAAGTTCCGTGAAGGATGTTATCGTATCATTTATGAGACAGAAGAATGACTCCCCTCTGCAGCTCTCACTGTGCAGCTCTGTGCTTTGTGCATACTCCTTAACTGCAGTGTTAGATAACAGGAACAGGGGTGAAAAGCGCAGACTTTCAATTCACTATACACAACCATTTACTGGTCTGACTGAGAGGAGTTGTTCGGACATTGTGGAGACTACATTTCCTTTATTCGCACTGGAACCAGCTACAGTCTGTGATGCTGGTTGTGTTTATAGAACAGAGTCAATAGTGTTTTGGATAGGTCTTTAGTGTTCAAATGAGCCACCACAGGGGACTCTTTGTACAAGATGACTGGCCATATTCTTGAAAGAGAGACAGTAGGTGTCTCTGTGTGTCCTTGTTGTCTCAGTGGACACACATTCAAAAAGTACAGTGCAAAGACAGCAAACACTTTGATCAAGCGCGTTTGCCAAAGGTGCCGTGAAATGTTCTCCCTCGATGTCCCGCTTCCCATCAAGGTTAATAAAAGAGGAAATAGCTCTTGAAGAGGCCATGATGACTAAGGGATTGGTCATCATTCAGAGGCCACTTCTATCACCCTCACATTTTGTGCGCTCTCATCCTGCATGCGGAAAACCCCTCAACGATGTCTGTACACCGAACTAGCCGTCCCGCCAAAAGTAGAGCAACTTAAACTGAGAGGTAGCTCATCTACATTGGGGCTGCATCAAAAAAGTAAAGGATAAATGGTTAGAACAAATATTGTAGATGTTTAATGCTACACATGGGCTATGTGGGCATGTCTGTTGAGAAAAGGCTGGAGGCCACTGATGCACAGTGTATCTGACATCTGGAACCAGGCCAGATGTGAGACAGTAATGACTCAATGAGTTAAAACAAGTCTGCAAAAACCCAATTTTCTTATCTCATAAAAGCTCATCTCCACAGCCCGGGTCCCTCTGCAGGTATACAGGTCATCTGGATAATATACTGAGTGCTGCCCACACAATGTCAGCCTTTGTTAACTTTGGACGTCCGTGGCTGAACTCTGACAGTAAACACACCAGGGTGGAAACCATTACCATGGCGATGGTGTGGACCCCCCGCCAGTACCAGAGGCCAGTTGGGCAATCGCATCCCGTCTTGTCAACCCCCTTCTATGGTTCATGGGAGGTCCCCATAGGTCAGGTCTTCCCTGCTGCCCCTCAGGAGCTGACCCCAGGTCCGGGACTGGCCTCAGACCAGGGGTGTCCTTGGCTCCTGGCCCTATAAAAAGCCCTTGAAAGAGGGCTTCAGGGGGGGAGAGGTTATGGGATGTAACCGTCCCTCTGTTTGGGAAGATATTATTACATGGACAGGTCAAATTCAGCCAGACTACAAAGAGGACTATAAATAGAGAGGGGAGGGCTCGCATAAATCACCTGTGGGCCCAATCACTTCTTTAATGTTGACTCTTTCCTTTTTTGGATGTGAACTACATACTGAAACAAATTGAGTTTTTTATGTTATCGAAAGTCATATCTGATGAAAAACCCTACTTTTTAAAAAAAGGACCAAGGAGGTTTTAACAACTGGGTTATATGGTCTCCTGAGCAACCTTGGCCTGTCGTAACTCCAACTGCCCACCTCAGTAGCAGTCGTAAACACTCGGAGTGTGTGTGTGTCTACCGGTGCTGTCCTCTCTGTGCTGCAGCTCTGTGATCAGTAACTGCTCTCAATTACAGTATTGTGTGCTGTTCCTTTTCGGCTCGGGGTTAAACTCTTTGCAGACCCCTTTGAAGTGCTCATCCCTTTATCTCAAGCCAGAGCCAAGAATTTGGGGGAGGACAATGGCAAATGAAACCAAGAGGGAAGCTTATGGCAATTATCAACCAGGGCCATGAGTAGGAAGTCAGCTCACACAGACAGAGAAAGAGAAAGAGGGAGAGAGAGGACGCAGATAAAGAGAGCAGGAGACAGCCGATGTAGGACAGGGGGTTACTGTTTCAAGTTTGTTTGGTGTGTACACACCCCGGGCAACAAGCGACTGCCAAGAGAGGAAATGGAGGCTACCTCTTCAAAGTAGGTGACAACAGGGGGACAATGGCCTCTGAAGGCAGCAAGGAGCTGATGAGAGGAGCTGTGTGTGTGTTGGTGCCGGTGCAGAGGGTCAACACACAACACAAGCAAGGACCAAAGAGTTGAAGAAGAGGATGGAGGAGAAGGATGGTAGAGAACGGAGGGAGAAGTGCTGTTGTCAGCAGAATCAAATGGCACGCAGAGAGAGAGAGAGAGAGAGAGAGAGGGAGAGAGAGAGAGAGAGAGAGAGAGAGCTGGGGAAGATACAATTAAAGTGTGGAGTTAAGACAGGCTTTGAAGTTGGACATGGTGCATAATACCCTTAAAAGTTAAGGAAGGGCAACAATTTGCCAGTTTGTTATGGGGCTGTTTTGAAGGAGGAAGAGGGGGGTGGGGGGAAGGAAGAGTGCAAGTGGTAGGGGGTTTGTTTTTGAAAGGGTTCAGTTTGAGGGGAATGAAGTTGGATTTCAAGCACCAGTTGGCCCCAGAAGGATGGATGTGTTCTTTTTTTGCAAAAACAGAATGTAAAGTGTGAGTGGGAGCCGGCACCGACCTGTGAATGTTGACGATGGGGACGAGTGCGTGAAAGATGGAAGAAGCTAAGGAGAGAGTGGGACAGGGAGCCAGACAGGTGAAGACAAAAGACTGCGAAGAAAGAATGAGACATGAAATAGGAAGGGAATTGGTAGCGAAGGAGGGCAGAGAAGAACTAAAAGAGTAGCAGAAAGAGGGGGGGGGGTTGTTGAAGGTTATTTATTGGTTTTTCTCCCTCATTTTAATCCCATTTTGCGCTTGACTTTTAAGTCTACCAATGTATAGAAACAATGTCGGATGCACTGTCTAATCCCGTTTGGGCCATGAAGCTCACTCCACACTGACAGTAATGACTTTCATTTCCTCTGCCGCTCGCACCAAAGCACCACGCAGACACTTCACAGGACGGACGCCACTGTTCTGCCATGCTCGACAGGACAGCTCTCCCGCTCTGAGTCGGTCTGAACCTGGACCCCCTGACTCATCCTTAATCCTTCACTTTAACCCCAGCTTCTTCTTCCCTGACTCAGGAACGCAGGGTTCTCAGGCTGGTAAGGTGATTAACTTGCTCGTCCGCTCAACAGATGCCCGATTTTTATCTTTCCCCCGTTTCCTGTTCCTTCATAAGAGGGGGGGGTGACGTATTAACAGGGTGAGCACCATGGCAACACAGAGACGAGCTCTGATGAGGGCAGACGCCTCAGAAACTCTCTCACTTGACACAGGGATTTTTAATACTGTTTATCACATTCAGACAAGAACCATGTCCACAGGAATGCAGAGTCTTCAAATGCTGTTTTCATGGTGCATGTTGTGCACTGAATGGTAAAATGTGAGTTGTACAAGCTCAGTGTATTGGAAGCAGCTTCTTTAAAGAGCTGTTTGTTTATGGGAGCAGGTATAAAGAATTTATGTGTGACAGTCACACTGGTTGTCACAATGTCAGGGCCACATCTGCCAATCATTAGTTTAATGACCTGAAGAGGAGTCTACATAAAGTCAAACACAACTTTGTTTTTTATGGTTTTATTTTTCTTTGTTTTATTAAATATAGAAACTAAAATGTGACCCTATTAGATAGAAAATGTATTGAAGTCAAGGGATTAAATTCTATCCACCACATATGTAGCTATGAAGAGGAGGATTTGAAACTGAATTTAGACCATAATATTCAAGTGTATTGGAAAAGTGAACTGTCCAGAGAAATTGTGAAATATCCTACCTTTATATAAAATTAATTTCATTAGCTGTTTAAATAAAAATTATTTTTTGGTGCTTTTTGACTGATTGCAGGGAATTTCAAAGATGGTAAAACTGCATAAATGAGTGAACACATTATGTCGCCAAAAAAACCAACTCATTGATTGAGCAAAAAGAGTGTGCTGGTCCAACTTAATGAATGAACTGGGACAAATTAAAAAATACTTAAGAATGGACAACGCTTACTAAGTTAAACAATTCCTGGATCTACCATTTTATCCAGATTTGTGCCAGCATGTAATGTGTTCTTTCTTGGCCCACGTCCCATCATTCCACCAAGTTTAGTAGAAATCCATTTAGCAGTTTTTGCGAAATCCTGCAGACAAACCAACCAACCAAAAGGGGGAAAAAAACCCGTAAAATATCTGACTAACAGTCCTGGTTCAGATAGACAGGCCAAAAGGAGAGAAACTATGCATTTTAATCTTTGCCTACTGGAGATGTGGCCGTTCTGTACTCACTGATGATCCCTTTAGATGCAAGAAATTCAGTAAAATAAGGAAAGAGGCTGTAAGAGATCAAAATAAAGTGCATGGCGGCAGAGCTCCCAGACACTCAGACAGAGACATATAGGGCATGCGATAAAGGCGAACCTCCCACACTGTCTTGACTGCATGGTCTTCTGTCCCTCTGCTCAACCCACACTATCAGCCCAGACGGCAGATTCATGGCACAGTCGCACAAACACAACCTGCTGTGCCCTCTTCTCTGAGGCCGTGCAGCCTCTAACACGCAGCTGCATTTCCTTTTCATAGCTCTGGCTGCGTTTGAGTGACAGGGCCGGGGAAAAAAGGAAAAATCATTGCCATAAATACCGTTATGAACAAAGAACAATACAAGCGAGGAGCGAGGCAAAGACGGAAGAGGCAGGAAACACGATGGAAGACAGAAAAAAATAGCCTAAGTGAAATGCGTTGTGTGTGTATGTGTGAAGTGTAGGCGATAAACAGGTTTATTTATGCAAGCAGCGCACAGCAGCCAAACACAGGGCTCCTAGGGTCTGACTACAAATACTGCTCTATAAAAAGATCCAGTGACACAGCTCACGCACGCGCACATGCACACACACACACAAACGTACAATGACTTTGTCAATCACACGCCGATGTACAGTCAGTCCCAGAGGCCCGTCACAGGCGCTCAGAGTGAGACACGTCACATGTGTAAATCTCGTAAGCGGCAGAGAAGCCAGGCAGTGAATGACCTCGAATCACCCGACGTATTCTACAGCTCGCTACAAACGACTCGCGCTCTTTGAATTCATGTCCTCATAAAACGCAGACGACATCTTACAGGAAATAAATACTCAAAACTGAAAACTGTCTCTGACTTAAAGAGTGAAAGAGAAACCCCATTTCCCGGTCGCTGTACAGTCGATTCAGTGTCACGAGGCAGTTTGTCGTGTGCGCTGGATATTAAACAGGCCTTTGTGCACTCAGGTCATGTAAACTGCTCATTAGAGTCAGACAATGAAACATTAAAACCTCCAGCTCAGGCAAACACATGAGAATCACCCAAATTCGACATGAGCAAGTGTTATACACCAGCACAAGGCACGAGTGCAGAGTAAGAATATGCTGGACGAGTGGAAACCTTGGGAGTTTCCTGACTGCCCTTTACTGTTGTCACACAACAGTCCACTGTCTGATGTGGAGATAACCGAGAGGAAGCGAGTGCTTTGATCCTTAATGGGGCCGAGTCGGCCGTGTGGAAATGACATTCATGCCTTGTATTTACACAAGCACAATTATGGAGGTTATTTTGGTAGTAGACAATCAATTAGAGCGAAACTAGTCAGGGTAATAACACAGATTAAAGGAGAGGTTATGGCTGGAGCATGCTTGGGTGTAAATGAGCAGCAGGCCCGAGTACACAATAACCTTTATTTCTACAGAATCAGCAGCTCCATGTGAAACCAGCCTGAAGGACTCGGTGTGCTTTAAACAATGCATTAGTTGGATCCTCTACAGTATCTCCCCGGTGGAGGGATTGGGTGTGGCTGCATCCAACAGTTTCTGTACAGGCCGGGGTACGTGTGAAATGAAATGTTTTATATGATGTGTCATCTGATGTGAAGGCTGATAAATACCAGGTGTATCAGCTGATGGCTCAAATATGCCTCAACTGTCAGAACAGCAACACACATCAGTGCCCAGAGCTCTCAATGACTTACATGGAGAAACTTTGGACCTTACTCAGAACGAGACATTACTTTGATTATAATGTTTACATGAGTTGCTGATTGACTATTCCATTCATATTCCCCATATTACCACATGTTTCCTGACACCCCTTCTTGCTCCAGTGGTTGGACTTAAAGCGTAACTGAGCGTCTTCTTTCGGAGTTCCATTAACTTTGTCTTCATCCCCACGAGTCACTGGGTCGAGACTGAAAGACACAGATCTGTCGGAGACTGATCAGAGGAGCTGAGGGATGCAGCTCGGAGGAGGCAGGCTCTTTAGAACAGACTTTTGTCTTCAGACAGCCAGTTTAAAGCAGACTGAGGCCGTTGCTGACACAAGAATCACACATTCAGAACATGCTAAAAGTGCATGTACGATGCTATGTTGCAATAGTTATGAATCCTCTGCGTACATCTTCCAGAAACAACAGACTTTTCTAAGGCTTTGTGCTGAAAGACAAAATTCCTGTTTCTCAGATGTCGGTCTGACAGTGCTCTCTCCTTTCGTCTCTCGTTTTTTTGTTCTTCTCCCTCTGTCTGTCTCTCTCTGTGCCTGGGCAGCAGAATCAGCACATCAAATAAACAGGGAGAAGGCTATAGTGTTTCGTTTGGAGACAGCGAAACAGGTCACGGACAATGGGAACACATGGAAATGCCTGAACTGCGGGTGTAAAATAAGAGAAAGCAATTCCAGTGCAAGTTAAGTGTAAGGGCCACTTTGAAATCAAATCCGATTTTGGAATTTAATAACAGGTCCAAACTGTTTTCCAGGAAAAAAAACCTATTTAAAATGATCAGTATTCAAGGCCACGCATTCTTCACCTACCAGAGACACACAAATACCAGTGGATGAGGGCTCATTATTCATCCCACTCTTGGTCCACCAAATGTTATTATCGTCATAAAACCCCCTCACTCCTGGAGGACCCTTACACACACTCACCCTCGCAGTTTATGAGGTAAATCAAGCTAAAACTAACACAGTCTAATGCAACAGTGCTGCAATAAATCATCGCTTCATGAAGGTCAGAGTTTTCAGTTTTTATTCAAACTGTGTTAACGGTGTTGATTCAACTGGGCTTTGAACTGTGTTGCAATTTATGTAGAGTTGTCTGTTATTAGCACAGCCTCATTAGCTGTGTCTCCATCCTTCAGAGGACGAGGTCGAGCCGGCCCACGAAGTCCAACTCCAGTTCAACTCTGACAACACATGGCCGGAGAATACTAACGACACAGTGGAAGTGTTTCCAGGGGACGCTAAAACGTGATGGACGTGGCTGGGACACTTGCAGTCAATTCAAATAATCTGAGAAAATACATTTGATTAATTGAGAAACAAGCTAATGTCATGTTGGTGTTCAAGTCTTTGCTGTGGCGTTGTTGATCTAAAAGAAGGAGCTAGTATGATATATAGCATTTATCAAATTTTCCAGCAACACTGAGGGATCGCCAAATTCAACTTCAGGTTTCACAAACCATGGCAACAACAATGGTGTCCTTGCAATGTTCATTACTTCTAGGCGTCCCCCTGTAAACACCTCTGCTGTAATGTGATGAAGACATTTCTCCATCTGCACGTTTCGTGTCTATTAGCATGGGTTCTCTTAAGATGCCATGCGTTGAGCTCTCAGGGCCACCGTAGGATCATCTAGAGACACAACACATGCAGTTCGAAAGCATCGCTGACGACATCATGTACAACGATCAGTTGAATCAACAGCTGACACAGTTTAAACCAACAGTGAACAATGAAACGGCCACAGATACAGTTTTCCTTACTGCACAACTCTTGTTTTGGACGACATCAGGTACAAAGGCGTTCCTAACAAACTGCTCACTGAGAGTGCAGTGGCCACTTCGTGAACTCCAGTGTCTGATTGACTCAGCTCTGGTTTGAGTGGAGCCGTTGGTAAAACACAAAGTGGTGGCAGAGGCAGAACCAGCGGGCCCAAGGACTGTGGTGTTTGGCCAGAGGTTCAAGCGATATAGTCGCAGCGGTCTTTATCTGAACTGACCACAAACCCCCAACTACTATTTACAGTTCAAATGAGGGCTTGGGCAGAAAGGCGATGCTAAATATTGATGGGGGTGATGGGAATTCAAGGTCTTTGACTTTGTGTTAAGTTACAAAGCTAATCTTGGGTAACATGCATGATGTGATCGTATAGAAACAAGGGCAACACCGTGAGTTCCCTTATTGAGGGATTAATTATGAGGTTTTTAAGGCAGATGAAATCACATGCAAAAATAAAAGAAACGCATGACAACAGAAAATGATAAAAAAGTCATTTATTAAAATTATGCATTTTGGTGTGAATATGGTAAATTATGTTGTCTATAAAATATCAACAATATCACTAATAAAATAGAACAGAACAAAGTAACGTATTGAGAACATAAAAATACTCTTTTTACAAAAATACAAAGCAAAGGTAGAACATGAGAATTAATAAATATGTTTAGAATTCATGGGAGGCCACAAATGGTCCAGGCGGGTGACAGGAGAGGAAAACACTCGTAACAGTCAATGATGCTCACACCTGATTGGACGTCTTCTCCTTCATGTCCTGGTGTAGGCGGAGCCTGTGGTTACACCATCGTTACCTGTTTAATAAAAAGTTTAGTTATTCATTTGTTAAAGCATTTAACCAACTTAATTCTGCAGATAAACTTCAATTCAAACCAACTGTCTTTGACTGACTTTGAGATTTCCAGTCACTTTAAGATGAGAGGTAGAAATAGCTGATTATTAATGTGATAAGTGTGACTGACAGTGTTTACAGGTGTGTGCAGTGATAAGAGGCTCCGTCAAATGAAGCTGCCGCTCACATGTTTAGATGCTTTAAAAAAGGAAGAAGACACAAATGGCTCTTACAGTGTGATGGAAAGGAGGCAAATCAAACAGGACTGACACTCAGGCTTCACTATTGTCAGTGACACACAAGTTTGTGGGAATTCTGGATGTTCTCACTCATCTGTTTGCGACAGTGGCCTTGAAGTGCAAATCAAACACAACAGCAAATACAAAAAAAAACCAACAAGAAATAACAAAACACAACGGCATAACTAATGGAAAGGTGCCTGATATCGACAAGGCCTGTCGCTGATTGGGTAAACGCACCGTCCGCCTTTTTAAAAGGAAGGACATGCAGACGAAATGTGTTTTCTGATTCGTCATCATGTCTGATTTGTCTTTGTGTTCTCAGATTTGCAGTTGTGATTTGCACTTCAGGGTCACTGCAGTTTGCACTGACAGTGGTAGATCTGCAGGGCATTGAGGTATTCACGTATATGCACAGTACAGAAGTACAGACGTCCACATGAACTCTGTACAGGCGTGTTTGCACACATGTTTCTATACAATCTAAACAACCATGCTAACCTCCTGCTGCGACTGGCATTCAGGTCTTCCTGCAGCAAAGACGCTCTCTTCTGAAGGAAGTTAACCTGCAACGCAGACACACAAAGCAAATAGAAGCATTGAGAAATCTTCAAATTGTTTTGAATCTGATTACAGAAGTAGGAAGTAGGAAACCAGTGCATCAGAAATATAGAAGAGGGACGTGGAGGAGGAATGATGGCAATTGTGCCGTTGGGTGCAGGGGGTTAGCTGAGAAGAGGAAGGTGAAAGAAAGACCTGGTTGTTGAGTCCAGGGGTCAGGACAACAGGGGTTGGGGGTCAGGAGATTAGGTCAGAGGGGTTAAGGCACAGAGGGACAGAGGGGAGATTATGAGCCAGGTTAGTCGAGGTTAAGAGGCTGCGAGAGGAGGCCGCACCATTCGGCTTCTTGGGGGCTACAAAGCAGAAGTTTATTTATGAAGTGTCTTTGGCTGAAGTGAAAATAAACCACATCTACATTTATACGGCATCTCCAGCCTGGCAGAGTAATCACGGCCCCAAAAGAATCTGTATTGTTCTGGGACTACCGTACTGGAGCCGAGGGTACATTCCTTTCTGTGGGGGAGACCTCAGGGAAGTTCTAGCATTTCATTTGGCACTTTCACAGTCAAGTAAATGCAGAACCCCACCGAAATGTGGTCGGACGCCTGAGACACAAAAACTCTCCCACCTTCCCCCCCCCTTATGTAAAAAATAATGCACTTTCATGGGCAAAACCGAAGATGAGAGGAGCGACCACTCGTCATTAATTGCGTCTTATAAACATATCTGATCACGGAGCTGTGGTCTTTGCAGTGAAACAGGATCTTAACAGACCTATGAGAACGAGGCAGGGGTTCGTGATGAGCCCATTAAACAAAACCTTGGACAACCGTTACAGAAAACCCTCTTTTATTTAAAGTAGAAATGCTGAGAAAATGAAAGCCTTTTATTGAAATTCATTGTCAAAGTGGGTCGGATGAAGAAAGACACATGGCTCCGAGGAACAACCTGGCGAGATGAGTGTGGTTTTTTTGGGGGTGAGTGGGGTTTTGCAGGGGGTGATTTTGTGAACTGATGGATAGAGAAGTAGAGATTAAAGTTTATAAAGAGGATTGGCAGGGAGACGAAAGCAAAGGCTGTGATCGAGTCTTTCACCAAAACCAATACCAAAGATATCTTTAGTCTCGAAACAAATAACTGAGTATTCAGTGTTCGGTTTATGTTTCCGCCGGTTTGGTTGATTAATAGCAGGGGGAAGTGAAAGATAGCTTTAAAAAAAAGAGGGAAGCAAGATTCCAGAACTGAAACAAGTCTTAGTACTTGACATGACCACAAACTCTGTCAGTTGTCAAAGACTTTGACAACTACCCAAGCTACATTATCCGATGCTGTGGCTGCTTGTAATTAAAATAACGTTTTAAATGTATTTTTCATTTCAGCTAGACTTCGTTACAAAGCAGGGATTTACCTCTGTAGAACAAGTACAACTTGGATGTTCCTACTGAAGGTAAAACAGTAAGCACAACTTCAAGCCTTCATTCACTGCTTTCAGACATAGACTGAAGTCCGAACATTTACAAGAAGGAGTGTTTTATATTTTCACTAGATAGATAGTGTTGCATGTGTCTTCTCATCCCGCCTGTATCTGGTTTGTATTTTTGTAAGCAGTCAGTTCTCACCTGAGCTTTGAGAGACGTGATGGTGTCCTCCAGTTCCTGTCGGAGCTCGGCTGGCATCAAACCTTTGAGCTTCTCCTGGTGCTCCTGACGCACCACCATCACCTGAGAGAGAGAGGGACGACAACCAAGCAGAGTCAGTTAACTTAGAACAGGTCACCACATACAATTCATAACTCCAGATCACACACATCAAACGTACATGCCCGTGTCATCCACGCAGGTATACGAACAAATAAAAACTGTCAAGCAAATGAATAACACTAATCAATTCAATCAGTGCGTCAGTATATCAGTAATATGTGGATATTGTTGCTGAATTAGTGTCTCTGCTGCCCCGCCACATCCACACTCACATGTGTACACTTTCAAACGCGGCGAACAAATGAACAGCTCCTTTGGAAGAGGCACACTCACTCACACCAGACATTGGGTATCCCCTCTTTATTCATGGCTCAGAGTATTCCCTCGCTCTTCACAGCTCCTTCACATCTCCACAGGGGGTTCGCAGACCGGCACGACTCTCTCTGCACAACACCCCCTACTGGTTGCTAATGACTGCAGCCAGATCTGACACAATGCATTTATGGGCTGGACACAGCTGGGTTTAGAAGAGGACAGGGCCACGGTGGAGGGGCAGGACACATCAAACACGGCAGCAGCTCGACAGCTCGCTAGCTCGCTAGCTCCACTGGGGAGGACCGGAGAGGAAGTCTGTCTGGGGCTAAATTACACTCCACTAAACCAGAGTCTGATTATAGAAGTTGAAAAGGATTTGGTTAGCAAAACCCCCCCCTTTCACCCACAAACACACATGAATGGATGCGCAGGCGCACACAGACACACACACAGACACACCACCAACATGGAGGCCTGTCTCCATGACTTCAGAGGACATTACATTGCCTTACATTCATTGACTGGAGACTTGTAATAACCTTAACTAATACTTAACACTAACCCACGACATCACCCCATGGGGTCGACTAGTCCTGGACTAGGTCCTGAAGAGGAAACAAAAACGGGTAAATGCTGCAAAAGAGTTGCTGACTCAATTAATTCTGAGTTTGATGAATAGTTTTCACCCTCATATTTCAAGGTGTAACCGGGGGAGAGTCGAGCAATTTAACCGACCATAATGTGTATGACAGAAACAAAGTCCAGCTAGCATCAGGAATACCCCCCCCACCTCTCATCAGTCCCCGGGTTTCAAGCAAAGGGTCTGTGAATGTGATGATGATGATGGTGAGGAGGAGGAGGAGGGAGAATGACAGGTTTTCTTAAAATAATTTTCCTGTTGTGGATTTAGCTGATTGTTCTGGCTTGGGCTAATTAATCTTCCTGGGCACAATGAAAGGGGAATTGGGAAGCACTTCAAAGCACGGCTCAGTATAAATGATCCCAATATGAAGCAGCTCACTTTGTGTCGGCACAGTGTGCAGCAGATTACTCTGCCACAGCTTTGCCAAATTTTACATCAGGCTCCTTCTGCCCTGCCAGGTCAATAACACAGGGCTGAGCGTCCATTGGTTTACAGAAATACGTATTTGACTCGCTGTGTGAGAATCAAGTCAAGGATAATTTGAGAGTGACTTTTTCAAACAAGTGGCAAAAATACGGTTTTCAGAAGCTTTAATTTCAATGTCCAGGAGTTAAAAAATGAGCCGAAGCTACAGGACTGCAGATTTTTCAAAACGTCTATCTCTATCTATAGCAGCTTCTGTAGTCATAACAAAATGGCTAGCCAAGACAAAACACACTCCACTACCTCAGACCAAAGCAATAAACAATGGTTGAATAAACACATCCCTTACCAACCACTCTGAATATAAGTCTTAGATTCTTCAAAAGCCAAGCTCCTTAGTTTTGCATTCTTGGTTCATGTATGGTGCAGTCACCGCAGCAATGAGAGATCCGCTCTGCCTAAATTACAAGCTCCTTTGTGGCGATGCTGTCTCCATTTTCCTTCCCATACATTAGAATGGGCAAGGCTACAGCGGCGTATTCACCGGGACTCTCAGAGAGCAACGGGGGACGACTGGATCCTGTACATACAAGTGTAGAGCTGATCAAACTGGACAAGCCATGAACGTTTGCTTTAACATCGGCATTGAGAGAAACCATGAGCTAACGGACCGAGTGATACAATAAGGTTGTGTCTTTCCCAACGACTTCCTGGACAACGTGACCAACCATTCAGACAGGAAAGTATAATAAAGTTCCCCTTGTATTGGACAGTAAGAGTAGTATAGTTAGCAATTAGCATTGCTTTTGTATTATTGCATCACGTATAATGAACATATCCATAGGTATATATTATTAAGCGTGTGAGACAGATCTCTGCTCTTGCTGCAAAGTCATAAACCAAAGCATTTGCAATCACATCTTTTCCCCAGCATGTCTAACTAAGGCTCAGCCATAGTGTACGATGCAGTGTGTGTGGGTGGACGCAGCAGCCTTTTTCTGTAGCAACACCTCTGTTGTGGAAACGTATGCAAGGCTAACAGACACAGGAAAAAAGCAGAAGAGGACAAGGTAATGCACCGATTCAAAATGTCTGACTACGCCGTCCCTCTCCTTCAGTGGTGTTTAAACACAGGAGCATCTCTGAAACTCCCCAAAGATGTCTGACTCGTTCCCTGAGAGACATTTGTTCGCCTCCTCTTTGTCTCTTCCGAGGTCCCTCCTCTCACAAGTCTATTTTTCTCCATGCAAACACACATTTTTCTCTTCAACGTCTTTTTACAGCAAAGACATGTTTGTTTTTCTGACAGGTGGCAGGAGGCATGTGATGGCATCTCGAAAACAAAAAAGCCTCCTCACTATTAGGACAGATGTTGGACGCCTTTGAACAATACTGTTGATCAAGCCTGGCATGAGGTTTTGGTCATTGACGGACTCCAGATGAGAGTGAGCACGAGAGAAAAGAGAGGAAGGGAAACACAGGGAAGAAAAGTGCGCTGCGATTTTTCAAAGCAATCAAAAGGGACTTTGACTTTCTGGAGAAAAAGCAGGTTTCATCGCCACAGCTCTTTTCAAAACGAGATTTTGTTTGTTCCTGATGAAGCAGGATTCTCTAGTTTTGAAGACTGCAAGGAGCTGCAGTCGTTTTCCCCTCCCAGTCATCTTAAAGTGATAACATTTCATCTATATATAGTCTTTAGATTGTGGTTTTGACTTTCCCCTGCGTTTGGTACTGTCGCATGGTGTGGTTTTTGACAGCTGCCAGCAGAAAGGAACAAGCCCTCAACAGTTTCAACGTTCAAATAAAATTGTCACATTGTTGGGAAGCTTGATGTATGCTAATGAATTTGGGGTGTGTGTGTGTGTGTGTGTGTGTGTGTGTACAGATTTGCGTGGGCTGGTTTGTGAAGTTGGGGGATGAGTAGCTGCTGGAAAGACATTTTTGATAAACCCCCTTGTTCCAAAGTGACAAAAACCTTGTCAGGAACAAGGGTGTACATCAAAAATTACGCCACTCATGAAGTTCGCACCTCCACATTCACAGAGTTGGCACTCCGAGAGTTCACCGAGGGGCGATTTGATTTCAAAAATGCTTTGTTGCGAGTGGGAAAATAAAAAAAAGAGACTGCTTCAGAAAAAAAAGCAGAGAAAAAAGGAATGAGACAGGAGATTAGAAGTAGCTTCAGATCTTAGGGAAGTTGTTAGAGATGGATTCGTAGCTGCTGATGTAATGTGCCTCAACGAAAACAGCACACAGGAAAATGACTGAATCCACAGAACTTAAGTTCAACTCCTCCGCATCAATACTGAAAACAGCTGCCGAAATAAATTTTTTTATCCAACCGAGTTCCCGTGTTACTGGAGGATACATCTTTAAAACGTGTACAGTTCACCGTGCTCGCTGTATCATTACGTATTTATAAACGGAGCTGTACATTCTGCACAACTCCTCGAGGAGAACTGAGCCTCACAGTGAGCTGCAGAGCTGCCATTTTAGAATAAGGGAGCCTGCGAGGACCCACCAACATTGGGCTTGTCTGAAATGGGGATGGATTCAATTTGCCACAGGCTCTGATTGGCACTCATGGAAACATGACACCCAGGTGATCGCACTAATCTTGCGAGACGTTGGGGTGAGAGAGCGCCTGAGTTGTTGCGTTCATGATGTTGAACATTGCGCAATGGGGGAGAAAAACACAGAGTCAAACTCCTCTACTGGCATGGGCAAGCATTTTGAATGCATTCATTAAGCAGGTTTACCCACATTGAAAAGAACCTGCATATATTTGCTAACTGTGGTGTAAAGGAGGAATGAAACTGGAGAAAAAAACCACCAACAACCACTAACATCAAGCTTCCTTTTACCTAAACATATTATACATGTAAGATAATGAACATGAGGTGAATCCTTTTATTCTGAAGTTAGATTGTTACACTGTTTTTCTACATTTTTCATGTGACATATTCTTGAGTATAATGTTGTAAAACTACAGCGCATTAGCACCAGTGGTTCTGCAGCTTGATTGACGTCAACCACATCTTTGTCCCACAAATGCATCTTCTCTGGATGCCAGAATTTGCTGAGGAGCTTTGCCTATTTATATTTCATAAGGACGATGAGATGAAGAAAAGGTGGATGGATTTTGTGAAAAAATGTCCCCCCAACAGCGAGTTGTGTTTCTCGGAGGTTTGATGTTTTCCATGACATTTTTACGATGAATATTCATATGTGTTATGCTCATATAGAAGAGGCGAGGCTCAAGTGTTTCCCGGAACCTGTCCGTCCAACCAGAGACAGCGTTTATCTGGGCGAGTCGATTTAAACGTCTCCACTGCCACTGCCTCTTCTTACTGTGAGGAAGTCACACTTTATGTCAAACCGTTACCTGCTGCACCTCATTAAAAAGCTCTTACTTTAACTGTGCGCGTCACATCTCCAGTCTCACATGTCCTGTCTGTTCAGGCAGCGGTTTCAGCTTTGACTTCACTGAGATTCCTTCATTCTTATCCCGCTATGACTCGCTTCCTGCTTATTTTGTCACAACAACACACTCTGCTATAAATTACCGAGATGTGTTTGTGGCAGAGTATCAAGAACTGTCAAGTTTCTAAAATTGGTACCAAATGCTTAGTCAGATTCCTGTTTACGGATTCGTTGCCCCATCACATCGCCTGGTTTAAATCATACTGTTGCTGATTTTATACCAGAAAGAAGCATCTTTGGTATCTGTACGAAAAGATGCTTCTGGCAGAATAGAAAAAGATCAGCCATGCAAGTCTAACATATACACATCACAAATACTGTAGGTTCTTGAAAGCTGAAGCGTGTTTCAATAAAACACATTTTGCAGAGTATATTTCACAGCTTCACGATCTCGAATACGAAACATCTTTCACAAATAAAATAGAGACTTCAAGTGGTCTGCAAATGTTTTAAAAAGAAGAACTTTGGGTCGGTGGTGTCCGCAGCTGACCGTGTGTGCATCTGCCGGGGAGTGTAATTGAGGATTAAGTCACAGGAAACATTGCACAGCGCCTCTGGGACTGGGTCAGCGACCAACAGCTCCTAAAAACCACTGACCCTTTCCTGCAGATTTATGACGGCCAGACACTAAGGTGTGTGGCGAGTGTGTGAAGTGTGTACAAGGGTCAGTAGGCGGATCAGAGTGGACACGGGAATGAATGCCTATGGTGTACATACCAGGGTACAAAGAAGAGCCTCCTGTGTGAGCGTAGTCATTAGTGCTTTCTTCTCCGTGTGTGTCAAGGTCAAAACAGAGCCTGATTACAGGGCATTCTGGAGAGCCATGGGGAGTGTGTGTGCATACAGAGGGTTCCCTCTGAACACAGGCGGTGGTGGCATTCCTGGCCTTAGGCGCTGGCTCTTGAAGCCAAATCTCAAGGAATTTGGGAAATGTGCGAGGGGTTATATCTCTGGCTCTGAACAGGAGAATGAGATATGGCGGAGTGATGAGGGGAGGGAAGGAACGTAGATGAAGGATCTATTTTGTTTGTATTTTGTGGCCCCCTGGAGGGTCTAGTAAGGACAGCAACTAAGGGGTGAGGGGCGAGGGACATGAGGTGTCGGGTGAGCAAACATGTTGAAGAGTTCAGTTAAGGTATTCGAGAATTCCGAAAAAGGAAACCGGAATTAATAAGAAAAATTCCTATAGATGTTTTGTGCGAGCGAGAAGCAAAAAGAAGTGTGACGAAAAGGCTGAGGGCAGCGGATGGAAAAAAGTTCATGTTGGGCAAGCGGGAGTGATGCAACGCTAATGGTGAGCAGCAAATGAGTTTGAGGGAGAGGCAGCCAGCCGCTCTTGTACATGCCTGACAACCATGAAAAAGAGAGTGAGAGATGGAGGGGGGAACAGAGTGAGCGTATTACCTTCTCTTCAGTCTCCAGCTCTTTGCTAAGCAGCTTCTTCTCTGAGCAGTGCAGCTGCCTCTGAAGACTTTCCACCTTTTCCTGCAGAGCCTGGAGAAAGGGAGAGACAGAAAGTGCTGTCAGCTGACTGACGGGGAAAAAAGCAACTTCAGATCTGTGTAGTGTAGTTGATCCAGAGTGTTATACACACACACACACACACATCTACGGTTTCATTTGCACAGGGAAGACACACAGGCTGACTCGGAATGAGAGAGTGATCCAAACCATTCATGTAATAAAAAAAACAAGATAAGTCATTCAAGACACAAATAGATGGTCAGGGAGCGGAGATGCAGCCTGTGATTAGTTATCATGCGTTCAAGGGCTAATAATGAAATCATGATAGAAATTACTGGGAAGCGTCCCTCATTAGGACCAAACTTATATCTAGACAAGGACACACAAAAAGAGTTTCTGACTCGTGGAATTAATAAAAACTTTCTTGGCTTTTGTGAAGAAGCAATTGTGTAAGGATCATCATTTCTGTGAAGGCAATTTAAAAGACATATTGTATCATTTAGTGCATAAGGACCCTTCTCTATGTGGCCCACTATCTCGGTTGATCAAACTTACAGCTAAGGCGGCAAAAGAAAATGTAGCTTTACGAGAATCAGGCAAGAAAGAAGAAAAACAAAAGAAAGTGCACTGTAGGTTTGAGTGAGTGAGTGTGTATGTGTGTGTGTGTGTGTGTGTGTATGGCAGTTTTTCCCCTTCTGCCCGTAAGTGATAGCAGTGGAAAGAAAGGAGCAGTTCCTGTCTGTGACACAGAACCAGATGTTTTGAGTGCACATGTGGACACTTCGTTTTTGGTTAGTCTGCATGAAAGGCAGAGTGATATATGCACACGCACACGCACGCACGCACACACACACACACGCACACACACACACACGCCCCTTATCATAAAAAATAGACATTCAGTCAAGCTTCCAAACACGCAACAACCATCAAGCGTGAGGGCCACTGTATAGCATCAATATCCTCAGTGTTTCTCCCCAATGGAGTTGATTGAGGAGTCCAGGTGTTGCCTTGTTGATTCTCAGAGCTGAAGGAAACCCAGTCCAGGTGACAGCCATGACCGCCTGATCTACAACCCACTGCACTGACATAAATCACACACTGAGTGTTAGGCTTCAGGGCCAGGATGAACTTCAGGGTTGCAAGAGCCTCGGACTAAAAAAGGAAGGAAGCGGCAACAGAAAAAGAAAACTGTTGAAGCTGTTGTGGACAGTTGGAGAGTCAGGAGATATCGAGTTAAATACAGTAGATCGTACATTATATTCCTCCTTTTTTGACATGTAATGATTTTCTTTTAATAATTTCTAACGTCCGCATTGCACCACGGGATGAATCTACCACCCGAACTGCACTGACACAGGTAAATTCACTTTTTCCTGGCAGTGATGGATTTCTCGATCACCACATATAAATGGACTGTTGTGATTCGGGAGCACAGCGAGGTCAGTTTCAGATCTGCAACATGAAAGGCAGCTGGTCTCCAGCATGCTGATCCTATTAATCAGGCTATTTCTCAGGCAGTCACGATCCCATTACAGCCCACATCTCCATCGAGTGCGCCCTGTTGCCTTCGATTTCATCATTTCATTTTGTTTATTGGTGAATCAAAGGCTCAACAACCCTGGAAAAGCATTTGTTGTGGAGCTCGCACCATTTACGCACGTTTACAGATTGTAGTGGTCAAGGCGTGGGAGGTTTTTTCATTATTTTTCATTTGTTTGGATCAAATGTCTTAGAGGCTTCAACCAAAACGCTGCTCGTTGGCTTTGAATGGGCAGGACGATATGAACGGCATTGTGATTCTGTTGCGTCACATTCCTGGAGCTGTGTACGGCAGAAGTTATGGAGAGATCAAATTTTCATGGCGCAACGGAAATGCGTATAATGCGAAAGAGCTCGGCAGCTGGCTAACCTGGTTGTTGATTTTATTTCCTGTTTACTTCTCCCCACCATTGCATTGATAACTAACATGGCACGTTAGCATGAAGGTTGACTTGGATGACAGTAGACATGTTTACATGGACACCAATATTCTGATATTAATCCGATAAAGACAATTGTTTGAATAAGACTTTGCCATGTTAATAGTATTTTCTGATGACTCGTATTTTGACCTCAGTTGCAATATATAGACATGTTTACAGCAGAATCACATAATAACGTCTTATTTGAGTTTTCACCGTAGTTTGCAGCATCAACATACGGCTGTTACCAACTGCTTGAAGACACGACTCTACTTGCCTCTGGGTCCCAGTGTAAACAAGTAGAAAGATGAGATATTGACATGAATAACGATCAACCTATACATGTAAACAGTAAAATGAATGCAATAGCAACATAATCGAAATAAAGTCTTTCAGACTAAGGTCAACAGTAGGAATATTGCCGTCCATGTTAATGTAGTCAGCGCCACGGAATGTGATCTACAGACTGGTAAGTTTTCTGGGATAAATCTTGGATGTTGGGTTTATTGAATAGAAATCATCGACCAATAAGCACAACAACATTACACTGATGATACAGATTATTTCTTGTTGAGCGTGTATGGAATATATAGTAGGCCTTTCCATCGGTTACTTACGTTTACCTTAATGTCATCTATTCTTTTAGGCAGCAGCAGAGCTAATGAAGAAGATGAGAGACCCCAGCAAACCAATCCTGACTTTCTAAACCCGCCGCTTCTGATTCACTGCATTGTGACACAGCCTTTCTGGACCAGGTCTTCTGGGAAGCGAGGCTGACTTGGTGTGCCTCACCACTGACGTGTTTCTCTCTTTCATGTGGGTTCTGTATCTGATGTGCTCAAAACAACTCTGAGGAAAGGAGTTCAACACTTGTCACTTCATTAATAGAAATATATTGGATGATCTGCTGACGAATAGAGGCTGTCGGTGAGTCAGAAAGGACCACGGAAATATTTAGTCATTATCGCTGTCTGGCATGGTGGTCACATTACATGATATTTAGGGCTGGGCTTATAGGCACACAGCAATAGATATGAGTCTGACAGACAAATGTGAATTAAAAAATAAAAGACACTGCAGACAGGTGCTAACATCTGTCCAGGGCAAACCTGGGGGCAAACATCCCAAACGATAATTTTTAGGAGAGGTAATTTTTAAAATAGCTTATAGGTGAATATAAGTATGGACACTTACCATTTTCTAAGTCCAACTTCCTGTCTGTCTCACATTAACACTTACATACACACAAAATCCAGGATGTTTCTTTAGCATTGAGTGTGTAAAGGTGTGTGAAGGACTGTGTATAGGGGATCAAGCTTAAGTGTTTCCAGATGCTAAGGGTGATATGGTCTTTATCAGCCGTGAAGACTGGGATCATTGAGAACGGGCGAGGAGGAGGGGGACATCAGATTTCCTTAGGGACAGATGGGGAGAGGGGGGGGAGAATGAAAGAGAAAGGTGCATGAGGGAGAAAAACCTAAACAAAATGGAAAGACAAAGGCCTGTGAAGACGAGACAGAAATATGACAATATCAGAAAAAATGGAAGAGAAAGTTCAGAAATAACCGAATGAGCAACAGCAAGATACTGATGAGGAGGAGGAGGAGGAGGAGGAGGAGGAGGAGGAGGAGGAGGAGGAGGAGGAGGAGGAGGAGGAGGAGGAGAGTGACATGAAGGAGAAAGAAAACACATGGCCAGGGTGAAGAGATGGGGGCAGCAGTGCACCTCTGCTACACAGTCCCACAGTCGAGAGCTTGAAGGCCCCTCTCACCTCTCCATCAGCAATGTGCCTTTCATTCCAAAGTTTTGCTCAAAGGATTAGCGAGGCACACGCGCACACAAGCACCAACAAACACAACGCTCAGAGCGATCCATGCAGGTATAGGCATGCATTAATATTAACAGCAAAAGTTCTAAAAATGTGAGTGCTACACTCAGTCAAATGAGTGTGCGATTCTAGTGTTGTATGCACACAAACACACACACACACACACACACACAGGCAGAGAGACACACCAATCCCTGAGTCATCTTTCCTGGGTGGTCCTCGTGCTCAGATAAGGGAAGCATGTTTCCCTAGGGTGAAGTTAAAGCAACAGAGGGCAGGAAAAAAGCAAAGAAGGAAGGAGGGAGGGAAGAGTGGGAGGAGGAAAAAAGGCCAGGGGCCTCTTTAAACTTGGTGTTTTGTTAGGAGCCGAGCTGCTCTTCATGTGCGGCGGGGCCTTCTATTTGCAGCGTGCTGTCAGAAGTTTCTCCCAAAGTCTGGATTAAAGAGATCCTCTAATGACACTGAGGCTGGACGACTTCAGACAGCAGCAAAAACCTCACACTGCACCGCCTCCAGCCAAGGACACACATACCAACACACACACATACACACTGACAAGCAAAGGGCTAAGAACAGATACATACACATGGTGCACAAAGCACATAGACATATAAGCAAAGACACAGTACGCGGAATGCGCCCCCACACACACCAGCTTTGGTAGAACAAGGCAGAGTGTGTATGTATGTCTACTGATCTAATAGTAAATAATAAAGGAGGTGCTAACCTCAAGGAGAGATGGATGGCCAGAGAGATGAGCACAGACTCTCTTTTATCTGCACTTTTATCAAAGGATTGTGGGAAAGGTAAAAAAGTGAGTGTAAGAGAAGCTGGAGGAGGAGGAGGAGGAGGAGGAGGAGGAGGAGGAGGAGGAGGAGGAGGAGGAGGAGGAGAGAGGTCTCCCTCCTGAGGTGTTAGAGAAGAGAAACTTTTGCTTTTGCTTTGCTGTCTGTCTGTCAGTGTGTAGGAATAAAAAGACGTGCTTTAGCAAGTCGACCAGGACAGCCCCTGTGAAAGATATCACTGATATTGGTATGAACTGACTTGCTTTCAGCACTTTGATGCTTTTCAGCCCTTTTCCCAGAGTTGATTCCAAACTGAAAGTGGAAGATACTGTGATGTAGTTTATGTGAATGGCAAACAGAACAGTAATCTTGTCTCTTGCAGTGTGTGCACACATGGCGGCACAGCTTTGGAGGCACCTTCGCTAGTACTCATGAAAATAGTAAGTAGACAATTGCTGCTGTAATGAAGACATGTTGCAACTGAGCTATGCCCACAGGGGGAACACACTGTTCTCTATCTTTCCGACTCTGTCTCTTTCAGCTGCTGAGACCTAAAGTAGAAAGAGAATAGGAAACAACTCTGTAATGTGCACCATATGCCGAGTGCGTGTGTTTGCATGAGGGCTTACATACATATATTCTGTTTATCAAATACAATATCATTTAATTGATGCTAAGTTTAGCTAAGTTGCAACTCTTGACAAAGTGTTGTAAAAAATACAAGCGATCGTGGCTTTCATCCAACATTGACTGTTCAGAAAACATTCAAATAAGTTGCTACAGATATATCATGAGCAGGCAACAGTATACGTCTATAAACAACTTTAGCTGAGATTATTTGACAAAATAAGCCGAAGTTAGTTTTCCATACTGTTGATTTCACTTAAAATGGTGGATATTAATCCTAGACTGTATATTGAGATGGAAGACAGGACTTCTCCCCGTAAGTGTAGCCGAAGTGTCGCAATCGCCCCCTGATGGCTGGCTGCAGTATAGGTCATTAACCACCTCCACCAAACTAAAAAGTCAAAGTACAGGTCAAATTATTTTTTAAGAAGAATATTTTTGTTATTTGAAGTAGTTCTTATCACGCTGATGTTCAAGGTTGGTTTCAATTAGTTATTTTATGCTATAAAAACTGGTGGGAAACATCAGGATTGACGGCTGAGACTGACTCGCACATATATCCGTGGGACCATGATACCGTGGCTCCTTCCCCCTGTCGCTACATCAAAGCCTCTGGTTGAAAATGTGCAAGACGGCAGTTCTCGTACCCAAAATATTTTGGCTTAATTTCTGGATGGTGGGAGGAAGAGGAGACATGTCGTCCAGCTTTACATACAGCCTAGGATCTTAACACAATAACCCTCACTGTCTGATTGTGAATGGGCTACTTGAAGAGCTGAACATGATGAGAACTACTACCCAACACAACATAGATTATGTGGATTAGTTGTCCAACTGTATTTAAACTATATATTTTTAACTTTCTATGGGATTCTTCAAACAGGGCAGCAGGACATATAAGGCAATTATGAGGCCTGTGGTTTAATGAGTAATTACCGTTTGTTGTCCCTGAAAGGAGTCTGTCCTCTATGAGCTGTTCTACTTCCCACGTACCCTCGTAGCATCCTGGAATGTTATCTCTCTCCTGCTTCCACCTCCTCTGATATGTGGATCAAACACTGCCGGGAATCAGCCCACAGCCGGAAAAGTCATCAATCAGCCAACACAATGCACACACAATACACTCATGCCCGCGCACTCAAATATTTACGTGGACATGAAGGCATATGGGTGCTTATACAGACACATGAAGACAATAAGAGATGAAGAGAGAGGGGGATCTATACCGTCACACATACTTACACAGATACTAAGGCTACATCCGTACTATTACGTTTTCATTTAAAGAAATGCATTAACTCTTCTACTACATACTCCAGAGTTTTTGGGGCCACTTAAATGGAGAAGTTTGAAATTGGAGTATGGAGAGGTATTAAAACTAAATGCTAGCTAGACAGATTTTGTTTTAGTTAAAAAAACACAATTTTCACGATGGATGAGGTACGGATGCAGCCTTAATTACATAATTGTTAATATAAAGGACAAAACAGAGCTGAAATTGAAGTTGGAGCACAGTCTTAATGACAACTACAGTCTCCTCAAACCCTCTAAGATTTATGAGCACCAGGGCAACTCAAGTGTAGCCAGACTTCTACAAAATGCAGTTGGGGCATAGCTGAGCAACCACGCTGGGTTGTAACATTACACTAGACTTCAAACTTTAGAAGTCACACTAGTGAGAGCACACAATGGCAAAAAAAATCTATTAACTGCCTGCTCAGTTTGGGTTCAAGACACTTAATTGGATGGAGACGGCATGTTAAGGAAAGTCTGAAAGCTGCACTAAGCAAATGAAGTAACTAACTAAACAACTTCTTAACATCTTAGGGTTTTTGTGCAAATTGTCCACTTACACATTGAGCAAATATACAAATACAAAGCATCAAAGGCACGGTAATGTTATCTCCCTTCTTAACACTTTGTATAAGTCCATTAATAAGTCAGCTAACAGCTATTTGAAGTACTGTAGGTAAATCTGTTTGAATTGTTAATGCTCAGTGTCGTCAATGTTTCGAGGGGGAAGTGAAGTAAAAGAGCTTTTCCTTCACTCAACAATCATGGCATAAGTGCTCTTTAGCAAGGCACCAAGACAACTGACCGAAAGTGTTTAGCAGTAATATGCTTCCATATTCCAAGGAGCCATGAGAAACATTTCTTGATATACCTTAAAAAAGTAGTCCTCATGGACAGAATAAAAAGAAAGTGATCGAAACACAGATGGCATAACATCAATAAACAAATGCTAGTTCAAGGTTGACATGAAGAACGTGGACATGTGTTGAAGGACATGAACAGATCCACGAACAAAGAGGACAAACACACACACACAACGATTGAAGCAACTCTCTGCCTCTGCAGCAGAGGGTATCCAGCACACCTGTTCTTGATCCACTGCTGCCATTCCTTCCCACAGGCAAAGTCATCCTTTCAACCCCCTCAGAAACTAATGCATATATAACTACAGAACTACAGACAAACTGCAGCTGCTACAACTCTAGCCTGTTGAATGCGTGCATGTTTGTGTGGCTGTGTGTGTGCACTCTGGAAACTTGTCCCTTGTTACTGGTTCGCATGTATAAAAGCAAAGCATCGAGATCACATGGACGACATCTAAAAGTGACAAAAAATATACACCCCACAGTGCAGCATGTATTCACTCTGATCCTAAAACAGAGCGAGACAATGGTCACTGTTGCATTATGTAATGCGTCTGCTGTCACTTCACCCAGAGGACACTGCAGCAGGACCTTCCCTTTAACTAGCACCAGAAGTTACTGCGGGATGGGCCACAGATCCAAGGTGTGTAACGCCTGTCTGTCCGTCTATGCTTGTGTGTGTGTGAGTGCATGTGTGTGAAATCACAGGGTATGTGTGGGTGTTTGTAGAGACAAGGGCACTAACTCAAAGCCATGTTTGTGGGCGAGTTTGAGGGACAGAAAGATACAGATAAATACTTAGTGAGGAGAAAATATGAGAGAAGGTAGGCCCATGTATAAGAATGAGACATGAACAATATGTTGAAGGTGTGTGTGCGTGCGTGCGTGTGAGTGCGCGCACGGCAACATTCTGCAGGCAGAGACAGGAAGCACTGCTGTGGGGAGCAGGAACAGCGGTGCTGATCAAAGCCCAGGCGGGTGACACTATGGGCGGAGTGCCATTGTTTATTCACCAGCCACCTCTCCCTTTTGGCAGGGTGAGGTGAGCATGTGTGCTTGTGACTTGTGTGTGTGGAGACAGACAGAGTTTGAGACAGAAAGAGTTGGAAGAATCCGACTTCTAGAGAGAGGGTGTGTGTGTGTGAGAGAGAGAGAGAGAGAGAACGAGAGAGAACGAGAGAGAGAAAGAGAGAGAGAGAGAGAGAGAGAGAGAGAGACGTGTGTGTGTGTGTGTGTGTCTTTGTACCTTTCTCTTGGCAGGCTAATGTGGGCTTGAGGTCTGTCAGATTTGGCAGCTGCACATTTCAGGGAAGTGCACACGCACACTCATTCATACAGCCTCGCACACTCGACATGCACACACTGACAAATATGCATCCATGCCTGTGCATATTGCTACACTAACGCACACACCATGCACTCAAGTAATTCCAATAACTTCACTATTAATCTCGAACCATTGTGTCTCATCAAAGAAAAAGAAAAAAAACCCATCCACAAATGGAGACACTTCACCTGGTCCCACATGTACAGAAACAGATGACATGAGGAAGTGAACACTAACCCAACTGCTGGCTGCGTCCCAACCCACTACACTGGCTTCCTCTATATTGGTTCCCATTTCCCTTATCTGATATGAATAGACTACACAGATGAAAGCAAATACGATGCTTTCATCTTGCTTTCACCTTCCACGGTCCTTTGACACCGGCCCGCTTCCAATGCATTAAAAGCTGCCCACTCGTGCATTGATAACTGTTAAGAGATAATTGGTAACCCTAAATATAGCTGGATCAGAAATAGTGTCCCTCTAACGACTCTGACCACAGCTCCATAAGAGAGGTCATTCATAAGAAACAAAGGCAGGAAGTAAGGTTAAACACTGGAGGGGGAGTTTTACAAAACCTCAACTTTCTTTTACCAAAGAGTTCAAAGGGGCTTAAAGACAGAGATACCAACTTGGGTTCAGAAAGTATGTTTGTATTACATGCATTATTTGTTTCAGTTTAATATTAATACAATCCTAAATAGATCTTTAAGTTGCACACGAGAAGGTCAAATCGACATATGATATTTAGTCTATTTGATACTCGAGCAAAGCAGAGCAGAACAACATGCTCCCACACACTCCACACAAATATCCTACTCCATCTAAACATCACTTACACAGAAAAAAACCCCAGATAATGAGCATACTTAACTGTACTACCGTTGTTCTAAAAAAAGGGGTTTACGAGATACAAAGGTCTCTGCAGCGAACAACCACATTTAAGAAGTCACAAGTACAGTAGAGCCACAGAAGGAGCTAAATTCAGGCTGGAAATGGCAGAACACGGCTGGTGAGGAGGAAAAAAAACAAGCGCATCTGATTTGGTGCAGCGTGCATTCAGAACAACTGTTTTGGGATTATCCCGATTCAAATGCGCAGCTAACTTTGATGTTATTTTCTTCCCCTCCCATTGTCTGAAGCCCCTCGCTCTCTTCATAATCCGAGCCCTTTGAAGTGAGCAGCATGGAAACAATGTCAGCAGGCGACACACTCCCTCTGATGGCCCACTGACAGCTCTCCGCCATCTCTGTCTTTCTTTCCTTTCTCTCTCTCTGCCCCTTTCTTCTCTCGTCCCTCTGTTTGCTGTGTCAATCCTTTACACTTACTCCATCCATTCTTTGCCTCTTCTCCCCGTCTTTTCTTTTATTGTTGACGATCTCAATCTTCTCCGTACGCCAACTCCATCTTGTTTCTTTATTTATTTTTTGTCTCTTTATTTGCTGATTGACCGAACTTACCTTCCTCTCCCCCAATGATTCTCTTCTACCGCTCATGTCTGGCCTTTAATAAGCAATTCAACCACTAATTGGACTCTCATTAGCGGGTGACTAATACAGCAGGGATCACATTAATGAGGACACAGATAATGGGAACTGAAAGCTTCTGTCTGCTCCCAACACATATGCCGAGGCCTGTGCACTACAAGAGGGTAGACAGTGTGTCTGTGTGTGTGTGTGTGTTGTGTCACGGTACAGTTAGATTACAAGCCACACAGCTACACTCTGAGCATGTGAAGCCAAGAGCAGCGTCTCCCTTAATGTGACAATCAAGAACCCTCTGGAGTAAACAAGGGATGAATTGTTGTGTAATGTGCCTTTAAGTGTACAGTGTGTAACCGCATCATAGAATAATGTTTTTGTCTTCCATTTAGATAGCGAACACTGAGAAGGAATAAGTAACTACTGCTTCCATTGAAACAGGAATAAAGAATTCATTATAATAATTGCTCATGACTGAATATCAGTTGATTTTTGTTTTGCAATATTGTGTAACTAAAGTATAAAAAAGCAAACGGCTAATCATCTGCAATGTGTGTGTGTGTGTGTTTGTGTGTTTAAAGTCCCAATGAAAATAAACGTGTGAAGCTTTGTTGATCCTAATCTGAACACGGTGCAAGAATTAATGTGACAGTTTATAAATAAAGTGGCTGTCAGACATGAACTCTGGAGAATGTAAAGAAACTGATGTCCTGACATTTTCCTGAGTTTGACTTTCACTTTTGAAGAACGCAGCAGGAGCCTGAGCAGAGCATGCAGGAGGCGGGACATGACGTATAAATTGGTAGTAACAGGGGATATGATATTTCAGACAGTTCCTCTAGTTGTGAGGCAGAGCTCAGAATAGCTATTACAGAGCAAAACTGCCTGCTTTAGGAGAGAAGTCAGGTTTATGTGTGTGTGTGTGTGTGTGTGTGTGTGTGTGTGTGTGTTAGTGTGTGTGTGTGTGTGTGTGTGTGTGTGTGTGTGTGTGTCTGTGTGTGTGTAAGAGGGGGTAGGCTGCTAGGGCCTGGAGGGAAAGGAGATATACAGGGAGGCTCACAAAACCTCACTACTTACTATATGAGGCAGCTGCAACCACAAACAGACAAGGTTGAGTTCGGAAACATGTCTTGATCCCAGACACAACAACTCTTTATTTAGTGAGCCACACCCAATCAACTGACACGGTGTCCCAGTGTGGTTGTTGGGGCAAAAGGCAGATTGAAAGATCCTGTGATTGTGAAAGAGGAATTTGCATGGCAGAGGGAAAAGATTGGGGAAATGAATGAATACGCCACTTTTATTCACCTGGAGTCTAAATAATTAAGTAGTGGCATTAGTCAAACGTTGTGAATTTTCCTCAAAAAAGACATTTGCACTTTCAGCTCTACATATTACCTAAAATTGTGCTATAGATGCATTTCAATTATTTTACAAGCAATAAACATGAGTAAAGAATAAAGTTGACGCTAAAAAAAGGGGCAGAGCGTAAAATTGTATCTGTAAAAGGGAATGACAGTAATGATATAGAGAGGTTTTGACTTGAAAAGTTGGGGGGGGCAGACACAGCACAGGAGCAACTTTAAGACACTATAGAGTTTGCAACTAGCCATAAAAAACGAAAGAGCGCATTCACTAACTGTGACCTTGCTTTAACAAAAGAAAGACCCTTGTCTACTCCATAAAAGTAAAATCCAGACAAGACTTTTTTTAAGGTTTACTGACACACCCCACCCCCTAGAGTTTTTTAAGAGTAAAGGTTTTGTATTGACACCACAGAGACCAGGGATAAAGGACAGGAGATAAGAAGGACAGACAAAACACATGACACTTGTGGACTCACCAAAGTGAAGTGCAGACATTGCTAAAGGTACAAGTTTCAAACCGCTCCATTAGTCAGTTGTAAAGTGAAAAGAATATGCAGTTAATCTAAAGCACTAAAGTTTGTGAGTATGTCAATTTCTGAGTCAGGTCTGTCATTTTCCGATCAGCCCATCTGAGAATACAGCACACAAATGTCCAGCAGATTCAAGAGTGAGTGAGTGGGCGGGTTTATGATATTTCTAACATGCAAAAAACTGGAAGAAATAAGTTTTTCTTATTCACACGTCTCACCAGATTGAGCCAGTTGCTTCTACTTTTGTGCTTTTCCACAAAATCAACTCTGCTAAAATATGATGAGGTAAAAACTGATAATACAGTAATATTGCTCTGGGCGTCAAACCTAATACGTTTAGTAAAAAGGTCCATATTGTGTGAAGAGGAGAAGCAGTTTTTATACTCAGCCAGTTTATATAAAAGAGGAATATTGCAGCAGAATAATCTACTTTCGCATTTCAGGATTGCTGATAGATGCAAGTGATATCAAGAGAGTGTTCTCTTAAGTGTCTCTTTGCTGACCTTGTTGATCTGATCGGCTCGGTGAGTGATTGTCCTCCGCTCCTCATCCCATCGGGCGTTGGACTCCTCCAGCTTCCGCTCCATCGCCTGCTGCAGACGAACAGCCTCCTCCTTCGAGTCACATACAAGCGTCTGTAGCTCCGCGATAAGCTAAAGGTGAGAAGAACATGAATGTTTTTAATTGAATTTTTAATTGATACTCGTGTGTGTTGAGGATCCACAACAACTGCCTGCCGGACTGGATATTGTTATGGGCAGTGGTCACTCTAAATAGGCTTAGACTGTGATGCAGTCAAAATGAAAAGAAAACCTGCCGCCAGATGCAGTTCAACTGGTGAGGTGTGTGACCAATGCAGAGACTCATGCTGTTTAAAGGGGAAGAAGGTCATTTTCTACAGCTACAAGTTAGAGATGTCACCGAAACACTATTTGTAGACTCTACAATACGATGGTCTTTAAACGCCTCAGGCTACGGAAGAGAAGCTACAGGCTTTTCTCAGAGAAGCCTCTGTGCTCCCTACTTCAGTTACTGCAGGACACTCAACTCAGACAGGTGTGTGGGTCAAAAATAGGTTTGTTAGAAAAGACTAAAATCCGGTTTGGTAGTGGAAGATTAAACCAAGTTAAGACCACGTGATTTTATCTCCCTGGGCAGGTCTCAATCTACCTGGGTGGGCTGTGAAACACTGTCATGGATTTGGATGGCAGTAACAACCTCCTTAAAACACTGCTTTTCCCAGAGTCTCATGTCTTTTTTGAGACAAGACTGAAGATAGAGCGAGCTGAGAAAAAGAGAAAGGGGAGGCAAAAAAAAAAAAAAAAAATAGACAGGAAGGAAAAAACAACTTCCTTTTTGAAGAGCAGAGTGACTTTGTGTTGGTGAACTTGCGGTGCACACTAAGATGAAAAGGAACTGCCTCAGCTTTGAAATCCTCCAGTCAAAATTAACATTCTATTTAAGCCACTGTCAGGGAAAGGCAGAGGAAAGATGAGAGACAGTAAAAGAGAGAGGGAGAGGAAGGCAGAGAGGGGGAGAGAAGAAGGGGGTGTAGGGGTGCTGCTGCTAGCTTTGGGCTGGATAGATAATTGTTTACTGTGTTCAAACTCTGGAGGACTAGCCCTGCTGGAATCGGCACGTTGTGTGGGAGTATGGGAGTTAGGGTGGTGCGGGTCGCCGAGAGAGAGTGAGAGGGACAGTGTGAGAGAGTGAGAGGGAGAGAGAGAGCGAGAGAGAGGGAGAGAGAGATTAGGCTTATTTTGTCTGTGGGAAAGCCACATGAAAAGAACAAATGGCACATTATTATGGGAACATCCTTTCTGGGCATAATAATTATTTTGCAATATGGAGTCTCTGCATCTGCTGGTCTTCGGCCACGGGGCGGTGGTGGCACTCTAAACTACACAACTCAGCTGCCTGTGTTATGATTCCTATATACACACCACTACACCTTTTTCTGTGTGATCGCCAGCCAGGCCTTTTAAGTCACAAATGGTCTGGTGAGACTTGTCTATTTTTCCCAGCCTGCTAGCATCTCTGTTTAGGGCTGAAGGCTGGCTTACTTCTCCATGAACCTGAGGCTAAACACAACACAGAGGTGGGGGAAATTTCTCAATTCTTAGATTCTTTGCAAGAAAAGTTATGGAAAATATCTGGACCAACTGACTCGTAGATTGACATTCATACATTCAGCCCCTCCAGAAAATTTCAGGAAAATATCCAGACTTTAGTACATGTCTGAAAGCAGCTCTGGTCTCAGTTTGCTTCTTGTCCCTTCATTGTTCTCACACACGGTATTTTAACACAGCTGAATTCCTGATAAAGCTGTTCTCATCCATGTTTTCTGCAGTAAGGGATAGTGACTGAAACACGGCCCATTATGACGACATGTTCACCAGCACTTACTTTCAAGCCATGTTCGACATGCTGCTCTGCTAAAATACAGATTTTATCCGATAAAAAGACCATACAGAGAAGTTAAAGACAACAGCTGTTCAGTGGTTTCAGCTATATGTACTTGTAAAATGATCACTCGGAGGGAAAGCTGGAGGCAGCAGAATATCTTTTATATTTTTTGTCTTCTCACACAGCCCTCAACCTCCATCTGTTTAACAAACTGCTGCTCAGCCATTTACTCAACAAGAGTAGACACAGACTTGTGTGGCTCGCTTCCTGCGGAAAGTAGCTAATGTTTGTCCACCATGTTGTCAGATTTGACTGCAGAGGCTAAATTGGGTCAGTGAATGTAGACGCTCCTCATCCCCATGAAATAATGTAAAGAACAACAGCCAATGGGTCATCCCTCACCGTATTGAATAAGTATGGATTATAGCAACTTTAACATTGATCAATATAGATAACCCATGTTTGAACAGTGATGGCAATATAATACAATATAAGGACTGAATTGTATTAAAAGGATTAGATCCTGTAACCGGTTTGGTGAATGAATAGATAGATAGATAGATAGAGTACTTTATTCATCCCCGAAGGGAAATTAAGTTGTCATAGCAGCCGGTATAATTGAATACAATAAAATACAATACAATAGAATAAAATAAAAAATATTGAGGTAGAAAGAATAAAAAACAGAAGCACAAGATAAAATAAAATAGGCAGATAAAGTGCAGTGGCAAGATGATGTTAATAGTACTGATGATATGATGGTAATGTTATTGTTAGACAGTATATAAGAATAGTACAGTATATATAGTATATAATATAACATAATATACATTTATATATGATAGTAATTATACCAATATAAAAGCAGTATATAGTAATAATGGCAGCATGCCTAAGAGACATGTAAACACACTGAAGAACTAAATAACCAGTGTTGTGCTGAAATAAATGCGGTGTATTTGCATATAGTGTGAACTTCAACCTTTTTTTCCCCCAGAACATGGTCCTTCTCATGCACTGTGCCTCCCATGACAAATGCCTTCCACCTCCCACCTACTCCCACGAGGACGGTCAGGGATAAAGTAATGATCTCCCACCAGCACCACTGCTACCACCCACTGTACCCTGATCATTAAATGGGGAAAGAGAGCAGCCCTGTTCAGTTCATAGGTCACCCAGGAGGACCACTCACAGCTAGACGCTTAACACACAGGATTGGATTGGAGAGACACTAATTAGGAGAGCCTATGTATGTGTGTGTGTGTGTGTGTGTGTGTGTGTGAATGAGAGAGGCAGTGGAAGAGAGACAAAGCAAAGAGGTAACGTGCAAGTGAGAGGGATGTGTGTGTGCATGCACGTGAACATATACCCTTACGTGGTGCGTCTCCAGTCCCCTCAGGATAATGTATGGCATGGTATGTTTTTAATTGGGCTATTAGCCATGCAGTTGAGCTCAAGAGCGATGCCCCCTGTCAGACACTGAGGGGTTAACAACTGGGGTTAGCCTTTGAGGTTCAGAGGCCTCTTGTTTACATTTGACTGAGTTGCCCCAAGGGGTAGGCAACAAAGGTCCCTCCGTTCCACCTTTACCTTTTAAAACAAAGCCGTCCAAGCCCATGGCAAATAACCTGCATTAATCACACATATTAATATGTTTGCACAAAAACCCACACCTCCAGCATCAGCCACTGTATAACAACCCACTTCACCAGAGGTGTTGAATTCTGCACACAGAGACTTTTGTTTAATGTCAGAGAGTGTTGTTTGTTGAGCCTGTGCCAGCTTTCTGTCCCTAAAACAGGGAGAGGAGGATTAGTCACTTGTTGCCGTCTGTGGCGGCGTACCGCACTGGGCAAAGCGGGCAAACATGGCTGAACTTTCACACAGCATTCAACTTCCTTTGAAGTCAAAGCATTGTGTAACCTAATAAGCTACCGTTTTCTCACAACATCTGCGCGTCAACCCCGCTTTCAACTCTGCGCCTCTGCCAACCAACCCAAAATGGGGGGATTTAAAGAGAAGAAAGAAAGAAAAACAACACAGCCCCCTCTTTGGGTAACGAGGTGCAATTAGGGCCAAATGATTGTGATATTTTAATCTGCTAGAAGACGACTCTTTTCTTTTATATTGTAAACACTACTCTGGGTGTTTTGTATCCTTTAAACCTACGAGGTTAGAGCCACCTGAACTTTTGAGACAGAGTGTGTCTCTTGGTTGGAAGTAATATTCCTGGTTGGAGTGAAGAAATAAGGTTAAACATATGCCCTCAGAATAGAAATATTTGGAAGTGTGGCGGGGCGATGCTCTGACAGGAAGAGGTTGTAGAGGCAGTTGATAGAACGGGTGGAGAAAACAAACAAATGTTTGCAAGTGTGAGAAATATAATGAGGTTTCTTTTGAGGTGGATTTACACTTCGGCTTCAAGATGTTGCACAGGCTAATTGTGCTGGATCAGAAGCTCCAATCATCGCTGATCCAAAGAGCTAGAGCGATCACACAGAGAGGTGAGCTTCTGGAGATTCTAAGTATTGCTAATAGTAAAGCAAATTCTCCTTTAGACTATTTCTTCTCTAAGTTGCTAGCAAAGCTTTTCCCAGTGCCAACTTCCCATTATCACTGATGTTAATTAATGCACGACATGGACAGTTGTTAAACGACAGAATGATCTAGTCTGAAGTGATTCGATGGACACAATTATACAGTTGATGATACATCACTTCCATTATTGGAGATATTGATGTTGGAACAGATGGAACAACTAAATGCAGAAGCATCAATGTGGATGCATCATCGGCACTCAGAATTCTAACAGCTCGCTATTACAGTGCAAGTAGGCACTACAAAATGAACAATGTGTGAATTTTTAAAGTAGCATCAATTGATTCTTGGTCACTTGGGGCTATCAACTGATTCAGGACACTAGGAAACCTCGGCAGGTATTTCGAGTTGTATTTCAACTTCAACGAATGTAAGGTTAATATTTGCTGACTATTGGCGATCTTTTTCATATCACACAGGTATTGGATTAATTGTTAATATGAAAATATGGATTAGTGCAGCTTTAAGAGCAAAAAAAGGAAAATCATAAAAAAACTCATGCCAGATATGGGGAGTGTGTGTCCACGTTCTTGTGCAAATGTGAGTTGCTGCATATCTGCTTCAGGGTAAAAGGCAGGGTAAGTTGTGTGTGTGTGTTTTCATGTGCGCTTCCTCACATTTCCCATCAGTATATTTGTCCACATTTTCAAACTGTTCCGTGGAAAAGGTAGAATATAAAATGAAAGAGGGTGGGGAAAAAAGGTAGAAGAGAAAATTGATTACCTGGGCAGACTTGGTGAGCCTCTGACTGTACTCCTTCTCAATCTGCTTCAACCTGCTGCTGGTCTGCAACAAGAAGGGAGAGGAAGGTGTGAGGAACAGATATGCAGACAGACGGATAGACACACACAAAGAGGGCGAGTTGTGAAATTCAATCTTCTGTTAGGAAATGCACAGACACATCACCTTCCCAATCTGCCCATGCCTGCTTGCACACACAGGCACGTGCACCAACGCACACACTCACAATGACCTCTGCCTCTTGGCAGGGTCCCTGTGGCCCCTTGGCATATCGCCATCCCAAGGCTCATGTGTGCCAGCAGGCCGCGACAGGCATGGTGCACAGTGGGCACCACCCTACTGTCTGATGCCCTGCCAACAATTCATCACTTAACAAGAAGGGGGGCAGGGGGGAATTAAAACTTTGCTGCCAATTAGCTAAAGGGAGAAAAAAAGAGGTGATCGGGAGATGCTGGGAGACAACACAGTGAAGACAGAGTAGAAGTGAGTGGAGATTGTTGTTAAGCGTTTATTGTGGACCGCTCATCTCTTTGTTTTGTGTTGTTTCTCTATGGGAAAGTAGCCAGCTGGAAGCAAAGACCGCGAGTTTCTCATAGAAGATCCGTCTCCTCTCAGCCGACTGTGTTGTAATGCCAGAGTTTCATTGAGGCTGAATGGTGGAGTGAGATAATTAGGTGTGAAGTGCTGGAATTTGTTGGTGATGTCGGTGGCTACACAAGGTCCAAAAACTATTGTAGAGTATCGGCAACATTCGGGCGAGGGGTGGAGCCTGGGTAGAGCATGCAGGAGGCAGGACGTAACTTTAATTTCTACTGTGGAATTTCCCAAAACCTCTTGAATCTCGTTGCTTTTTTCCCAATATGAAATCTTTGTCTGCGTCTTCCATGTGTACAGCACATATTTTAATTCTACATTTTTCATCTGCTGCGTGTTAGGGCTGGAAGACAAAGTTCTGGATAATGTCTCTGGATGCAGCTTTAGAAACTCGGAAAATGTGTGATATGATAAGCAATAAAGTGTAACGCTGTCATTCTACTAAATTTCTGTCCACAAACAAATAACTATAAAGATTTGACACAATCAATGCAGAGATTTTTTGAAAAACTATATCAATATGCATGAAACCTGATTTATACATAAAACACACACATTCAGACAGATCCATGCAGCCTGTACACCAACGTTCAAAGACACACACACACACACACACACGCACACATCTATCTTGTCCTGACAGCCACTGACAGACGGACAACTCACTAACAAACACGGTTTCATTGAACACACCCCTCGTAGCCATCAACACCTGAGCTTCGTTTGGACTCTGCACCCCCATTCAAACACTTCCTGACAAACACCGCCGTCCGCTCTGAGCGGACACACCTGTCACCACAGAAACACAGAGCCATCACCAAGGATACAGGTCTGTCTTCCTGCGCCAGGACGCTTTGAGTGGCGGCCCGCTCGTCCCTAGGGGCCCTATAGCAGCTGATGAGAGAGGGAGAGACAAAGAAGGGTGTAGAAAAGGCAAGAGAAAGAACTGTGTGTGGGAGAGGAGCGCAAATGGAGCCCTTCGATGTTTCTTCTTTACAGCTGACACATTTGTTCCCTTTAATGCTGCAGGACTGCTCAATCTTGGCAAGAGCCTAGCTCAAGTGACACTGGGACAGTTAGTGTTCAGTATAGTGAGCTAAACCTGCACTGCCTGGATTTGGCTAATTTTCTTGGAAAAAACACCAAAAACAGCATGGCACTATAAGAGGTACTTTTGATTTGCTGTTATCTTTGTTATTGATATTTCCAAATAAAAGCAATGTGGCTCTGTAGGGAAAATGAAAGTGAATAATCAGCATCCTCTCTGTGACTGTGGGGTAATGAGGTGTGTGTGACTATCTACTGTATAAGACTGACTTCACATGTGAGTGTATTCCTGGAAACATATGGCCATATTGACATGCAGGCATGTTCAGATGTTTCATAAAAACATAAAGAGCTTGCTACTAGCTTATTCCTTTTACCGACAGTCACTCAGGGGAATTAGGCAGGAAGCGTTTTACAACATCATCCATTATAGAGCTCAACCATCTAAAAACACATTAAAATGGCTGGATATTGATGAAGATATGGATGGTACAAGGAAGGAAAACAGCCAAACAAGGCTGTGACAAATACAAAGGGAAAAATCTGAGATAAATTAAAAGCCCAGCCATAAGTGTGTGTCAGTGCGAGTGTGTGTATGTGTGTGTGAGCACTTTCAAAGAGACTACCTGTGCCCTGCCAAAGGCATTTTCGTGCTGAAGGCACTTTGAGGCTGTATCAGGCTCTTCAATCGCCTCTTAATCCTAGCAGTGTGGAGTGCGGCTGCTTTGAAGTGTGTGTGTATGTGTTTGTGCATGTGTACCGGGTTTGCGTGTGTGTTTAAGAGAGTGGAAGTGAATCTGAAGGCAAGGCATGCACCGCTTACCAGAACTTAATTAATAATCTACAGTGGGAATCAGGCCAAACACACACAATCTTAAAAAAGGAATGACGGGAGTGGCAGAATGAAGGGTGACAACTTCCGCTCTCGCCCTCACACACAACCAAACACACATACACCCATACACACAAACAGGCTTAAAGATATGCACACAAGTCACACCTCAACAGAGACGATCGTTAAACAGGATACATGAGGACCAAATACACATCAATAGTTTTATCTATAGCTATTTGGAAGTGAGATTGTGTGAGTGAGAAAGTTTGTGCTGTTTCTGTTTCCAGCTGTTTTATTAAAAAAGCATTTTCCAGCTCTGGAACAAAATATTGTCTCCATATGGCTTTTTCTCCGATATGTTTCCAATCATCTCACATTGCATAAAAAGCAACCATGGTTTTCAGCATCCCCTTAAAGCTGAATTCAAAAATAAGACATAAAAATACACTCAATACTCGGATGTGACCGTTGAATGGAAAAAGGGTAATAAGGGTTTTACACCTATAATATGTAACTTGTAAGTAACGTCGACAAGCAGCGTGGGATCATGGGAGTTGTTATCCTCACCACCAATGCCAATGGAAATATACCTGGCAAATCATGCTCACGGATAAGGTAAAGTATAAAGGTTTTATTCACGGAATGAAACAAGTAGTCGATTATACAAGTGACCAATACAGACAGCCGACGGCTAACTGGCTAGCAGCTAGCTGTGCATTCTTCCATCACATGCACAGATAACTCCCAGCATCCTGCACACTACAGCAGGGCTATTGAGGCCTGCTGTAGAGTGCAGGACTAGTCAGGTAAGTTTCGATGATATCACTGGGGAAAATATATTAGCATGCTGATTGAGGATTGTTCATCTGTTCACCTAGCCTATTTCCATTCATTTATCCATCAATTGAAAAATATGTTTACAGACGATTGCAATTGTTTGGCTAACTATTTATTTAAATCTCTGGCTTTGCATTAGTGTTTTTTTACAAACTTTTTTCTCATCTTATTCTACTGAACAATGCCACGTGCACTATCTCATGTGTGGAGACATTTCACCCCATCCAATGTAGAAGGAAAGGCTGTGTACATTAGCAAATACTGTGCAAAGACCTATGTTTAGAATGACACAACGATGCAGAGGCGTAAAGTCAAGTGCCCAAAGTTTCCTCAGGGCTCAAATCAGCCTATGACAAAACAAAATGTTTATATTTATGTCTGTATATGACAAGGTAAATACAGTTAGTATAAATTACCCACAACATTTCCAGTTTATTCCCGTTAATTCCCGTATATTCCCATCAATTCCCGTGTATTCCCGTTAATTCCCGTTAATTCCCATGGCAAGTTTCCAACTTTGAATATTCCCGTAATTTTGCAACCCTAGTAAAGACTATAAAATGATAATAAAAGACGACCAAAATGAAACACCCTGTTACATTGAATAAAATCGGGCATTTCTCTGACTTTGAACATTGGTGGAAACATTTTGGATAATTTAAGTACACAACAAATATATAACTTAGCTCTAGTTGTTTTTAGACAATTTAATCAATAATTGCTACATATTACATCTTTAGGGTGAAAATTATTCTCACAGCACATTCCTTTGATAGTGTTTGATAGTTTCACCCTGCACACAACTTGCTGTGTATCGCACTCCATGCAGCCGACTCGCAGGGTTCACTTCTCCAAAACAAAGCACAAAATCGATTTCAAAGAGAAGCTTTTCCCCATTGCTCTCCGCCAAAGCCTTCAGTTTTAGTTGCAGCAGTATTTGTAAGCATTCAAAAGGATTCTCTGTTCACCAACGCATGTCTCTCATAACAATTTGAGTTCAATCTGCCAACGAGGGAGAGCAGGGAGATGTTATTTGCTCGTGTGTCTGTAATCATCGCTGTCTTGCTGTGCTCGCCTGTGTATCCGTGTGTGCAAGAGAGAGAGTTTGTGCTGTAATGACAAGAGGCTTTATTTCCATTTCACAGTTTGCCATCGCCGGCTGTCAGTAGTGATTCTCTTCATCCCTGCTGCTCAGTGTCAGTGCTGCATCACACACAGTACAGAAATAATGCATCATGGGCACACACACACATACAGGCATACACAGATAAACATACATCAAATACACATACACACGCACACACACCATACCAAATGTTCAGTGATTACACACTCAACCAGCCAGTTCATGGTATCAGAACCCCAATTACATCCATTACCATCAGTTTGAGTGGGCTTAACATTTAACACACATCATAAGGTCTAGAAAAAAAAGAAGCCTTGAATGCTTAATGGAGGGAGTCTCTTGTAGAATCACAGATTGCTTTAACATACGCAGGTGGACAGATGTAGCAGTCTCTCCATGTACGGAAAAGGTCCCAAGTTTGACTAAGATTTCAACAATTTTACTTTTTCAATTGGCTGTTGAACTTTGATTGACCCATGACAAAAAACAAATCTGTATTTCTAGTTTTCTGGCTGGTAGATCTCTGTTCCTGTCTATTTATGCCCACATCCTTCTTTTGATCAACAAGTCTGCCTGATGTTCAGATCAGGAACTTAACCCCCCAAAAAAACAGAGCCCAATATCATGGTGTCCCACTTAAAAACTCAACTTCAAACCAAAGTGTAATCTATAGCGTGCAACAAGATGGGAGCTGCCTGATGCCATGTTTTAATGCGATTGAGAAAGTGTGTCGCTTCCCTCCCTCCTCTTGGATGACTTCAAAAAGTGAGCAAGGGAGCTGTGTGATGTTTTTTTGGGACGGCAGATCCTTTACTTTGACTCTTTCATGTGCTGGGTGACTCACTCACTCTCTCTCCCCTCCCTCTCTCTCTCTCTCTGCCTCTGGGCCCGATGCTGCACTGAGGAAACGAGGAGCTCACATAGGTCTGGGCATGCGTACACTCGCACAAACACACAACATGTGTTCACACAAGAACACAGTCTCTAGCGCATTAAAATGCTTTAATGTGTGATCGTGCAGCCGCTATGATGTAAACACACTTGCAGCAAACAAATTCCGACACAGAGCTCCAATAATCTGAAATGCCCCCGCACCCAATATCCTAAACTTTACACCCTTTCTCCTCTTAAATCTGATTCTCCGCTCCCTCTCTCCCATCTCTTTGTCTCCCAGTTAGTCTGTCAATGAGGTGAATGTGAGCCCTCTTTGATCATCCCTCAGCTTGTGTTTCTCTCCTCCTCGTCTAATCCATGACCGACTGAATAATGTGATTTGGTGTATCTCCAAATGGCAGAGGACCAACCTAATAAGTCAGCAGTGACAGGGGGGCAAGGGAGAAGAACAAGACGTGGCTATGACAACAACAATGACAACAACCTTGTACCACCATCTTCTGGCAAAGAGATAGAACAGTACCCTCACTGTGGGAAAGTATTTGGGATCAAAGCTGGTGTGTACGGACTGATGTGGAAGTCATTTTGTTAAATAAATCTTTCTGCTCATACAAAGATTTCTGTATACCTTCAGGAAGATGAAAAATATCCTCTTCATTTCAATAAATGATCTCATGACCTTGAGGATATTCTTCTTGTCTCAATAAAACTGATAAACAAACCCAAACCGCTTTCTGAAGAAGGAAGATGCAAGCTGCAAACAAGTGTGGTGCAGTGTTGTGGGGAGTTGTAACTTCTGTGGAAATTTAGAAAATCTGCTGCGCATGTTTTTTGCACTACAAGCGCTTTGGGTGGTCCGTTCACAAGTGCACAGCCCTAAATATGAATGTGAATGCAGCAAGAACACACCGAAGACACATTGAGATCCAATCAGTCAAACCACATTTGATTATGGTCAGAGACACATGTGTCCACACATGGGAAATTGTGTAGATGCGTCTCCAGCCACATAAAAAGACCGTCTCGTCAGCTCTGTTCATAGCACAACAAACAAAAGTTATATACAGATGATTTTCTTCTGCCAAACAACTTAAATGAGGTTTTGAAGACTGATGTACCAAAGAGCAGCTGCAGGCGTCTACCCCAGCTGTTTCCCTGAGCACAAACAAGTTTTTCAGTTTTTAGCAACTTGCGATAGTCGTTTAAAAAGGAGTGTTTTATTTACTTCTCAGACAAAATCAATGTGTGTCGGGAGATAAAATCTGCTCAGAAATTATCATTTGAGACATGAACGAACTGCAAATCCTGTCAACTGAATCAAGATGTAAGGAAAATATCTGGATTGTAGATTCAGATCTATAAAGGGCAGCGATGCTCATAATCGAAATAATCCCCACAAGTTAATCTTACCCAGTAAACGTTTGATCATATTTATTGGTTATTGTTAGTTTTGATCTGCTTGATTCCTGAAATTTCCCAGGGGGGCTGTAAATGAGAACAAAACGTGATATGTCAGTCACCTTCCTGCCCATGTGAGAATACGGCATATAAATGTCACTAGTGAGTGTGGGTGCCGATTATGTTTCTAACACTCAACAGACGCAAAATTCAAAAAATTATAAATAGTTGCCGTACACCTAGTAGATGCCAACAAAAACGTCAACTTGGAAAGACAAGAAAATTCAAGAGCTGTTGTCGGGCAGGGCCAACACTGGTGTAGTTAACAAAAACATGGGACCTCTGCAGTGGAATTTATACTTCATGTCATGCCTTTTACTCTGGAAAACGTCCGGACCCCCAATTTTCGTGTCTGGAAAGGGTTTCAAAGAAACTGATTGGTGCCAAAGAACATTAGAACCTACAGTGCCTTACAGCAGTCATCGATATCTGAAAGGTTTAACATAACAAGTCGACACACTTGAAAGAAAAGTCCAGTTCCAGCTAGGGGACAAATCTCATACACTGTCTGAGCCAAACTAACCTTTATTGGGAAAACCTCCACGTTTGTCGAAAGAGCTTGCACTATATCCTCGAAGCAAAAAGAAGAGACTGAGTGCAAAACAGAGGCCTTCAAACCTGAGCTCTCTAGTGCACAGCTTTTGTGTGTGTGTGTGTGTGTGTGTGTGTGTGTGTGTGTGTGTGTGTGTGTGTGTGTGTTTGTATGTGAGTGAGCGCTGTCGTGGCTCTCACGTCTCGGTCATCACGTGGTGCATGGCTAGGGGGACACTGGTGGTGCTGTGACACAGGGAGCACCGATTGGCTACTGCATGCCAAAAAGATGATTTCTCATTGGCTGATGTTTGCCTCCAGGTAGTTTTGTCACACTTGGTTAGTGTTTGATGAAATGCCCTGTTCCTTTGATCTGAGGTGAAAGTAGGTGCGCGCGCACACACACACACATGCACGCACATGCACAAACATGTACTGTATTTCGATCTTAGTGAGGACCATCATTGACATAATGCATTTCCTTGCCCCTGACCTTAATCCTCACAACTACATGCCCCAACTCCAGCCCTTACCCTGACCTAAATCTAACCCAAACCATGACCCTAAAACCAATGCTTCACCTTCAAACAGCCTCTTAAAGGATGTGTCGGAAAGTGACGATGGGGCAAAAGGTCCGTACTCCACAAGGTCAACATGTCAAACTGGTCCTCACAAAAATAGAGGTATAAACACATGCACACACAAGCAGTGGCCTAGGGAATCATCATATATTTAATTATTTTAAGCACAGTCATGGGGCTGTTTACTACATTGGATGTAGTTTACGCAGATATACCAAGTACACCTAAGTTTACTTTGCACTCGCACTCTCTCTCTCTCACACACACGTGCACACTCATGGACAAACACACCCATAGACAAACACACAGGTCAACACAGACATAGACAAATTTGCAGATCTAATCTCTCTCTCTGCAGTTCAAAGCGCCGCGCTCTTCAGACGAAGAGTAAATATGAATTCAAGGTTCCAGACGTTATTCAAGCCTCCTGATCTTTTGTTGCACACCATCTCCCATCTCTAGTATTGACAAGCAGTGCGAGGTGAAGAGGCTCAACACAAAGGCCTTTTCTTTACTAAACAAACTTTTAATTTTTAACTTGTGTTTAATATGCTGCTCAGCATACAGAGGTGTGTGTGTGTGCAGTGTGTGCATGTATGGGTGTTGTTCCCACACTTCCTCAAAGCCCAGACCTGATTTCTGGTAAGGCCGACTCTTTATAGGAAGCCCTAATGTTCTAGGCTTTGCCACAACTTGAAGGCAGAGGGGAGGACGGAGGGAAAGACAGATGGACGGTGGGGGTTTTGGAGGGGAATAAGAAAGTTAGATAAGGAGGTGGTGTGGGTGAGAGGCAGGATTCATGCTAACTGTGGCCCAGAGATGAGGCGTTTTTATCAGGCACAGAGGCAGCTTCACAGGCCCCTCAGTGGAGCACAGAGATTGGGAGGTCTGTGCACATTCATTCTCACCCATGAAAACACACACACACACGTGCAGCAGCACACACCCACACACACAAAGTCACCCCCACACCTTCTCAGCCTACCTCCAACACTTTTCCTTCCCCCTTTCTTTCTGTTTGGTGAAGCTGAATGTATAGAACTAACTTAGCAACTGATGTTATCTTCTCTGATATTCCGTATCTCATTATTTTATTCCAACAGCTCCAACTCTCTACTCCTAAAACATCCCCCATCTCTCAGTTTCCCTCTCTGTCTTTCCTTTAAATGCTTGCGTCTTTGATGAGAATCCATTCATGGATTTAATGGATTTCTCTGGCCTTTTTTCCAGGATCTGGGCGATGTGTTCAAAAAAAAAGAAAAGCTGGCCTGCCCAGCTCTGCTTCTGAGAGCACAGTGGACTGCAGAGGACAGCATTTCTGTCTGCATCAAAAGAATGAGAAATTTTCAGCTTACAAAACAGGGTGAACAAGTCAATATGGATCTGAGGCCTGGCTGACTTCAAAACCATGTGAGCCAAAAAAAAATAAATAAGAGCAATGAAGTCGTGAAACTTTTCACTGCCCACTCCGCAGTCAAACTTGGAATCAGATTTGACAGTAGAAAAATTGAGAAAGTAAGATGTTCAACCTTTGGTGAGTTTTTTTAGAAGCTTGCACTTTCAGCTGACAAAAAAAGGATGGAGAAATCATTAATCTCTTTCATGAAAAAGCGAAACTAGCACATTGCCGATATCGTTATCGGTCTAACTTCAACATTTATTCTCACTGCTTTGAATCCACTCCAGATTCCCTGACAACTGCAGGTCATTTTCACCATGCAGAGAAAGGGAGAGAAGAGAAAGGAATTAAAGTGTGACAAAAAGATAAAGTAACTTTTAGCTTCAAAACTGCCTTCACGTCCAAAAGGGACCGGTAGGAAATAGCGTAATTTCTTCAAATTAAGAGTTCCCTGTCATAAGGGCACTCTTTTCCTTGGATCTCTCTCCCCTATTCGCCCCTAGTTCTGTGCGCCATATGGAGCCAAAATGGCTGCCTGGGTGCTTTGGAGGTCCCTGCATTCCGGGGCTAATGCTGCGCAGCTGGCCTGGGTTGGTGTCTAATGAAAAATGCTCTCTTTGATGGGCCCTGCCGAAGGATTAGGTTCTGATCAACACCACCTTAGGTCAGCTTCCTGCTAGACCAGCACAAGATTATGGGTGATTTCCCAGCTGTGGGGCCAGTTTCCGTCGTGACGAGGAGAGCAAATATGACACAGAAAGAGAGAAAGAAAGAAAAAAGAGGGGACTTCAGAAGTTTTAATTGAAGCACTTCCTGGTTCACCAAGATAGCAAAAAGCAAAGCTGGATAAAGCCTCTGCTGAAACGCTGTGGGTTCTCCTCTATGACCGACCCTTAAGTTCACTCCTTCAGTAGTACACATTTCAAAAATACACATGATGCTAAGACGGTCAAAAAGACTGAATTTCTACATAAGTACTTCTAAAAAAGTACATGTAGTGTAGATTATCTAATTCAACTCTCTGTTTAAGGATCTAGAAAGAATATGTGATAGTAACATGCAGTGTTTTAATTGATGTTCAGCACAAAATACCTCAATAGCACTGAGCCATCTGTCGGTGCTTCTGAGAACATTAATTTCTCTGTGGTGGCATGACACAGAAGCAGATCTCTGCTACGGTGGCAAACCCAGGCAAGCCTTCCTCCCCTGGGAAAGGCTGTGGATCAGTAGGTAGAGCGGGTCGTCCACTAATTGCAGGTGGTGGTTTGATCCTCCTGTCCACATGTCTAAGTGTCTTTTAACAAGACATTTAACACCCATTGCTTCTGATGATCAGGTCAGTGCTGTGCATGGTTAGCTTGCTGCCATTGGCGTGGGAGTGTGTGTGTGTGTGTATGTGAATTGCAGGGGAATTGTAAAAGCCTTTGGATAAAAGTTTTATATAACTAGTCCCACTCACATATACAAACAGGATATATTTCCACTGTAAACACTGATATATATAGAGATGACATTCTTCAGATGTTCTCTGACAAATATCAATCGGAGGCAGCAAACAGTGGAAGACAGAACAACTTTGTGAAAGGAGGTAAAAACAAATATTTTCAAAAAGCTTGAACAAAATATTCCAACAACAAGGTAAGAAAACACCTTTTAGACTATAGTTACAGGGTGACACCTGCCTCCTTGTGCACTAAAAATATATAAAAACTGAACCTGATGGATATACAGTATCTACACAATGGCCTTTTCTCGACCACAGTTTTCTTCAGTATTGGAAACTGACCACATGTCGTCTTTTACCAAACCTTCACTCACCTTTTCCTGAGCGGCCTCCTTCGCCTGCAGGTGGCTCCTCTCGAGGTCACTGCGGATGTGTTCCATCTCAGTGCGGAGTCGGTCCAGGGCCGCCTTCTTGTCCAGGAGAGCCTTCTGCTTCTCCTCCTCCCGAAGCAATGCCTGCTCTGCAAGCTGCTGCTTATGCTGGGTGATGGTCCCCTGGATCTCATCGCGTAGACTTGACAACTCAGTGTCCAATTCAGAAATTGTCTGCAAAGAGGAAAACACAGAGATGTACAGTGGATTCAGGTGAGTGATATTAACTAATTCCATGCAGGCGTCAACCTGCTTTGTGAATTATCTGGCGGGATCTTAAATAATTTATCTGACAAATCAAAGATAGACGAACAGAAACAGGAAAAGATGATCAGTCCTGTAGAGTGAAATCTAGAAATAAATATCTCCAGATTACGTCATTAATTGTGTCAACTCCTATACACCAATACTTTATAATGATGACCACAATCAGATCTTAAAAGTCCTGTATCTTATACTTTTCTGGAGTTTAGAGTTTAAAAAAATCACTAAGTAGATGTATTTGTGAAGAAACCATCTCACTGTAGTTTTACATCTGCTTTCTCGTGTTACTATAAGATAGTTGGTTTCACAAACATGCTCAAATGAGTCTGTTGTCCTCTGTGAGGATGTTGCTGCTGCGATGGCCTGACCCTTCCCTTGACCTCTCTTTTTGAACTGCTCAGCCTTGAATTTTCCCAGAAGAGCCCTTTATTAGTGCTGCCAGTGAAAGTCAACAAAAGAAAGCAGGAAAGATAACGACTACTACCACACAGCCACTGAAACACCAGGAGTTAGACTGTCCTGACACGTGCGATGAAGTTTCATCTCAGGGGCTGGGGGGGGGGGGGGGGGGGGGGGGGGATTAGGGTTACACTAAGACTGTTCAGCCAGAACTGCCTCACTTAGGCCTTGTTCAGACATGGTATAGTGGACACAAGTACAACAGTTCCCACCTGACATTAGGATACTTCCTGATAAACTCCTGTTAAGATCTCATTTCCCTGCTCTATAAGCAAATAAACGTGGGTATAATTTTTTTCCACAAAGAACAAATTATGTTGTTTTTAGCCAATCTGACTATACAGATGTATCCATTTTCAATGTGTGTGTGACGGTAAATGTATTTGCGTAGCTTTACAATGAAACATTTCCCCCTTAAAAAAAAAAGAAAAAATAAGAAAACCAAAACATGGTGGTTAATGTTAATATTGAGGCAGTGGCCACAAACAATACATCATATTGGAACTGAGAAGTGCAAAAAGAGAGTTCATTGTGAAACTGTAGCAGGTCAGAGGTCAGCAGAGTAGGCGTTACGTCATTGTGGCCCAGGATGCATTTGCATTAACACTGTTAAAAGAACGACCACGGGTGACATACTGAACAGCATTTATATGAAATGGGGCATCCATGTTACAGTAGGACGTCACAGCTTCTAAAATAGACTTTATTTGTACTAAATAAGGAGCCAAACATGCATTCAATTTTCTGAGTTTAATCCAAGAACTCCCTAAATTGCACAATATTAAATTAGCACAACATGTAAAGTGAAGTGTAGGTGGCAACGAAGGCTGGAATACAGCTGCAGTATTTCACCCTCCACGACCTACATTGCATGTGTGCCACAGCTATTGCACATCCTCCCTCCTCTCCTTGGTTTACTTTCTTTCTCACTTTGGTTTGCACTGTGAGCTCTGCCTCCTGCCCCCTCCCTCCCTTTCTGAAAGCCTGGGCATCCGAGGACAACGCCATGTTAAGGCAATCAGACAGAAAGTGTCTAAAGTCTTTTTTAGCGGGCACTGGGGAGAATTAAAGCGACTTCAAAGGAGTGTCACAAAAACAGGCAGCTGCTGTGGCTCAGTGTTACACTCCCTCCGACACTGGCACACACAGACACAGGCACACATGATCGAGCCGTCACACACACAATGACATGTATGAATGTGGCACGTTTAGAGAAAAAACAAACGAATGCAACCTTCTATCTCTATGTCCCGTTCCCCTGTCTGCCAACGTTACCAATCTCCCAGATCTGCTTGTGCCTTCAAGGGCAAGCAGCGATCAGATCTGAGCCCACAAGACTCTTTAATGTATAATTCTCTCTTTAACAAATGTGGATGATCTCTCCTCCAAAAAATCTTTTAACAAGTGCGGGTATAATCTCCCAGAGCGGAGGCATTGGCGGTGACACGTCAGAAACTTAGGAGGCCAAAAGCATACGTTTCTCTTGGAAGTCAAAATGAGCGCAGACGCTTCGGCAGGACATATTTTAGCATGCTGATGTGAGGCTTTGTGAAGAGGCAGTTCTCGGTGACAATAGGAAAGTGTCAGAGGAAATATACCGGGTTACACAGTGTCAGCTAAGACGACAAAAGTCTGGCAGAGGAGAGGAGAAGATTGGGACACCGGCTAACAGACTGTGTTCATTTTAGAGAAAATGTCACAAAGTCAAACGCAAATGTAAAATACTACACTGCATTTACACTGCAGATTTTCTCATCGAGACATGAAAAAGCTCAGAGTATACACAGAGGTTAAACACACAAGAAATAACTACACTTCCTTGCATTAAATGAGTATAGTTGCACAGACAAGTTATATTTATATTTATTTAAACCTACATCTTACTGTGATTGCACCTTTTTGGACTCAGGAGCCAGGATGTGCAGACTTTGTTTGTTCACAACCACAGCTGCCACTCTTTTTCACTGTTCTCTGATAGGCAAGCATGAAGACAAATATGGGTGTGTGTGTGTGTGTTATTTACACACAATTGACACTATGTTTGAGTGTATATTCATATATTTGATAAAGAGAAGAATATACAGAATTTTAAAGAATTGGTAAGTTAAATATGTCATCACCATTAGACAAGTCCTAATAGATCCATGGTATATTTATATAATAGTAACATAGGGTCATTCATTTAAAAAATGTGGTTGTAGATTACATGGAACAGTTAAAATAATTTAGCATTTTAACATCTAAAGCGATGACATGTAGATGACAGACGGATCAGAAGAACTTTCTCACAGTCGACACTATGTTTCAACAAACACGGTGGGAACTAATGACATTTATAATAGCTGTATTCCATCTACGCATGCCAGTCCAATTATCCTGGTATTGTGTTCCGGCTCACAGACACACCTAAATGGAACCGAGCCATATTTTAATCATATTAGTTACACCTGTGCTCTTCCTGCAGCGACGACCTCAAACTACTGCTGTGAGAAATGTCTTTGGTTTGACTTGAGCACCTGGAAAATATCTTACTTTTAATTCTGTTAACCTTAACTATAAGCCGCACGGAAATATAAGTCTATGTCTTTTGACAGAGAAGTTTTGGGACATTGGGATTTTGTTTATTTTTGCAAGTTAAATAAATTTGATCCTTAATGTTAGTGATCTTCAGACTTTACAGATTAACATGCATATACGTTTTTATATTATTTATATGCCTGTCACATCTGATCCCTTTTCTTTGCTTTTTGTTATGGTGCAAATATTGGAAAGATGAGTGAAGGTGTTGTGTAAACACTAGACGCCTAAATGCAACACATGTTGTTTGCACTGTCCATATTTTTCCCACATTGGGACTTCAAAGCACAGGAACACACTGAAGTCAAAACAACAACTTCACAAGTCAGGAAATGGGACCCACTGAGGAGCACGAGAACACACAGCGAGTCTAAAAGTCAAGTGAAGCTAAACACCTCCTGCATCTAGGACCAAAGTTAATGCATAGACATGAGTGGACTCAGTCTTTTCATTCAACGCTGGACAAAAAGGGTTAACACTACTAATAACTAAACAGTAAACCACTGTCACAGTTTAATATAGTGTATCTAACCATCCTATACTGTGATTATACTTTCTTACTTAATTCAACTTAGAAACCAATTCGTATGAGTATAATGTGAGGGATGTTACAGCTCAATATGTACATATATTGTGTACAATGCAGGCACATATAAGCAGTATAACTGACATACACATATGTATGATACTCGACTGAACCAGGCTGACTGTTGTAATGAACATTTCCCTGTTGTCAGTCAGATTAAAAATCCATCTGTCTGAAATCCAGAATATGATGTATGCACATACTAAATGGCTTCATGGTTTGAAAGAGAGTGTGCTGTAACTCTCGACACATCACAGAGCATCAGTACACGCTCACGACTTCGCCCATGATCAAACGCTCTGAATGGAGGAAAAGAAAAAAAAACAGCTGAGTTCTAATTCTCAGATGTATGTGATAAAATCATTTAAAGCATCACAGTGACACTCCAGCTCAGTGGGACTCTCCTCCACTACAGGAGATCACTGAGTAACAAGACAAGATTTACTTGACAGTACCAGATCTCAGGGACCAATCACTCGGTAAATGACAATACACACAAGCGCTGAGACAATCACTGTCCACACTGGTCTCGCCGTCTGCCTTGTTCTCTTCATCACAAATCCTCTTAGCTTTGACTTAGTCTGTCATCACCCTGTTCATTTGCCTCATCTTAATCACGTACTTAGGATTGAAACACTTTGAAAAATTGACAGGATCATTATTTTGTCCATCACGGCCCAGAAGAAAGACCTCACAAGACTCTCGCTCTCTCCCATGCTGTTTGAAGTCCAGATGGTGTGTATGTTCCTTCAGGAGAAAAAGGACATAATTATTCTGGAGGATAACAGCCATAAAATGAGTTTTTAGGAGGAGCTGGTGTCAAAAATATGAATGTTGGTTTTTGCACAGAACAAACAAATTCTGTTGTATGCTAAAAAATTGAATATAAACAAAAGCTTCAGATTCATGTAAAATGTTGAGTTAAAGTTTCTGACATGAAAAAAAATCTACAAAACAGCAACACAAATTAAATTAAATTGTTTTTATCATATAATGGAATTTGAAAAAAACTTTCTTGTGGTTTCAGTGTTAAATAGTTTTCATATTTTCCCACAGTCCATTGATGGGAAAAAACAAGGACACTCCACCATAATTTGAGCATGTTAGAGTTGACGTTTTTTGGATGCCCAAAATACGCTCCATGAAACTCCTCCGTCCTCTGAGGGGCATTGATCAGCTAACAGAACAACACGGTACCCGCTGCGGGGCAAACATGTTTCATCAGGAAGACGTTTCATCATCCTGGACTCGCAGCCAAACTCAAAGCTTCCTTTCACGCTTTGGTATTTTCCAAAAGACGGTTTAAGAAATACCTTATTCTTTTAAGAGAACGGCAAGATTCAGGTCCACCAGGCTGGGAATGGTGAGTTAATCCCCTGATTCGGTGAAAAGCAAACAACACAGCAGGCCTGACAACCAGCTGCTTCATTTAATTATTAGAGATTTCATAACATGGAACGCATAAGGTTTAATAAGAGGAAAGGAAAGATCATTTAAAAGTGTGGATGTGAACATCCTGAACACCAAATGAGACCCATACACACAACAGGAAGTCTTTATAATGTGTCGTGCCTACACAGTGGGTGAAGTCAGAGTTCCTTCGATAACTAACTTTAGTGGGATCAGGACAATGTGTCCCTGTGTGAGCTCTCCCCTCCAGTCGCTGCTACGACTCATTGGCTCTCCTTCTCAAACACACGGCAAGAGTCAGGAATGCTATTTATTGCTGTCCCCCCCACATCAAGGGGATGAGTGGGTATTACTCATCCTCGAGAGTGTGTGGCGGACAGTTGCTGTTCTTTTAGCCAATAAACTCTGAGCTGCAGTCGTCCTTCCACTGAGTCCCGGAAGAGAAAGTGTGCGCAGGAGAGAGGCAGAAATAATGAGGCTCAATTTCCAGAGCAAACAATTGTGTTGCCTGTTACTGACACATCACTTGATGATAATATCATTGTCAATCTCACACATCTGATGGAATTGTTTTGTTTGATTGGCTGTGAAAAGTTGAGAGTCCAGGAACCATAGGATATGCAAGAAGTGAGAGAAGAAGAGAAGCTGTGGCATGTGCTGGAAAGGAAGTGGTCTATGTTTTCAAAATGCTGCCTTTTTAGAAATTTTTCAAGCAGCTTTATGTGTCTAAAAAAATGCCAGTGAAGTGCCACATTAGCTGTGGTTAAGTATCAGTGTGAGAGATAAAGAATTCTCAAGGGGTAAACAACCTTGGTGATGCAAAAGTGTTTAATAATAAGTGGATTTGCTCAATATAAAAAAAGCTCATCTTTAATACATTATCTGCTGGTGGGGTGCCAGCTTCTTGTCATTTTAACAGCACATCCATGGAACAGTGCTCTCACAGGAAGTCAAACCGACTCGCATCCCCAGCAGTTTCAGAGAGCTCACAATCCTGTCCTCCATCTTTCCAAGGCCCGAGTGAAAATTTCTGTCGCCTTAACATCTGACATTAGTCGGGCGTGTGATCGCTCCTCAAAATGCTGCACGGGCGAACAGGAATTGAGAATTTGAGATGAGGGCAGGGGAAGTTTGTTTTCTGTCACCTCCTGAGATTTGCCAAACTGCATGTCATTTTGACACGACTTGGACAGCATGTTATCGGCTGTTATCGTCTCGTTGTGACGGCATCTCCAGAAAACCAAATAACACACTGCCTGGTGTCATCGGTGGTGTCAAAGACATTTACCCCAAAAATATTAGAGAAAAGGAAACATTAGACAGGGAAGAAAAAACAGCACTTTTCCCTCATGTTTACCATTTCCAGTTTTTTGATATATTTTAGAGTGCTGTGAGTACAAGTCAACAAGTACAGCAGTTTGCTGGTGTGGTGGAATAAAAGTGGTCTTTACCTCAATACAGAGACTGATATTTTGACATTTGAGCCAAATTTGAGCTAGTGGTTATTTTGAACGTTGATGGGAACATCCCATATATTTTCATTGTTTGCAAGTAAAATTAAAACATCGTCGAAAGACCAAATTATTTAAAGTTTAGCACATATCTTAATCCTGCAAATATCGAAGCATTTAACAAGAATAGGCTTTAACCTGCAACAAAGTGGAGAACACTTTTTGAGAAAAATAAAATCTGATATTTGTTGTTAGTGGTAAATGTTAATTATCTCTATAATGACACACAACTGATTGTGACGAATGAGGCAAAAATAAAACATGTACAATAGTTAACGAGTACGAATTTGTTGCGATTCGCTCGGTGTCTGGCTCCATCTGTGCCCACGTTTTGGGGTGAGCACGTTATGTCCACAGATTATAAATATGTTGTCCGAATCCCTGTCCCCAGCTTATAATGATGACTTTAGCTCCATTTAATCAGAAAGTTTGAAGAGTCGAATACATCCCCAGTTGGGGGCTGGTTTGTCAAATGGTTTCCCACAGAGCTCCAAGCTAGCTCAGGCTGCAGAGAGCCGAAGGCTGAGCGAGGAGCATGAGATGAGAACCTGCTGCTGGTTTGGCTTAATGGAAACAGAATTATTTCTCGGTGTCAGGGATGTCCAATAATATAGACACAAATGTCATGAACTCATTGTGGCCATCCTGTTTCCAAGAAGGGAGATGGATGCCTGCGGTGAGAGGGGGATGCCATGCGGAGATGCACTTCGGTGGGAGCACTGGGCGCTTGCCGCTGGTCCATGACCGTACAGCGGAAAATAAAAGAAACCCTACGGGTTTTGGAATAAAAACTAGGCATTCAACGCAGAAAATTTATTTTCCGCTACCTGGGATTTTCGGATTTCAAGTCTTAACACATGAATTAAGAAACTCTGGGGCGAGACATTTTTTAGATATTTTAAACTTTGTCTTAAGCACAGCACCGTTTTTACCAAAACAAAACATTTGTTTTTCGAAATAGCTAAGTCAAAATTCGTACGTACATTTGCGTCAAATACATAGCAATCTATAAAACAATTCCCAACCTATATCAATATCTGTCTAGTTTCAAGTAAAAAAAAGTGTCCTAACCCGCTGAGCTTTTGAAACCCCTGGAAAACGTCAATGGGCAACATACAAAATGGTTGTCCGTGGGAGAGCGGCGGGTCAGCATGCATGTGTGTGCGAACGAGGATCAGTGGAGACCCCCTACCTGGGCATCGCGCTTCCTCCACTCCTGGGTGTGCTGTTGGTGCTGTTGCAGGGCGGCCCTGGCCTGCCTCTCCAGGCTGCTCACCTCCCGCTGGCGCTCCTGGACCAGGCTGTCCTTTTCCGCGCTATGCTGCTGCTGTAGCCGCGTCCTCTCTTGCTCGTGCTGCATGCGCTGCTCAGCCATCTGATTGGACAAGCAGGCAAAGAGAGACTTCATCAGCCAACACACACTCAGAGCAACCCTGTCGTCATGACAACTTGTCCATCCACCTATCCATCCATCCTTACTTCGTCCGACTCCCTCCACCCAACGCACCCATGTGCCCAAACAATTTGGTGAAATTGGTAAGAAGGTGGGGGGAAAGACAGGCGAGAAAGTTTCTTCGCTTCCTCACATTGTCAGAGGACAACACGATGTGATGTGTTTACATCTGGCTGGCTCCCCCGCCCTCCCACCTCTCCTGCCAATTGTACCGACTGGCCCTCAATGTCCCACTCCTCGCTCTCTTTAAATCTGTCCCCTATCCCTATTCTGCGATCGGCATATAAAAGAGCAGCTAGTTCGTGCTATGCATGCAAGCTGGCAGGGGTTAGCCATCTGGCTGCAGTAACCGACCGATGCCCCATGCTAGGCGCCTGACAGCATGCGAAAATCGGCTTAGGCGATGACTATGATGTTCATTATAAACCCTGAATCAAAAAAAAGAAAAGAAAAAAAATGGATAGGGAGGTGAGAACAGCTTTAACTTAACATTACCGATATCAGTTTAGATGTTTTTACAAGTATGTGATTATGATCATGGGATGCTACCATTCTGGTTTATGCAGCAGAAAGTCATCTAAGTCAGAATACAGAAAAGGACCTGTTTGCACCAATCAATAAGCAAGCTCGGTATAGACAAACAGTGGACTTCAGTCTCTCCAGAGTACTACAACTACACACAATACAGTACAGCAAAATAAAACACTTCTAATGGAACACAAAGCCCACATTTTTCAGGGCTTAATCATCCTGTCAGCTGAGGCAAGTTTGTTTCCCAGTGTAACTGGGAGCGGAGTCACCTGCTGAGAGGTGAGCATTGCCAGCGGAGCTCCCAGCCCCAAACCTCCAAGCCTTTCCCAGGCTCCGTTCCATTCCCACTCCCCCATGGCGGGGGAACCAGTGACCCCCACACCATCCCGCCGTGCAGTCCCAGCCGGAGCCTTGAAAGGACAGCAGGGGCCTGGGGCCCATTCGCCTCCCTGCTTTGAAGCTAATCCCCTGCACATTGTGCTTGACGGCACCCTACCTGGCCTGCCAGAGAGGTGGAGATCCACAGCTTCCATGTCCTGTGCTTGTTCTATCCACGGCCATATCTTCGGACGTTGCATGCTATTCAGAGCAGGTGATGAATGAGGGGCTATCTGCAGGAAGCCAGATTCTGTCTACAGCACTGAGAGCTGGGCCACAATAGACACTTCATTTTGGCAGTGAAGAATTTACCCTGCAGCTTTTTGGAAAGCTTTGTTTAATGTCCTTAAATAAAAAGGGCAATTGGAGGATTTATAGCTGGATAAAAATGCATTTTATCTCTGCGGCTCAGTTAGTGGCACGGCAGACAAACACACACACACTCACACATACAGCACAGCCTCAAGATACCTTTTCTTAAGTACACAATAGAACACCGCAAAGCTCCATTCGACAAATACTAGCAAAATGTGGGCAACATCCTCTACATGACGATACTTGCAATGCTGATGTCGTCTACGGTACATTCCACAAACAGAAACATGCAACGCTTTCTCTATCCAAAGACATAATAGATACAATTCGGAACCACAGCCAGAATATGTAGTCCCATATGGATAGTCAGAATCATTCACATAAATCAACGCTGACAAATTGATAAGCAGGAAATCGCTTCGAGAAATCCCCAGCAGGACAGCAGGACATGCGGTAACAGAAATAGTTTGAGGACGTCCTGGCTGACAGTTCGCTCCTGTTTAGTTTCTGAGGCCAAGGGGATTTTGGAGGCAAGCAGGGATCTGAGGTGAAACGAGGACGAAGAAATGGACACGATAGATCCATTGTGAGAAAAACATCATAAGGAAAAGGCGCAGAGGAGATGACAGTAAGCAGACCCAGCGAGGAGCCTGGTTGTGACATCACGCAGCGCTAGCATGCAGTGGAGGATGCTGGGTGCTGCGGTTCTTAAAGGGACCGGCGTGGCACTTATGAGGGAAGGCGGTTAAAGCACAGCTTGGTGCCACAGAGACAGAGTGGGTCGGGTGTTACTGCACAGCACGACTCCTGTCAGCCTTGGCTGACATGGTTGTGTGTGTGTGCATTGTACACATTGAGACAGGACAGTGCTTCTTTCAACCCCAGGGGGGATATCTGAAATTTTTGGGAAGGAGGAGGGATAAGGAGGCTGTAGAGGAGAGCAGAACAGAAGGCTTGTCTGGTCTCAGCAGGGGAGGCTGGGGCGAGTTTTTTGTGTGTGTGAGGCAGGGGGGGGCAAACCTCTTTTTCTGCACTGTATCGTTTGAACAGAAGATGGTCAGTGAGTGGCGCCGAGCCTGGATATGAGTGCACATTTGGCTGTGACTCCTTTACTGTTTCTTATCCCAATCTAACAGCTGAAGTATGATGCTGTTGAGCATTATAACAACTCTCAAGGTCATGACTCCGCAGCAGCCATTTGATCTCACTACGTCAGTCCAACGTCAAGAAGCAGAGCTCTGTCAGGTCACCATGATGTCAGCTGGAAAACAACTCCCTCATACATGGCTCCCTGTTTGAAGTCTCACTGAAGCTGCCCTTTAGGGGAAGCTCTCTTGTGTGCGTCTGAATGAACAAACTTGACCGCTGCAATCTCGTGACACTGATCTCTCTGTGGAGGAGTGGAGGCGTAATGCATACATCATGAAACAAGGAAGAACGGATCCACACAACAAAGTACATTGAATGTGCACACAACGTAAAACAACAGTGCTCACAGTAACTTACGAACAATCTCACATCTTAATCTGCGTACGGCGTCACATTTATTCTCTTTGTCTACCCTTCTAACTCTGCAGCTAATGTCACATCAGCACCATCACAAAGACAGGCTCTTTGTCTTTAGATGTTCATATCGTCAAGACCAAAGCTTCCTGATGTGCTGCTAACCCTGTGTAGCTGTCGTCAACTGTCAGCTGCACCCCCACTCCGCGAAGCAGCAGATGATAATCGTCATTTGATTATTTTCTATGAAGCTCTGATTGCTGATCTGTTTTTCACATGAAAGGAAAAACCTGCGACTCCTCAGAACACTAAAGTGCAGAGAAGCGTGTAACTGCTATGCCAGAAAATAAATCATGTATTAACATGAAGAGTTGGAAAAAAAATGATTTGGATGTTATCACAAGATATTTTTTATGTTGTAACATATTTTCGTTTTAACAAAATATTATTCATCAACCAACTAATGAACTCATCAACTGCTTTACACTTAGAATGTGTATTGTTAAGGGCCCAAGGAATTGCAGTTTAGAATTTATATAAATGCACTTTGAATCAACGTCGTTGTTGTGAATGAGCCCATTGAGGTGAATGTGCTGTTGTCAACAAAAACAACAATACTCAAGTTCAGGGTTCTGCTGACTGAGTCAAGCTTTACCGAACTTTAAAGAAACAGGGGAACAGCCCTCAGTTTCAGAAAAACATGTGCAACCTTGTTACAAAAAAAAAGAAGACTGCACTAGTCCTGTTGTTATGTGACACACTCCTATAATGTCATCACCTAAAACTAATGCCGACTTGCATGATCTGAATAAGTTCTACTTTTGACTTAAGACAGAGAGATTCTGCTGTTTTTGAGCAAGGTGGATGATTCTGTGATAAGTATGCTCACACTGAGAGAGGAGAAAGAGTCCAACCCTCTGGAGGTAATGTCCTTTTTTAATTGATCACCCGGAGGGGCGCAGACTGCTCCATGGATAGAATGAATGGACATTGTCTGAGCTGCCACCGAGCTGGGTATTATAACATATTCATCTTTGCCAAACACCAAGGGGGTCGAGAAACTTTAACAAAAGCCTTGATGTACTTTCAGTCATAACATGGCCATTCTCAGCTAATCAGTGACGAATGACACTGTCCAACAGACTCATTATCCTGTACGGCCCAGGATTGGACTGGGAGAGATATTGAAATCTGGACTTATCTGCAAGGGTGTGGATGGAGCTGGTTTACACTGGGTTGTTATTAGCCAGTGGTTCCAGTTCCACATGCAAATGCTCTCATGTTTACCACAGATATTGGAAAATAAACAGGAATGTTAAAACACTATGGATTTTTATGAAGGTTCACAATTTCTACTGGTGCTCCTGAGAGTAAAAGTATGTGTATGCACAAGTCCACTAAAAAGGATTTTAAAATGCGGCTGTACGGAAAGAAGACTGTGTCAGAGCCATTAGAAGGAGCATAATTTGAAGTTGCATGTGGAGCTGTCTGTGCCCCTCGAGCTGATCAATGGGTCCAGAGGGTCGGACGACTTATTCCTTCTTAATGAGGCTTCTCTGATTTCTATGACAATGTGCCATTGCAGCAAGTGAAACGCTACATCTTCCATCGTCCTTAGATCCGCTATTGTGTATTCTGAAAAGATTTAAATAAAATCCATACATTATTCATCCAATTCAAATGTTGTTGTTTTTTAACCACCCACAAATGTCAGTTACAAACACAGCTGTTTGACCATGGAGCAAATAAAAAAACAAACAGCTAATGGTTTCTGCAGTGTTTTTTGAAAGTAACTCCAGCCTTGTATCCTCCACTTACCACCAATCTACAGCAAATTACACGCAGTGTTAACTCCATCTGGCCTGGAAATGAGTGCTAGCATGCTTATTAACAGACAGGCTGAACGCTAGATTGCTGCTTAGAAATCAATCATGTTGTGGATACAGATGGAAAATAGAGATGACACTTCAGATACTGGAAACTCCCAAAGCTTCTGTCACACGATCATACTCATATGGGGCCACACACATTGTTTTACATCAGTCAAAGGAAGAAGTAAATAATTTAAGAATTATGTATCATTTATTTAATAGCAATCCAGGTGTATACGACTTCATATATCATGAAATCACATTGTGCAATAGTTTACTATGTTGAGCTTCATGATTATTCCTAACTTGAAAATCCTGTTCATTTTGCCTTGTGTTGTACGTACATTTATTAATCACAATTACTTTGTGGCGTTGTTTTAAATTGTATTGTATATGTCTTTCAATTAAAATATGAATTTTGTTTTGTATGCAGCTTAAAAAATCCTTCTTGTAGGCAGATGAGCTAAAAGTGAAATATACTGTAAACTATGCTGTCTCCTAAAATAACACTGGCTGCCTCTGATAACATCCATTTCCCTGGTTTAATTGAATCTGATGCTCTATAAGAGATGTCCTCCTATCAGTAAGCTAGATTTCAATGAGTTGTGAAAATGGTTACTAGACTCCTTATCGAAGGAGAGTGATGGAGATGGGATGATAAGGCAACGCTGCATCTGCTATGCAGATTGCATTAGTTTTCAATTGGCAACATTTAAGATATTTATTGAGCCGCAATTTATGGTTAATCTAAAGCGTGTCCCTTATCATGAGAAATAAATCATGCAGAACAGATGGGGAGGAATAACATGACAATTCCAAATGGATGTCAGTCCCCTTGGCTCCATCGGGCCAAGTGTTCACTGATAATGTAGAAACGATAACAATGTGATTGTGATGGTGGAAGCAAGAGGAGAACTCTTCTCCCTGGATACAGCAGCAGCACAGATGTTTCATACAGACCTGCTGCTCATATTTCTCTCTGAGAGCATCAAGTAGTTGGGAGGAGTCTTTTGCCATGTTCTCCCTGAGGGACTTGGAGCGGATCAGGTCCTCCTCAACCTTCTCCATCTAGAGGCATGAAAGGTTGAACAAGTAAAATGTATTAATATGACTGATAGGGGTTCGCAATAAAATAATAACAATGTAATATTCATCTAAATAAACCAAAAGTCCAATATATTTATTGATATAAGGAAATATTTATCTTGCAAGCACAGTGAGGAGATAAGACACATATGTAACTCAGATATGTAATATGTTTTGCAGTTTATCAAGTGTTTGTCATTCTCTGGTCCTAAAGAAAAAGAATTAGACATTCAGTCTCCATTCTTAACAGAAATTATAATCTGACCATATCGGGATAATTATCGATATTGACTGTTATGAACATTTGATTTTGATATAATTTTTGGTCACATCACCCCACATTAAGGCTGGGCTCAAGTTGGAATATATACATGTTGCTGCAAATCTACTCAAATTCACTATTCATCAGTAAAATCGAATAAAATTTAATTGTGCACAGACATTTTTGCTTTCTTGATTATTTGCTTTATTTTTTTACATTAGTTGTACATAACTTTAAAGCATGCAGAACTTGTTAAAGAATGCCCGGTTTCTGCAGCAAAAAAATTCTATTGAAATGAATGAACTGCCACTGGGAAGAAACAAAGTCCACACTTTCATGTGTGATCTTATGGTAATGGTATCGTAGTAACAGCCAATCAATATATTAATATATACATCAAAGTTTAATATTAAATTTAGCATTAAATATGTAATGCCAGTAGTTCACAATAGTTCACATATTTACAGCTGCAAGACGACTACTGCAATGACTCACGTTAAAGAGGCAGAGTGAGAAATAACAGAGTCACAATCTTCTGGCTCATTGTGGACTTGTTTGTGTAGAAAAAACATTATTCCAACAAGTTATCTTTCTTGCAGCTAACTATTTTTTCATTTTGTTTTCAGGTGATGAGAATCAAGTACAATTGGAGAGGTAATTTACTGGAACGCCTCTGCATCTTGGCTGTGTGCAACACGCAGGAAATGCTAAATGTGTTCCGATTAATCCATTTAAAATGCTATAGCCTGCTTTGAACTGTGCATGCAACAGAGATTTGATTCCTTGTGGTGGTGCTTGGTTTTTCCCCCCCTCACCAAAATAGGGCAAACTCTTTCCTTTAAGTGTAGTCTAAAAGTGGGATGGTGATTTCAAAATGAGGGAAAGACAGACAGAGGAAGGGAGTGATACAGATAATCCATTTAGATATAACACCATCTGAAGACAGAGGGAGGAAGATGGTGAGAGGAAAGATGGAAGGATGAAAAAAAGAGAATAAGCTTCTTTTGAAGTACTTTCTGTAACATTAAAGCCTTAGCAGGATAACGTGATGGAGCGATGCACTAGTGTGCTGGAGAGGAGTAGAGGAGAGGGAAAGAGGCAGAGAGGATGACAGGGATGCAGAAGAGACTGCTCCCCTCTCCAGTGGCTTTGATGTGGGCTGAGAATAAAGTCAGATTGGAGACTGGGATGCCAGGGGCTCAATGGGGAAAGAAGGAGTGAGCAAGAGGATGGGAGGATAAGAACAAGAGAAAGGAGTAGGAGGAAGAAGAGGAAAAATAGAGCAATACAGAGATTTTCCAAGCATTGAAAAAATAAGATATCACTCGTTGCTCAAGTTTGAAAAAAATGATCCCTGCCTGTTGTCAGTCGGCCAGTGCAATGTATTTATTGTAGTGGCTACAAGGCAAAGAGAGCATCCTACGAATGCTGTTCCGTGTTGCTCTGTGTACTGCTTCTGTTTTGCTTGTCTCTTCTATGTGTTTGTGCTCTATGTGCTCACTAATGCCTGATTAGGGCTCTCTCTCTCTGACTCCATTCAAAAGACCCAGCTTTTTTTTTGTTACCTCCGCCAAGTTATCAGTAAGTGGGATTACTGAAAACGATTTTAGTGAAACCCGGTGGAAGAGTGGGGTATTGGCTCAGGAGGAACCCTCTGACAACCTTGGCAGAGATATACATGCTCTCCAGAGGTGCTACTTTCTTTCTTTATGTTGCCCTTTTCCTAACCTTACTGCAAACAAATGGCACAATATTTTGCAACTATTGTGTTGTGGTGAGCTCCTCTTGCAGCTTCCACGTCAGTTATAACAATACTCAAAAAGAGCAGTATTTATAGGCAACCTATTAGCTATACACTTATACGATTATTTGCTAAGGGAGTTCAAGCCTCTGCAACCTTGAATGCAGTATCTTTTTCACAATAATGGAAAACCACTTATTTTTTGCTGCATTCTTAAGAGTTGAAAGGCAAGCAGCACAATTTAAACACAAGAAACATTTGAAAATGCAGTCAGGGTGCGACTCAGGATGCTCTGTGTAGCCCCAAAGATCCATGCATGAGTTGGACTCCCACACAAACTCTCATTTCGTTCCACTACATGTGCCCCCGAAGTAATGATTAGCTGAAAAAACTTCATTAATGAGCGACTTAAACTTGCTAATCTCCCTAACATACATCGCTGTAAAACATAAAGGACCACACTCTGTGCTGCCTTGTCAATACAACACACACACATGCACGCACGCACACAGACGCACACACACACAGTATAGCCATAAAATGCTTGACAAAAACGCCCATAGCCAAACTGACTTGTAAGACAGCATCAGAAGTTTACAGCTGAGTCCATATCGATCGAAGAAATCTCCAAAAAGGCAGCAGCCCACACGGTGTGGAGCGCTCATCATGAGGCTGGCCTGCTGTACTAATTAGTCTGGCTGCTTAATGCGTGTGACCTGCTCTGCATCGAATGCTCACCGAAAAAGGAAGTGAGGTCAAATTGTGATAGCGGAGAAATGAATGCACCCAAGTAATGAGCATGATTATGAATCATTTCATTCGTTTGGAATGACTAAATGAGTGAATATGGCCTGGGGATAATTATGTTCTTGGCTCTCCCATATAGATTTTTTTCACTATAGGAGCAGTTAAAAGGTCCAGAAAAAGACCCATGATCGGATGTAGGACTCCCTACACAGCAGCAATGAAGGAGAAAGAGCGTGACGGAGAAAGAAGGACATAGGAAGGAATTCCAGCACAGCCAGAGTGGCGCCCTATTGCATCTGTGGTCGGGCTGTGTCTCTGCAATTGCAAAATGTGCGCATATGTGTATGTGTGCCTGTATTGTCTTGGTTAGTGCCTGTCAAACAGCTCACTCTGTTTTGAGTAAAGTAAACATGAAAGGTTAAAAATGTTTGTCTGAGCAAATGCAGCTATATTTGGCACATAACAGAAAAACAGAGAAAATGCACCAGACTGATGTGCAGTATGTGAACATGAGAGACTGACTGGATGTAAGGAATGTTTTCACATAACAGAAAACAGGTGTGCGTGGATACAGCTTAGACTTTAACTAGCTTGCACTGTGCATTCAATGTGTACGTGCTTTTTATGCCTTTCCGAACACACATATGCGTATGTGTATGCAGGCAACATATGTGTGTGTTGCAAGTGCATATTCAGACCTGGAGCTTCATGTCAGTGTAGGCCTTCTCAGAGCTGAGCTCCACCTGTTTCTTCAACTGCTCCAGTGCCGTGTCCGCCTGCTGGATCTGCTGCCTTTGGCTCTCCGTGGCTCGGTTCAACTGGCTCTCCATCTCCCTTCAAACCAAGCACACATGCACAGAGATGAATATACGAACAAAGCCATAGAAACGCAATTGCAGACCAGGATTCCAGAAATAATTCAAGAAAGGAACTTTTATAGAACTTTTCCAAACAGTAGTTATAAAGTGATTTCAAGAAGGGAGAAAAGAAAGTAAGAGATGAAAATAATAGATGGATGTAGAATTTTTTTCTGCGTGCACAAAATGACTTTTGGTTATTAATCCAGGGACTCTTGATATAAACCCATTTAAATCTACAGCATACAATGAAGCACATGTTGAATGAAATCTTTGCAGATTTTAAAGGACCATTTATTATACTGTCACTTGCATTTTATTATATATGGTAGAGAATGTAGGAAAGTAATTTTTAGCAGCTCACTTCACACACTATCAACTTTATTTATGTGTGTGTATGTGTGTGTGTCTCCCATGCAGGCGTGCTGCAGGTATAGCTGGCATATGTCAGGTCACAGAGTTGCGAGCAGAGCGGATTGACAGACACACTGAAAGGGAAAGCCTCACACTGAGGGCTGTCAGAGCCAAGAGGCCCCACTCGTAACATCACATACAGCAACACCGAGTCAAGCTCAACCCAACCAGGCTGTGTGGGGACAGACGTCTGTGTATTGGCGTGGTGGATAGGTAGAGAAAATTAAACACATGATTTGTTTATGAGCTGGACACATACTGCAAACAATCATGTTGGCATGTGCTTACAACATACGTGTTCTATCTGCTCCAAGTGTTTGTCATATGATCCTCATACTGGGCTTGGAACGTAAGAAGTTCAGAGAAAATCCTAAATCCATAAAACTAACATTCCTGATGGGAACATGCTGCCAAAATCTGGCCCAAAAAATACATTGTACTGTTAACTGTGTGTGATTCTGTAATTCTTACTTACCAAATAATGCATATTTTTAGGGCTGGGCAAGTTAACTAGTTAATTTCGAGTTAACTCATCACTTATTTAACTCAGACAATTATTTTATCTCGCATTAACTCAGGTTTGATTATTTATTGTTTTATTGTGAAAGTCAGGCTTTTATTTTGTAAATGTCTGTTGCTGACTGCTGCAGAACCGGAAAAAAGAAAATAATTGGCGGATAAACAACCATGGATAAGGGTACGGAGCTTTTACATGGCCATTTTCATTTTAAAGTTCTTCCAGACGGCGGAGTCGACAGAACCAAAGTTATTTGTAGCCACTGCCAAGGTGAATTTTCTTATCACCGGAGTACTTCCAGTCTAAAATATCACCTAAATGCAAAACACACAGTTGATATCAGCAAATCACTCAACGAAGCAGCAAGTGGAGCGAGGCTTCGGCAGACTACGTTAGACGCAGGGAGGAGTATACATTTTTCATAACGAAGAGGATAACATTAATGCCCTGGCAGTGGCATTGACCTTTAACTTTGTATTTGCTTTGATAACATTGTTAAGTTGAGATTTACACTGAATATTTTATTTAACTGCTACTGTATTAAATGCTGATGTTAAAAGTGTTTGCACAACAAAAGTTATGGCACTTTCGTTCATATGGCAGAACATTGAAAATAAAATTGCGCTATACACTACTTTTTAATTCATTATTGGATTTTGCGTATACAAATGCGATTAATCGTGATTAATCAGGGAAATCATGCGATTAATCGCGATTAAAACTTTTAATCGTTGCCCAGCCCTACATATTTTATATATGAACACGATCACATAGAACCTTACTGTGGTCTGGGTAAATATACAAACCACCACATTAAATTCTAATCATCTAAAAAATGTTTACTCAAATACAATGAGCATCTTTACAATACTAATATATTAAAATGCCTCACTGGGGAATACTACAACTGGGGTTTATAGATTCAAATGCATGTTTTTCAGACAAAATACAAACAAAACAGGGAGTTTTATTTTATACCTAATCACAGTCTTACAAAAAATCCTTTCAAATAAAGTGAACACGATGAGCTGTGGCACCCCTGCCCCTGCGATCCGTTGATGCTACATGCTGAGAATTTTAAGGATGTTGAAAACATGGAACTGATGAAATTTTCACGTTAGTTGAACTCTAAACTTCAAAAACAATATGCAGCTCTTTTCTGGTGAGCAAAGACACGACTGCTGCATAGCTTGAAGTTCACAGCAGCAGCTATTGAAACCATTCATGAGCCGTCTGCTGAATAATGAACAAGGATCACAATGCTGCAAAGAGAATGACTTGCTGTGCGCGGTTTTATAGTTTAGATTTGACAGTGTGTTGTATACAGTGCTATGTGTTTGTGTGTGTCACTTTTCTTTTGTCCTGCTCCTGCAATTGATACTCCAACAATTGTATTTTGGTCCAATAAGTGAGATTTGAAAGAAATTAGAAGTACAGGTACTAATTTGCAGGAGGTACTCAATGGGTAGGTGACATTTATTTGTGTTTGACAAAGCAGAGCTACCAAGTGTGTGAGTATATAGCACTATGAACATGCAACTATGTGTACATACTTGCAGAAACACACACCTCTTAAGAAAACTGCAAAATTGTGTCAATGCCTGCACGCACACACACACACACACACACATATTCAAAGTTCACTTTTTAATTTTTTAATGATTAGAAGCCAAAGCAGCAACTTTAAGTGTTTATAAGGACAAAACACAGAATGAAACAAACAGAGAGACAGATGAGATGAAAAAAAACAACAGCAAAGGAAGGCAATAAAAAAAAAGCAAAGAACAGAAGCTGAGGATTGAAAGAGGAATGTACAAGCTTTCTCTCCTCTTTATAGTGTTCAGTCTCTTTGTAATTTTGGTCTCTCTCATGTTGGACATCAAACGACAAAGAAATTGTTTTTTTTCTCCCTCTCCCAATTTTGTGTACTCTGTAATTATTAATCAGTCTGGTTGCATTACTGCCTTCCAGGCGCAGACAGACACAAAGGGTATGTGGAGAGGTTAAGATGGTTAAAGACGGAGAGAGAGAGAGAGAGAGAGGAAGATGGAAAAGAGGATGTCACAGAAATAGCAAGTTTTGGAAACTTCCAAGGCAGGACAGAAATGAAGTAGGTGCGTGTCGTGCTTGAGAGACGACAGAACGTGCGCGTGTGTATGGGTGTGCGCACGTGCGAGCATACGGCCCTTTGTTCGTGAGCCACAGCCGCAAACTCTGTGTGTGACTGACAACTCCACTCAAAGAATGCACTACGACTATGTTGGAGGTGGCTGCTGGGCCTATACCTCTGAGGATACACTGAAAAACTCACTGCAGCTAACTTCAAGTATGTGACAGCCCGAAACATATTATGCTCAAAAGCTGAGGACAGCAGGTAAACACATGGCAACTTCAGTGATTCCTGGGAGAATAATTCTGTGTGTGTGCTTCTGAATGCGTGTGGTCACTGCAGCGGTAGACAGTGTGTCACCATCAATAACAGAGCGATGAGGGCGAGATGAGAGGACAGAGAAAAAGAGTCAGGGAGGCCTGGCAGGGAGAAACAGAGAGGGAAAGGAAGGAGAGGGGTGCCAGCGCCAGGGCGGCCGGTTGGCTTTAAATGGATCTCTGGTCAGAAAAGTGGAAGGAGAGGAGGTTCAAATTAAAGATGTGCCTTCTCTAAAGAGGAAGTCCTCTCATCCCTCAATGCTAAGCAGTTGTTTAAAGGGGAGGAAGAGAGGGAGGAAAGGAGAGAGGAGAGTTTGTGCGAGAGAGGGTGAGGGAGCTTCCGCCATCCAGCCGCCCTGGCAGACAGGGGGGGGGGTGCAGGGATGCCGGTGTTTTCCGGACTTTCCTGACCACAATGCCACATGCTGGATATAGACCCAGAACTGAATGTATATAAACATCCACATGCAGTTAGCGCACATTAAAGTCAATGCACGAGGAAACAACTCTTAATTACTTATGCAAATTTCCTTTTCATGTAAGCAGAGTATTTCAGAATTGTATGGGCAGCAATGTGGGTGGAGCAGCGCATGGAAAAGACTGACAAACACTGGAATACACGCTTCTCTCTGTACGCCTCTGGTCTCCAGCATAAAAAGACAGAGTGAGAGTGTGTGTACACGTGGTGTGTGCGCAAGTGCATGCGAGTGCCCGCGCATCTGTGTCTGTGAGCTCATCCAAACGGAATGATAACGAATCCACAGACACATCAAAGGGGCCTGGAAAAAAAAAAGAGGGAGCACATAAAGAGAGAGAAAATGCAAAACTGAAATATTCAGCGCCCTCTGAAGAAAAAAAATAAAATGGGCTTGGTTTTCATCCTCATCCCCAGAGAAAGAGAGAGGGAGAGAGGGGAGAGGAAAAAAGAGACAGAAACAGACACAGAATAAGAGACAGACCACAAATAAGTGAACACAAAAGAGAGACAGCACAAGGGCAAGAACATATTAAAGACAGAGAGAGAGGAGGAGTTGAAAAGAGAAGAGGAGAAAACAGAGAATCATTGAGTTTGATGGCTTTAAAATTGCCTACAAATGTGGTCTGTTTATGAAACAGCATTTCACAACACGATATGAAGCAACACAGCCACATACACAGAGAAGGAGGCTTCATTAGTATCATCAGCGAATGCAGCATCGGGACGCGACAGTCATCTGGCCACTTGCTGGGAATTGTTTCATCCTCAGCTATTGCCAGAAGCTTCTTTAAAAATGAATCAGCACTTGATGATTGTGGATTCTTAAATCAAACTTAATCTTAACAACCGTGCCTGTGGTTTGTCTTACTTTTTTTTTTTTAGTACATATCCTTTTTCCATTGGGAGTTCAACTTGTGACGCTGCAGAGGGCTTAGTGCCTTGCTCAAGCATTTGTAAATGTGACAGATGACATTTCAACTAATCTTTACAAAGTGTCTCCGATGAAACGTACACACTCCAAACAACAGCGGGGATAGAAGCTGTGATTTTCCCTCGCGCTAGTTAGTGTCCTACCTCAAAGTCAACTAAACACCCTAAGGAGAGGGAAGGATGAAGAGGAATCTGGTGCAGTCCGGGCTGACAGTACCACTACGTGGGTGGATAAACATGTGGGTGAGACAGAACAAAAAGAGAGAGAGAGAGAGACACACACACACAAACACACACGCGTTGTCTCTCTACTTCAAAATGGCTCTGCAGTTCAGTTAGTTGCACCACAGTAAAGGTAAAGTCATTTAAATTTCCCACACAACTGCTTCAGTATAATTCAGACACAGTGCAACGTGATTTTGTCTCTTCTTTTTAAAAACACAACTTAGCTTCAGCCTTGATCCAGTAGAGAGAGTTCTATTTTCTAGTAGAGAATAGATCTCACGCATCACATCACAAGCGGAGGGGTGGGGGGGGTTTCTTGCTTTTGCTGTGCATTTAAATGCTATTTGGCTTTATGAATTATGCAGACTACAGCATAATATGCTAAATCAACTAGGCACGAGTCCCTAAAGTAAACATACTGTATTTACATATCCAAAACATTATACAATATTATACAATGGAAAATTAAGCTGGAAGGTTTTTAATTAAACAGTGAAAGCCCTAAAGACAATCTATCCGGAATGAGCTGTTTCAGAGTGACGCAGCCGGCTCTGGGATAAATTCAAACTGACGCTGATGTTTGTAAGTAAGCTAGCTTACTGTGGGAATGTCAAATTTAGTTACGTGTGACAATCATGTTGGTACGGCGAGACATTTGACATCATTACAGCGCGATATGAAAATGTCAAAATATCAAATGAGCCTAATTTTGCGTAATAGAAACTGAAACAATCAGATACGACAAATTATATCTGAATGACTAAATGTCAAGAATACTTTTTTCGGAGCCCAAACTCATTATCGGCTTCATTATCTTTCAGTATAATTCAATATTTGACAAAAGAAACACTGGGTAGAACTGACTTCAAAGCATTACACTCAACTGCATTAATACAAGCTTTTCTTGTTGATTTTTTTCAGATGCTTGTTTTGGGGCTAGAATTTAAATACATTTAATATGAAAACGTATATCTTGTGCTAGGATCGTCTCTGGAAATCCGAGAGTATCTGAGACTGTAATTGTCCGTTAACTCCGAGAGGACCCAGTTTAAGAGCTCTTTACTGTTTTCCATTTGCCAGGTCTGTGGGATTGGATTGGTGATTAACCCATCTCCATCCTCTCCTTTCAGTGGAGTTGCCACGGGAGTAGGTATTGAGCCCCGCTGAATCTTTTCAATATTCAGGATCCATACATCCACCTGCTCCTGCACCTCAGCACTTACTGGGGCTGCAGGCTGTGTAGCCCGTACTCAGCTATACCTCTGTGTTCCTCTCTCTGGACCACCACCCCTGCTTCCCTCCATCCTTCCTGTCATAGAACAGGAATGCTGAGAAAGATAAGACCACTTCAAAGACCCACACAGATGTCGAGTACGCATTTCTGCACACGCATGAAATAACATGAAAGAACATATCGATAATTCCAACACCTTTAAAAGGAGAGGGAGTCTATCGCATTCAAGCATTTGGGTTTATGTGGACACACACTAAGGGAGACACACAATGACAGACACAGACACACACTTTGTTAATAATTGGCCAAAATACTCAGTTTTTACCTCTCAAGGTCTCTATAACAAGAGCTTGATGGTGTGCTGTGAGAAAGCAAAGTAAAAACATGAAACTAAGGATGAAGAGAATTAGTAAGAGAGCGGGAGTAAATTCTACACACCATGACAGTGAGTGTGTGCACTGGTTTGGACAGGCACTCTCACAGCCAGTGGCCACTCATAGAGACGAGCGCACTTTCCCTCCAGCTTCCTACAGTAGAGGCTGCTTCTGCCACTCCACCCTGGAAACTATCAAACTGAGGAGAAGTTGCTGCCGAGACGCAGTGAGAGTTTCTCCAGCACGGCACCACACCTAAGCAGGCACAGGTTTTTTATAAAGCCAGCCGGGCGCCAAGTGGCAGCAAGGAGGAGGAGGAGGAGGAATCGGTATGGAAAACAGCGTTGAAAAAAATGAATATGACAGCCTTCTCACCGAGAGAGAAACACTCTAATGTAGAAATTAAGTTGTTTTCCTTTTCCACCTACTTTAACCATTCAGGTGTTTTTTCTGATGTTCGTAAATCGTGATTTGGAGGTCATTGTTGCAAAAGCAGGCAAGCTGTTTTCAAATGAGCTCCCTCCATATTTTCCCCCTCTGTAGTGCATCTCTCCATCTCTATGCTAATGCCCCGTAATGATCTGAGGCGCGATGGGATGAAAGAAGAGGAGAGAAACTTGTTCTCGGCACAGCTTTGTAGTGCTTTCTGTTGTTGTTGCTATAGTAACAAAGACCTGGAACTGAAATTGGCGCGGCGTTGCCTATTTGCATGGCAGGACGGGGTGATTTTCTTTTTATACTAGAAAAGAAAGAGTGGGTGTAAACCATGCAAAGAATGGGGTGTGGATAACAGCTACTGTATATACACTACATATGAACAACTATTGTCTGTTGTTGTCACTCTCTTACACAGAGGACATAGAATGCACAGGTTGTGTGTACTTTTTGACTCATTGAATGAATTGTTACTGAGGTTTGTGTTGATAAACCTAATATAGCATGTTATGTATAAAAAAGCACAAAATACATATCATAAGAAAAGGTACATAACACAGTGTCTGGCACATGAAGGCACATTGAGCAAATCTACTAAGATTTAATTAAAATGTATAATCTGTTCCTCAATCTGTACACACACACACGTACACACGTACACACACACACACCTCAGTGCGGTCTTCCTTTGACTTGCTCTGCCTGCTTTGAAGTTCTCCTGGATCACCTTTAAAGGCCGTCAGCGTTGCCACGGCAGCAGGCAGGTAGCAGACATCAAACTGCTTAGTATGTGTGTGTGGGTCTGTCTGTGCGTGGGTTTTTGTGTGTATGAAGCCTGAGTACTTAATTAGCTAAGAGTCCAATGGGCCACTTGCCGTTTCTCAGTGTTTTATACTAAACGAGGGAACGACTGGCTCGTTACTGATACTACGAAGAAGGATAATTTATGCGCCACCGGATCTGTCTGCTGTGTTTTAGCTCGTCCTCTGTTGTAGGGCTGACAATGACAAACAATAAGCAGGCACAACCGTCAATGTCCCTTTGCGATCCTCACGCAAAACTTGTTTTCATGTTCTTTCACACTGACAGAAACAAAATGGAACAGCAATAGTAACTATCCTCTAAAGCTTAGCACAAATTCTTCCTCACACACACACAAAAAAAGGATTTATCCTTGTTTTCTGATGCCTAAAAAGACACACATTGCCTTGGGCAATTGATGCGCAAATCATTATTTAAAATCCACAGCGTCTTGGTTGTTATTATACTGTGATAAACAATTGAAAATCTCTCAGGGTGGCACTGTGACTAGCCTTGGCCATGCATGACCAGAACTGGAAATGAGGTTGCAGAATGTGTTCATTTGTGCAGAACAAACTTTAGCTTCATCTGGGAAAGTGTCATCTACTTGTGCAGTTCTGTATGGGATTAATTACCAAATGGAATGCACTGACTAAATGACTTATATTAAATTTATATAGATTACTTTCATTATCATGTCTCGCGTTAAAGCTGCTTTCAGACGTACGTGTACTGAAGTTGTGACGTTTACCTGGAATTTTCCAGAGGGTCTGTATGTGAGAATGCAAATGTCTGAGTCAGTAGCAGGTGCCTTTTGTGGGTAAACTTTTCCTGCCAGCTTGTAAAATATCTTGAAAATGTACAAATAGTCATAAGAATTGGCAATAGGAGGTTGTTGATGTGCTTAAAAACACTGATTTCCACAGCTGAATATAAACATTACGTCCTGCCTACTGCGTATGCATATGGGAACGGCAAACACAGGAAAATGTCAGACTGAAAACAGCTTAAGAGGAACATATTGCCCATCCAAGGATAGTAGTATTTTTCGTAATGATTACATTAATTGTTGTTTGGACGGTTTGATTTAATTAGTGGGATTAGGTTTGATCGCTCTTCTCACACAAACAACACAAACGCCTGCTACATGTGAAGTTCTTGATCAGTAAAACTTCTCATCAGTTTCCAGCCTCTCTACTCAATCTGTGAGTTACAAAAAAGATCAAAGAGTCTGAGCAAGGGCTGGCTTGAAAAGCCAAACTCCACCTTAAATCAGAATTCATACACAGTGCTCTTATGATCAAAGGCTCAAGTCAGTAGACATAAACAACTCTCCAATACAGTTTCAAGCCACTAAGTTAAGGCCAAAATGTCTCAAAGTAGTAATTGTATAATAAATATCATGCTTCAGTTACATTATATACGTTGGAAATGTCATGACCAAAGGGGGTAAACGTCTGTACAGACACTAATGAAGTAGAAAATGTGCCAACAGACCTGTCAAACAACCCTGGGAACTGTGTTTGTGTGTTGATGATGCTATGAGACTTTAATCAAGTTTGTGCACTGCGTTTTCTCTCAAACACACACATCAGTGATACGTTTTTACAGCTATCCTTATCAGGAATTTGCATTGACTTCCATTCATTGTGGACAGCCTAGCCAAAGAAACACAAATAGTTCCATCTCATAATTAACCTTAAACTAACCACAATTCACTTCTGACCATCAACCTAAAACAGGACCTCAGAAATGATGTTGTCTCTCATTCAGAATGGGCTTTGTTACCCATTACGTCCACTGGTGCTGAAAGCTCAGTGTTTATATTGGAGAAGGTCCACAAGAGGTTACAAAAACAAGTACACACAAACCACACAAACACACGCATGCATGCAGACTCCCTGACAGTCGTCCAGTCTGCTCCATCAGGCAACAAACAACACTTTAGACTTGGCCCTCACCACCGTACCTGAGTGCATCCTCTAGTTTGGCTATCTTCCTCTTAGCCTCTGATTTCTCTTTCTCCGCCTCACTGTGGACTGCTAAAACCTGAGAGGGTGAGAAAGGGGGGGGGGGGGAGTGAAAGAAGAAGAGGGAGAGAGAACGAGAGAGAGGTAGGGAGAGGTGTAAGTGAGTGCAACGGCAGACACCATCAAGCATCACTCAACAAAACTCTCCTGCCTGTGACCTTGTGCATCTGGTCTCGTCTCTTCTCTCTATCACCCCATCAAAACGTTCCATCTGAGACTATCTGCCTGCACAGAAAGGGCCTCTCACTCTGGATGTATGGCAGCCATATGGGCCCGTCTTATGTCCAGATACCATTCTCTGGCCCCTCCACATATTTCATTTAACACTCCTTCAGTGGAAAGAGGATTCTTTCCAGAGGAAACGAAAAGGAAACTGAACCACGGACTTCTCCGTCTTTCACTTTTTATTTAATCTCATGTCACCTTGAAGAAAAAAAACTGTTTCTTTTAGAGAAGAGGAATTAATTAAAACTCTCTCTGACCATGAAATATAAAGTGGACAGAGGCCTGTTAAGTTCTTGCAGGTGTATCAGTCAGAGGGGCCCGGTCTTTAGCTCTGCCAGCCTACCACCAACACACACATCGTAATTGTGGCACTTTGAAGATGACCCAGGTGCAGCTTGGTCTTTAAATCTGATCTTCATCCAGGGCATCTGGCCTGGTCTGGTCCAGCTCAGATCTTTAACAATGGTCTCCATACTCTTTGGTTTATGACTATGAACTAAGGCTTTGAAGAGGGCCGCTCAAAAAAGAACTGGGTGTAATTCAAGCATGGTATTAGGTACACCAACAGTGCATGCTTCAGACAGTATTTCCATTTTAGATGTTTACCAAGTGACAACGACTTTGTTTGGATTTACTTACGACTCCTGTTCTCAAGTTTCTTCGCATGACGACTTGTAGCCAAAATTATAAAGGATCCAAGCTCCTTCATCCGGCCTTACATGTAGCTCTTAATCATGGCTCTGATTTTACGAGACCAGACATAAAGTCTAAAAGTATGGGGAACCAAAAGGAACATGTGACTCCATGCTTTGATCTCCACTTGACCATAATCACTTTGTCCAGGGCTTTTTGATCTAATGACAGAAGCTGTGGAGCTCAGTTGATCAGAGGGAGCAAGTTGAAAACTACCTTTTTCTCACAGTTGATCTGCAACTCATCTTTTTCTTGCTGGAACTTTATCTCTTGATCCTGGAGGGAAGAGCAAGCAATATGGTAATGAACGAGTGATACAGTGACACATTTATACATGGACAATATATATTGTGTTAAATACTAACTTAGACACACACACTTCACAGAGACAAACCCATTCTAACCTTAGGCATATTCATAGCTGGTATTACCATGGTGACGGCAGAAGAGACGCATGCTTTTTGTGCATAGATAAGTTGTACATGCAAACATCAAAATGTGCCCCAACACAGATTTAAACGTACAAAATGTAACTTCAGCCACTAGGGGTCTCTCAATCAAAACAATAACAAAAAATACAGTTTGATGACACCGTGAAGCAGCGTGGAATCATGGGAGGTGTTAAAAAATCCTGTTTACGGATGAGGTCATGTATTAAAGTTTAATTTGCTTAAAGCGGCCAAAACCGAAGAAGTGAATGATACATACAGCGGAAGGTTAAAAACAGCAGACTAGCAAAATGGCTAACTGGCACATAGTGTGTTTTTCCTTTATCATTGGTCGATTGCCCTGGAGGTTATAGCAATGACGGGCAAATCCACGGGTAAAGAGGTTATGACGCAATTAAAAGGCGACCAAAATAACTCCCGTTACCTTTCATAACATGGGGGAGTTCTCTGGGTTTGAACATTGTTAACATTTTTTTTGATAATATAAGTGAACAAGTCACTCAGATCATACCCTGGCTTGCTGGTGTCTTCGATGTTCATTGTCCTGCAGGTGCTGTTTGAGCTGAGCCACAGTGTTCTCCAAGTCTTCTATGACCTCCGACGCCTGGGTGAAGAAAACACGGAGGAAACTGGTTAGGAAAAAATGTTAATCGCTACATTTGCATCAATAACAGTAGATTGATCAGGGATCAGGGAGAAGGATCTGAGGTGTTGTGCTGATGTGGACCTTAGCGGCAGACAGAGCATGTTCCTGAAACATGTGGCTCATGTCAGTCTCGTGTTTGGCTTGGAGCTTCTGATCGCTCTGCTCGTGCTGCTTGCTCTGCTGCACCTTCTCCTTCTGCAGCATCATGATCCTGTGGTAAGTGAAGAGCTTTATTCAGACTGCGTGGTTGGATCATTAATACTCACACACTCACTTACTCCTGTTCCCGCGTCACAGTTAAATCATTAGAGTCACTTAACTTTCTAATTGCATTAGTAACATGTTCTCAAACAGCCATTTTAAATTAAAGGGATCGTAACCATGTATCTATACTTGGCAGATTGTTATTAGCTTTCTTTCTTTCTAATTAGCTTGATAGGTGTCATATAAGTAAAAGCAGGTGTATCCTCTTCACCCCTCTACATTTCTTGACCCCTTTCTCTCTCTCAATTTCATATGTCAAACAGCTCCAGACCGTCTGTTGGCCTCCTGAAGTTCAGCGCTGATGGATGCAATGTGGATCTCCAACTGGGCCTTCTCCTGTGACACCTTCTGACGCAGCGTGTTGCCCTTTTCCACCTCCACAGACTGCTGTTTCCCCCGCAGCTCCAGCTCACGCACCGCTTGTTTCTGGATCACACGGATACACAGAAACCAATGAACCATCCAGCTCGAACCACTGAAGGCACTGAGCTGAGAAAATGTCATGTCAGACGACTGCGTGGTTCCATAGTCGAGTCAGACAGAAATCGGGTTTGGTTTAACACAATTCCAAAAATTTAGAGCTGTTGGTGGTAATGCGATGTATAAAGCAGCAATGTTGCAATAATGTCAAAGTAAATATGGAAAAATACAAGTTTTACAAAAATATTGGCTATGCAAATGTTTTTCAGTAGAAAGACATTTTTGTGCCTCTACTGATAGAGGTGAGACAACGACACACCCAACAAGACCACTCACACAAGGGATGTTACACTGTATGGATGGTAATATACAAGAAAACACCTCTGCATATTAGGTACATATGTACATTTATATTAATCTCAATTGATTATACGTATGAAGTGGCACAAATGAATTGAAATTTAAGCACTCTACTTTACACTAATCATTCTCATGTCAGTGTTTTTTCTGAATGCCAAAAGTCCAAAGGATACAGAGAGCTTCTTCCGGCACCGTGTTGATGAAACGTCCCCTCTCTGCATACTGTCCCTCAGCGAGAGGGAGTGTGTGTGCACATATGGAAACATGGAATGCAGTGTGGGCAGGCTGATAAAGGCGATGACGGGGCGCTGATTAAAGATGGAGAATGCTAGTAGATCTGGGTGATGACAGAGTCCGGCGACGACAGAGGGTGACATGACAGGAGAGGAGGAGGCCGCGGTGTATTTGAAAAAGTATGAGAGCAGCGCCTAGCGAGGCCGGTGAGAGAGAGTTTTTGTCTTTGTGTTAACAGCGTAGGGTGCAGAGGAAAGGAACAAGGGGCCTGTGTTGTGCTGGGACGCGTGCTGACACTTAGGTTTCTGGCAGGAGATAAGAAGCACCTCTCCATACCGACGCGGGACTGGGTACACCTGGACACGCTCAGCAGTGGGAGCAAATTATGTGCCTTAATGAGGTATTTTGGAAGAAGAATTACAAGGTGTGAAAGGCAGACTACATACGCCACATTGTAAGCTCTGTTCCCCTTCAAAGTTTTAGAAGTGTTTGAAGATGAAAAAAGAACATGTATTAACAAAAAAGATTCATACAGAGTGAATGATGACCTTTACAGTTAACGTGTCAGAACTAAGGCCAGCGGCTGCCTGCAACACTCATCTCCTGAGGCGTGTGTGTATGAGTGCATGTTGCTTAAAATAAGTTTTAGAGGAGGAACTGTAAGTGGAGGAAAAAAATCTGCCAGAGGCCACGAGAAAAAGCAAAAACCAAAGGCCCCTTTAAGTTTAGTTCACTCAAGATCATCAATACTGACTGAGGATAGGGAGGTTTGTTTGCAAAGTTTCGTAAAGCTGTTGCCACTAAACAGAATGATATGATTACCTATTTGTATCAAGGCTATTCTAGTGTGCAAGTCTGATGTAAAACTACGAGTTAAACAATCAGCAATGCAAAAGAAAGCCTTATTAATAACATCATCATTAACAGTCATTTGGATTTGGAAGTGCATGGACCATAGTCAAGATGTTTGGCTGCCACAATAAAGAGATAGATACCCGCTTGTCTCTTCTTTAAAAACATCTACTCAGTCATTCTGTCTGCTCTGCCCAGTGCATCGCTTCCGTCCAAAAATAACATCTGACATATCTCTAGGCCCTGTGTGAAATCTTTGATCTGCGTTGGATAGAAATCAAACCAGGTATTGATGGGAGGGAGAGCATTCTTCATTTCACTGTTATTAAACTAGATCCAGTGTTGTGTGCTTGAATGAGCATGAATCATCAATGTGTATTTGTCTTGGTTTGCACGAAACACATGTGACCTGAGCAAACTTTTCACATTCCGCCCTGGGTATGAACTTTTATTAGTAATACCCCCCCCATAGTGAGTAGCAAAGCAGAACCCTTAGACAGATGAGCATGTAGTGCCAATGACTGTACAAACCAAGTATTCGCATTTGATTCATTGGTTAAAATAAACTCAGGTTTTCTGACAGATATCTAGAATTTCTATAAATAACTAAAACAAGTCAACAGAGCAAGAGACAATATCACCTTGACTTTAAAGGTTAAGGCAACACTGGTGTAATAACTCAGCTGACAAGTCCACTTTGAACATCCTATCCTAGGTGTGTGTAGGTCAGACCAAACTCAGAGCAGAACAGCAGCTAATTTCAAATGACAGAGGGCTCTTTTGATTCTCTGGGGCCTTGTCTGTCTTTAATTATTAAAATAGGGGCCTTACCAGCGGCCCAGCACTGTCCAGTGTTTGAAGTCTTTTAAATGTGGGCCTGCTGACAGATTAAGGCCAGCAGCAATATGTGTGTCTGTGTGTGTGTGTGTGTGTGTGTGTGATGGCTATGACAGCCCATGAATGCTGATACTGACAACAACACTATTAACGAAAAAGTGCGTTCAACTGGCCTCTGGTGTTGATGGCCTGCACTGACGAAATGTACGTGATAACACCTGTGATGGGAATTTTGTATTTAGACATGTTCAAATGTAACAGATTACATTTATATAGAAAGAAGTTTACTGAAAGATGTATTTCTGTGTTTAAGACTCATAGTCAGAGTTTAGGTCAAGTTAACACTATGCATAATACTCTTGAAGGGCCTTATAGACGTGGCCTTCTCAGTCTAGTGTGAACAAAAGGTTTCTCAACAGGGGCCAATTAAGTCTTCTGCAGCAGGGAGCTTCAAAGGCTAATAGGTGTGACCTGCAGAGACAGGAGATCTCTGAGAAACTCACAGGGTCTGGAACAAGATGCGTTTAGCATCTTGTTCAAACTTCAAAGAGACCGCCAGAGACCAATGTCTGGTCTTCCTGTAAACGACATGGAGAGAAGCTGATTGGACAAATGTATTTTACTGTGGAGAGGAGGGATCTGATTGTATAAATGGAGTGTACTTTTGAGAGCTCATTGCCATTGCCCTCATATCTGTCACCGTGATGTTTGAACTCTGTGCCATTGAGGTCAAGTCTGTTGTCGTGACTTGACCTTTGTAAACCGTCCGCAGACGGTTTGAATTAAACATCCAGAATTGATAATTGCTTGTTGTGTCATGATATGTAATAATTTTCCATTACATTTGGCTGTTGTTGGCAGTGACATCCACGTGAGCGACTCTGGCTCTCGGTGCTGAGGGTAGGTAATTGCGCCGGGGCAGTACGTTTGGAACTAAACCTTTATTATTTCAGTGGGCCTGATGTTCTGAGAATCCGGAGTGCTCACTGAGGTGGGCTAAAGAACCGACTGGGACAGGCAAGCAGTTTCATTCTGGTAAAGTATAATTCTTGTTTTTAGATCTTTTAAGGAAAAAGGTCCAAAGAAATTCACTCATTCAGGGAAGTGAGTTACAGACGTGTATATACTAAGGAGGTCTTAGAGACCGGTATAGGATTCACAATAAGCTTAATAGGTTAAGATTCTTTTCAAAAAAAGATCAAAATGTTAAACAGGGTTTAGCGAAAGAGTTTAATGCTAAATTACTTTAATATTGGGCGCTGCGGCATGCTCATAGTTATTGTAAACAAGCAGAAGAGTAGAATATAAATATATAATAGTATTATTATTTTGAAATGGAGGAAAAGCTGTGACAGAGAGACCTAGGCCAGGTCTGTATCGTCTCAGCATAGCTATCTGTTGAAAAATCTGATAAATTCCCATACATTTTATACCTGCATGTGTCTTGTTTAAGAGAAATGTGAAATTAAGTTTTCTCTAAGGCGATTTGATTCATGCAGAGTTTTAGAATTGTATTAGAGGAATTAAAATTAAAACTTAGTAATTACAAGAGGTGATTACAGTGGCAATATTATAACTGAAGGGGTTTTTCTCATTGTCTCTTAAAAAGTGTTTTGAAGGTGAAAGGTTACTATCAACGTTACACAAATGTTGATGATTTGATACAAGTAACATGCATGATTTGATGAGACTAATCTGAGAATTACAGCTGAAAAAGAAAAAGTGAGGAGTGAGTGAGAGAGGATTTCTTGGAATTCTCAACACTGGAATAAGGTGAGTATAATTTCAATCATATTTGGGATATATGTGTAAGTTTTAAAGGCTTATATCAAAAGAAAAAGAAAAAGATTCAGATCAATCTTAAAACGAATTTGAAAATAGACGTTTTTTAAGAAATAGGAAAATAATTGGCTTTAGAAATTAATTCTGAAACATTAGGGTCTTTTCCATATCAGTAGAACTTAAATTCCCAAAAGATTCGTATTCTACTGAATAAATCAGAGTTTAAATTGATAAACAACCATTACAGAGATGAATTTACCACAGATTTCTTCTCCTACAGTTCAAGATATGGTTCTGAAGTATGGTCATTATAGTGTTACACAGTTTGGCTTGTGGGTAAAAAACTATGATTTTCCAAACACAGGGAACATAACTTTAAATCAGTTGAAGCAACTTAAGATCAAATTGCTCATTGAACAAGAACGAAGCAAAGAAGCAACAAGAGGGAGAGATGTGGAGCTATTTGTGCCAGACTGGAGAGCATTTGAGTGTTGGTTGACTGAAGTCAACATAAGAGACAGTATACAGAAGGAAGTAACCGAAATAATCTCCAGGTATCAGTCTCTCCAAATAGGTTCTGATCTGGATACATTTCCACTGAGAGGGAGATCATGGAGACAGAGCAGCCATCAAGAGCAGACCATGATGGAGAGAGAGAAGTTCAACAAAACTTCATATAAGTAAGAACACAGCTGCAGACACCATGTGAATTAATGTTACACATAAAGCATATGGTTAACATTATTATAGTTCAATTAGAAATCAATAAAACTAATTGCTAAAAACACACAAATTAAATCTATTTTTAGGTTCAGGAACTAAAAGCACCAGTAAATATGTGTGAATAGTGTGATATTACTCTTAGAATGAATGTTATATAGCTCATAATGATAGAAAAACATATGCAAAGGTTGTAGATAGATCCATTTTTATCATTGGGGTTTAATAATGTGGTTAGAGGCTAAATGCAAGACAAACATTTATCTCTGTTGTCACTTTACTGCTGGGTAAAATTTAGGGGGAAGATAGAATAGTATGCTAAATTTTAAAACAGCAGGGCAGTAGTGGAAGACAGAGTTGAATAACATCTGCATTTATTTAAACGAGAAAGGGGGATCTGACACAAGCGTATCAATGGATGATCCGAGACAAATTTCTCACCTCTAAATTAACATCCTCTTGCAAAGAGCAGGGGGAGAGATCAAATTAGAGCACAAATGGTATTTACTTAGATTTATCTAAACACTTGGTAAGACAAATTTAGTTTAAAAGGTTATATAGTAAGTAAATTAAGGATAAAATAAGTTTGGTTGCATTTAGAATAAGTAAATACGGTGTTGTCTCAGTAGTTTTTGATAGATACATTGGCTATAAGAAAAGAAAATACATTTAATCAAATTAAAAGATTTTAAAAAGGAAGGTTTAAAGTTAATCGCAAACGATTTTCTTTCATGCTAAATCACATTGGGGTTTCTGAACACATTTCTGCATGAAAATGTATTTCTTTGATGTAATTGATTGACATTTTTAGTTTTGTTGTAAACATTATTGATTTTTCTGAGTTGATAACAGGTACTATCATGTTTGTGAAACGGACACATATATGATTTTGGTCTGATCAGAAGAGCAGACGCAATAGAAAAGAATATCTGAAATCTTCTTGTGGAATATGAGTAATCTTTTGTTTAAACAGAAAAACTTTTTCCTTTAGGGGAAAAGCAACAGATGCAAAGTTTCAAGCAAGTCTCAGAGCAATGGCAGCTTCTGAGAGAACAGAATAATGTGATATGTGTGATACTTTGAAATAAGACTTTACTAGTGTCATATGCTGTAACAATGATATTTGCTGGAGAAAATAACGTTCACTTTTCAACAGCTAGGAGGTTCAGCTATGATACAGTATTGTTTTGGATGATAGACATTACTATTTACAAATAGAAAGTTTTTAACTAGGAAATTCTTAACTTTATCAGTAGAGCAGATTTAAATGGTTAACAGCTGATTACTGTGAAACTGAAGTGTTTGATGACAGGTTTTCAGCATCACAGTGTGATAACGAATGACAGAGGGGTTTTACGACTCTGTTTGAAACAAAGGAAAACCGTCCCCATCATTACATGCATGGACCAAAGAGATGCAAATATGCTAGTGGCGAGAGTGTCAAGATTTACACTGATAGCTTGTTTGCATGGGGGTTCTGCATGTGATTTGGGCTGAAGAAGAAATTCATGAGATTGACTTCACACCATTGTCTTGCCTTGACTGTGTTACTGGTTGCAAACAGTATGCAGTCTGTAGAGGACATGGAAGGCATTTGAATGATTCTTAACACTGACATTTAATGTGGGTTACAGGAGCGGTTAGCAAGACTACATCGAACTAAATTTTTTTTAGAATGCAGATTTGGGTTTATTAGTTTAGGAATTAAGTAGTCTTGATAGACTGTGTTTTGTTTGGTGGTCGATGGACTTTTGATGTGGGATATGGATGATTTTGTTCAACCTGTGTATGTTTTCTCATTAGGTTGGATTGACACATGACTGGAGTCAGTGTGTCAAGAGAGAGGAGTAACATATGCTGGATATAGATGAATTGGGTTATTGGGTGTACACAAGAAACACTCTAAATAATATTCAATAAAACTTTTTTAACAGAGTTAGGTAATTTGAGTTACAAATAAAATAAGGACATCCAGATTCTACAAGATTGACATCCACCTCAAAACAAACGGTTTAATCATTTATAGAGAGGTTTAATAAAGATTAAGTAAATAAAGTAGGTTAGGGAAATAAATAAATACTGTTTTGTTTTATGACATGATTTCTATGCAAGCAGAAGTGTTTCCCAAACATCTAAACAGGATTCTCCAGCGGTGAAACAGATACTGTTCGGAGAACTCATTCCATGATGGAAGATTTCAAAAGGATGTCCGCTGACAAGGGTAACATATTCATAAGTATAGCTTTATGGATACTGGTGAGTATGAGTATCAACACAAGGCAACATCATGCCACATCCCGCCAGGGATGGGACAGTGGAGAGAGAAGGAAGTAAAAAACAAACATAACAAACACATTGAAAAACACATTGAAAAACAAACTGGTAGATATTGTTTTAAACTGTTTCCTGTACTCTTTAAAATCCACAGGCAGACGAGGAGATTCTATCTAAATCCATGGAGAGAGGACTGCGTGACCTGAAACCAGGAGACTGGATTGTGCTTAAGGACGTGCGGATGGAAGAAGAAGACGACGTCGATGGAACGAGTGCAAGCCAAATGCCTCTCAACACAGATGACAGGAAGGTCGCAGAGGTCAACCTGGAGATGAGGGCCAACGCAGGAGGATTTCCAGAGCCAGGGGTGGATCTACAGGACGGGAAGTGCTTTGTGCCAGTGTGTGAGCTTCAGTCTGAAATTTTTAGGTGTTGCAAGGAGAGGCAACACATTTGAAGAGCTACACGCTGAACACAACCGCACCAACAGGAGATCAGCAACACATGATTATACGACTGAGAAGCATTCAAGGGAAAAGAGATGGTTTCCCTGCTCACGAATGCTTGGCAGGAACAACATCAAATTTCTGATCATCAAAGTCAGAGCATACAAGATGTCTCTGAAACAAGATGTTCTTCAACAAGGAGGTGTTCGACACACGATCAGGACGAAGTGTGGCACCAATACAGTGAACATTTTGATAATATGATGATCATCATGTTAATAATTGTAAAATACGTTATTGAAGTTTGTAGAAACTGATCATTTTCAATTGTGTAACTCTGTTGTATTGTTTTTGCACTAAGACTAGTGTTACTTCTTTAATTCACATATCCTGGAAAATTCCCAATCTAAATGATGAGATGTTATAAAGATGTTGATCCCAGATGGATAAAAAAGGGAGGAATTGTGATGGGAATTTTGTATTTAGACATGTTCAAATGTAACAGATTACATTTATATAGAAAGAAGTTTACTGAAAGATGTATTTCTGTGTTTAAGACTCATAGTCAGAGTTTAGGTCAAGTTAACACTATGCATAATACTCTTGAAGGGCCTTATAGACGTGGCCTTCTCAGTCTAGTGTGAACAAAAGGTTTCTCAACAGGGGCCAATTAAGTCTTCTGCAGCAGGGAGCTTCAAAGGCTAATAGGTGTGACCTGCAGAGACAGGAGATCTCTGAGAAACTCACAGGGTCTGGAACAAGATGCGTTTAGCATCTTGTTCAAACTTCAAAGAGACCGCCAGAGACCAATGTCTGGTCTTCCTGTAAACGACATGGAGAGAAGCTGATTGGACAAATGTATTTTACTGTGGAGAGGAGGGATCTGATTGTATAAATGGAGTGTACTTTTGAGAGCTCATTGCCATTGCCCTCATATCTGTCACCGTGATGTTTGAACTCTGTGCCATTGAGGTCAAGTCTGTTGTCGTGACTTGACCTTTGTAAACCGTCCGCAGACGGTTTGAATTAAACATCCAGAATTGATAATTGCTTGTTGTGTCATGATATGTAATAATTTTCCATTACACACCTTAAACCAAAGTCTTTTCATATGACATCAAAGAAGAGGTGGCTGTGGGAGGTGCGTGTAAATATGTGTGAATATGCGTCTTTGAGCTGCCATGACCAAGATTCAATACACACTTGGATCAAAGACCTTTATGAGGATGACAGATATAAGATATGAGAGTCATTCTCTCCCAGAGGTTACAGGATGTCTCGTCTCATTTGCGCCATGAGGTGGCTTGGGCCACTATTTCAAAACTGGAGATTTGATGGATGTTTAATTCTTAGAGATAAACGACCCGTGTCATCAGCCAGATCAGTTTTTGACAGTCGAGGTGAAATCATGTCAAATTAAGTCTGAGGAAAGTTAAAATAAAACAAATAACACTTTTAAATAATGTGAAAATTCAATATCTAATTTTAATCTAAAATAGCTGAAGTTATTTATGTATTTATTATTTACATGCAACCATCATAGGGACTTTTAACTGCTTGATTGCATAGTAATGAAAGAGTATCAGAAACCACACTATTAGGTTATATAAATTCAATAGAAGTAGAAAGTCACATTAAATACAAATACTCAATTATAATACAAGTGCCTCTAAACTATAATAAGCACAGCACTTGAGTAACTTTTTTTAACATTCCACCACTGAAAACAAACACACACTGATGCTGTACTCACAGTGGCCTGTGACCGGGCGTTATACTCTGCCTCCATCTTCGCCAGTCTGTGGTTGGTGTCCTCCAGCAGCTCCTGGATGCTCCCAGTGTGTTTCTTCTGCAGCTCAAACTTCTCCTGCTCCAGCTCTGTCACAGCAGCATGCAGCTGGTGGAGCATATAACAACTATCAGTCACAGATTCCCTCTCTTCTCCTCCATCCAAGGGGATTAAACACCATTATGTGTCTCTGTATATTTTTCTATTACATCTGTAAGAAATTGTTCCACATGGTTGCTCATGACACCCTAACTGACCTCAAAGGGATGAGTGGAAATTTCATTAGGATCTTATTGAACAGCAACAGCATGATATGCTAGTAAAAGCACACTTTACCAAGGACAGAGCATTAATATTTCAGCAAAAAAACACAAAAAAAACGAACTAACTTAAGCACAGCATGAAAGAATTTTTTTCTAACAGTACAGTAGGGCCTGGCTGCTTGCAGTGAAGTCTGCTAGTCTCATGCTATCAAACAGTCTTCCTTTAGCTCAGGGCTGCAGAATTTCCAAGCCCTTCCACTTTTCCTCGTACCTTCTTCTCCCACTCGTTTTTCAGGGAGTCGCTGCTCTGATCCGACATCTTCTTCAGCTCAGCAATCTGCTTCTCTTTGCTCTCGCAGATGACCTGGGATTCCCGCAGCACACTTTGAACTGTGGGAGCGCACACAAACATACATACAGACAGAGCAGTCAGGCCCTGCCTCAGGGTATGTACACAGATGGACACACACATACACACAGACAAACATATACTTGGGCTCATTGTAACGCTGTCAGTAAATCAGTCTCCATAAAGATATTGCTGTTATCAAATGGCAAGTAGCGCTTGTCTTTGCCAAGTTGATACGGTTCTCATCAAATGTTTTCTGACACAGGTGGAGGGTTGAAGAGGAGGAAAAGGCAGGAGGAAGGAAAAAAGGCACACATTATGCGATTACATTTTTGGATTGAGCAGCACAGCTGGAGAACGTCACTCACACCAGTTCAGTCTCTGGAATTGCAGCTTTTGGGGCTTTTTGCTCTGAGTGTTCACAGACACTAGTATAAACATCCTTCCAGTTAACCCTGCTTTTCTCGCAACCTCTCACCTTTCTTCTCCAGCTTATGGATCATCTCTTCTGATTCCTTCTGCTTGGCCCGGTACAGGCTCTTCATCTCCTCAATCTCACCATTCTTTCGGTCCAGAATCTAAAGAGAGAGAGAGAGAGAGAGAGGGAGAGAGGGAGCGATTTCTTTAGACATACTGGAGAAGATACAGCTTTTTTACTACTAGAAAATGACTATCATGTATACATTCTGATGGTTCTTATTTAAGTGTCATTGTCAAGTGTCAATTCCACGAGTACCTATCAAAGCTATTAACCTAAAACTATTAATTGATATGTTTTACGTACAAAGTTTGCGATCACTCTGTGCGCTGCAGCGATGAGCTAACAAGGCAGGAAGAAAATCTCCTAGCACGTAAACATAAAGGAGGAACATTGACAAATGTTTTCACGAGGAGGAAAAGCTCCACATATTGTTTGAGATCATGGATATTCAATCATGACCATCTCACGAACAACATATTATCTCCTCAATTATGTATTCCAGTTTATCTTGAGTCATAAAATGAAAGATTGGGTTATTCATGAGCACATGGACCATTTACAATGCTTAATTCGCTGCGTGACCTGACAAGATGTCAACTTCCTCATGCATATCTAATCCTATAGAGGGGACGAGCTAACTGAGTGAAATGATGACTGAGTGAACCACCTGTGCTAAGGCGCGATGAGGCGACTGCATCTGCTTGCTGCTGCCATCTGTGTGTAATTAGATAAATTAGACCATGGAGAGTTGGAGCTCCAGTAGAGAAGGACAGTTTAGCACTCTCCACGTCGAGGAAGATGATGTCCTGGCTCAACTGTATAATGCACACAAGCAGTACATGTAGTATAACGTGTAACTGGTCTAAGCGATTGGTCTAAGCAAGGAATTGTTGTGCGATATCACATTCATTATGCAATACTTGCTTCTCATAAGTAATTTCCTATATATTTTTTATATTACTATTTTAATCAACTATTAAGCTTTAGGTTTATCCTTTTATATTTTTACATTTTGTACCTTATCTTACCTGTATTTGTTAGATATTTAAGTATTTTGTCTTTCTACACATTACACTTGATATTTTTGTACTTATATTGTGTTTTTATACCATTATATCAAAATGTATCTTAACATATCTTAATATATCTTATTGTATCTTTGTGCTCAGTGTGGCAGAACACATATTTTCTGACAGATCACAGGGGGGGGTTTCTTTCAATTTTCTTGTAAAATACTAGTCTAATCCAGAATCCCATGTACGGTAAGACTATGTGCAATCAACTGTCCTAGTTTCACATAACTGAATTCCACCCTCACAGTGGAATGAAATCATCTACTTAAAATGTTAATCTCAGCCTATTTTTAACCATATCTGATAAAGGTATTGATGTATCCCATCCAATTAGCCAGAGAGGATAAACAGACTTGATGCTACAATTTTCTGGCCGAAATGGCAGAAAGTAAGAGTGATTATTTTTCTGTCAAGAACTCCCCCGAACCCTGGAAGACTTTATCTCTCCCGCATTTTGTTTTACCCAAGTGCACTTAGTGACCAAGCCTGTCATCCTCTGTGTGACTGAGATAGGGGAGATGAAAGCAGGATGGGCCGGCTGGAGTAAAGTTCGTAGGACATTTAGGGAAAACCCAATTTCTTCCATTTCACCACCCCAGAGAGTGTGTTGTCTTTTTAGGGGTCCACCAAGTGAGGGAATGACAGAGTCACGTCCGGGGAGAGTGCACTACACGCTGGGAAATGACAGCTTTTACTGTGCCCATTTCAGGCTTTTATAAGCCTAATGCAGTGGGAGTTCAGTCTGGTTGTCCGTGGCTTTAACCATTAACATCAGTTAATAGAGTAAAGAGAACTGAACTGGACGAGTAAACACACCTACAAAATCTGGGGTTAGAACATACGTTTTCTTTCTGTTCATACACATGCAGAGAAAAAGACAAAAATAGAGGGGCACTGAGAGAGCACATGTCTCCACAGAGACACAACAAACCCCTCATGAAACCACCATATTGCACACATTCATAAATTTGATTCCACCAAAACATGACAGATTTTATTTCATCTAGATCCCTGTTTTATTTTCTGATAAATCTACTAAATTGTTGAAAAACACCCATCTCAACGCGCCAACATTTAATGGGTTCTTCATGTTAATCGGTCCAGTAGTTTTTGCGCAGTTCTGCTAAGTAACTAGCAAAAACGTAATCTCCTTGGCAGAGGTAAAAATTCACAACACAGATGGAATAAAATCACAACAAAAAGCCTCTGGTGTTCCCTTGTGTACCTTGAGGTCTGCGGTTAATCTCAGATCACTTGCATGTTGAGAAAATTAACATAAAGATGTGTTTCTTCACCTGAGGTTATGTTTCAGAAATGCACATACTACTGATCCACAACCATTAGCTTAGAACACCCGCCTGGTCCCTCATTACCCTCTCCATTTCAAGCAGGGGGACAATGACCAGTAGCCTTTTAGCAGCCTCTACATTATTCATAAGGAGACTAATTAAAACTAACTCTTTGCTTTCTCACCTTCCATCAGACTCGTTAGAGTGCGCCCCAGAATCACTCCGCTTTGAAGCCATTGCAGGGAATACTGGGTAAAATTCTGAGGAAATTAAGTTGGACATAACTCGCAATCTGTATGTAATTAAAGAAAGATGGAGGGAGAGCGAGCTAGCTGTCATCCTGTCTCTTGTCAAACACAAAGAAGCCATGGGCATCTCAAAGTGGAAAGAAAATTTGAGTTTTTTTTTTCTTATTTATTAAAAGCTTCTGTGGCAGCAAAGGAAAGTCACAGCGGGGACGTGACAGATCCCAGGTGCTTGATCTGCAGCCTAACTGATAGGCACCTAGCGTGAAATAAACCAGCTATACTGTTATTCCCACCAGCCGACAAAGAGCTTTGAAGAGATGATTATTTGTGGAATGGGGCGATGAGAGGACAGACTCTGTGCTTTTCCTTTTCATTAACCACCAAATGGGATCAAGAGACAACGATGGGCATTGTGGCACAGGTTAACTAGATTTCATGAGCACCAGACTCACGTTAACAGCTCTGCCTGTTCAGCTGTTGAAGAATAAATAAATAGAACAATTTAAAACTAATTGTATGTGTTATACCTCAATATAAACCAGTTACTATAAAGACTCATTATCAGCATACAGTGGACATCATACTGGGCACAGCCTGCTTTGGATTTACATTTGAAATTATAGTTTCCTGATGAGATTGCCAAATGCAACCAAAGAAAAGCAGTAATTGTCTAGAATTGGATTCCGCCATGGTCAGGCTACGCCCTTCCCTTACAGACTCTGACTTTAGATGCAAAACTGAAAGAAAAAAATAAATAATACAAATACCTAAGAAGATGACACTAGATTACTGGATGTGCTGTAAACTGAAACGTGATTTTTGCAGGAGAAATGATACGTCATGTCCTGCCTCCTGCATGCTCTACCAAGTTGCCTCCCTCTGCCTGACTGTACAGTTAATTATCCTGTTGTTGTAAATATGCCTGTTGAGCATAAATCTTCTACTGCGTTATTCACATGTAGGACAAACACTGAGAAATATCCAGAGCCAATTTTCCAGAGTTCGTGTCTGAAAACATGTTGTGATGGGGGACTGCTAAATTTCAAAATCTCTAACAATTAACAACAACAATCCATGCCTGTTCACAGTCAAGTGTGTACTAACTATGGCCAGAAATCACATATTGGTTGTGAAATGTTCACAGTGGTAGTTGTTGCTGGCAGAGAATCCACCAGATTTCAGTTTGGATTCTTACTTTCTCAACATCTGCATCGTGTCTCTGCTGCATCTTCAGTTTCTCCTCCTGGTGCTTGGACTCCAGCACTTTGATCTTCATCTCAATCTGGAAACACACAGAATACCAAATGTCATATGTGTAACACTATGAACCACTTTGAACTCTCTAGAGATTCATTTTGCCCCCACCCCCCCTTTCAACTATAAAATTAAGTTGCTAAGCAAAAAACATGTGTTAAGTACAAGCAACATATGCTGTTGTAGAAAGTTCTACGTTGAGATTTGTGTCCCAACTCTTTCGAGATGTGCTTTGGAAAAAAACAAACAACCTGTCATCATTTAGAGTGACAGGATAATAGAGATAACATAAATCAAGATGAGAGTAGATACACTCTGTCCCATCTTCCACTGGAATGCAGCTGATGATGAAATAAACCACATGAACATTTAAAAAATGTTATCAATGCACACAGCTTCAAAAACCAGTGTGAAGCTGAGATGTATCTGCCTCGTGTGTGTGTGTGTGTGTGTGTGTGTGTGTGTGTGTGTGTCTGTGTGTGTGATACAGTCTTCAGTCACCCTATAGTAAGAACAACAAAGTGAAAGCCTGTGTGTTCGTGTGCTTGTACTCCTGCATACACGCAGCAGTGAAACACGGAGAGAGTGGCTGTTTTGATTTCAACACAGTCTTTTCAGAGGATCAAATGTTCAGTGCCGTCTTGTGCATGTTGGAACAGATCTCCTTCAGCCAGAGGGCTTCCCAGTGCTAGTCAATAAAAAACCCTAATGACCTATTCATCAAATTCCGTAATTGACCAAGATAATTACAATCCATTTTTCATTTTTTTTGTACAAAATGAGTCATTAGTCATTTGTGATTACTGGAAAATAATTATCACATCTTTGGCAACACAATATTACTCACAAATGTGGCCTGGTCTTGTGCGGCAATCACTTTGCATGAATGCACTTGTCTGCAGAGCGACAATAAAACTGAATGAGTTTAAAAAACTGTTCCAATTGTTAAATGACAAGGATTAAGAATATTATACACACTATTTTGTAATACCATTATTTCTATTCATTACCTCAACCAAGGAGGATCTATTTTCATCTGCCTTTGATTGTTTGACAGTCTGTTCACGAGGGAAATACAACTAAAACCACTGGATGGATTACCACAAAACTTGGAAGGATGCGGTAGGTATCAGGAAAAAGAGAGTAGTGTACAATTTGGTGGTGCTTGATTGAATTTGAATGGAATGTTGGGCCTTGGCCCGAGGTATGAACTCAGAGTGCGATTCTAGTTTCGCAAGAAAATAAAAGAAATCCCATTTGCTTCCAAATACACATTTCGTCATCTTCTTCACGCTAGTTTTTCTAGCTTGTTTGCTACGAATCACGCACGAAATGTTTCTTCTCACAACCACACAACACATGGAAATACAAAGAGAACCTTTGACGGAAAGATAACTGGCCATTTGCTTTGATGTCACAACTCACGTTTAGTCACTGTCTGTTCTGGTGTGTTAATCAACCCTGGAGCACGGTGACAACGCTCTTCCTTTCAAAGGGTGGTTGTGTGTGTGTGTGTGTGTGTGTGAACATGTCAGCGTTTAACAATGTCCCGAGGCTAGCTCTTGTTTGTTCTCGTCATCAAAACAATTAAGTCGAAAATTTCCCACGACTTCACTTGGCACAGTCAAACCACATTAGACCTTCTCTCGGTATCAATCAAAGAAAACTGTGATAATAGACCAACTAAAAATATTATTTAATTACAGTATAATTGAAGTATACATATTGACTTAGTATAATTAAGCCATCAACATTATCCTTGACGTTAAAGAATAACAATGTGTATGCATGCTATGGGAATGAAGTGGTGGAATCTTTGAAGCCCATTGAGATTTTTACACGTGTCATTGTGAACTAAAAAACAAACTGCCGCCTAGATGCCGCTCCTCATTATTACACTTGAGGAACGTTTAGATGCCGCATCCTTGACAAAGGTCTGTTGCACATTTTGTCGCTTTATTCATTGTCTTTTTTCTTAAATTACTGCCATTTCGTATGAATTTGAGGGGTCCACAGGAGACCTGTCGGAGTAGAAAGGAAAAAGCAAAAGCAAGCGTGTGAAAGATAGGCAGAGGGAGATGCTGCACCGATTGAAAGGCAGAATAAGTGGAGCCCTGATTCTGCAGGCACCTGAAAAAAAACAAAAACATGTGTGGGTGTCATTTTCTCATCCTTTCTTCAAATGCTCTTTGGAGAAAGTTTGTCAAACTAGATCAGGGGCGTTTGAAACTTGTTTATAAAAGGCGTCAGTGAAGAAAGGAGGAGGAGGAATGTCGTACACCTAAGGCTTCTGAGATGTCTTCAATCAGCCTAACTGGGTGGTACAGCTTTTTTCCCTCTTCTCTTCTTCTGAGTCGTAGCGAGTGCTGTAAGATGCCAAGTTTTTTGACACTTCACTCTTGAAAAGATGAGAGTGTTGGAAGGAGTGGAGGGGGGGTATGACAGAGGGAATGCGAGAAGACGGAAACAGTTGCTTTTTCTGCTCTCAAAGCCAGCACGAGGTCAAGGCCTTTTTCCTCGGGGAGCTGTGTTCACAAATCGTCTGCTAACTGTTTGGGCTGCGCAATGCAAGGTTGCGTCTGTGAATCTCCTTTGTCTTGCCTGAGATGCACAATGTCTTTGTGCATCTTTCATCCTCAGTAAACACAGATGCTCCAGGATAGTTGGCACTCTGCTATCTACTAAGAAACAGCTACAATCCATTTCCATTCACTGATGACAAGTTAATATACTGTAGTCTGCACATATAGTGAGTCTGGATAAAGACCTTGGATAAAATTGAACCATATGAAGTTTCAGATAAGGATAGTAAACTAAGAATAAGTAAAAAGGTCATTAGTCGCTCAAATAATAACATCAAGAGCTTAAGAATTAAGGAGAGAAGACAGAAATACTTGAAATACTAACTATCATTATAGGACACTGTTGGTCCCTTGCGTCTTCTCGCCCGAAGCACCATCTTGCACACCAAACTACAGAACTAGCCCTTAAAACTACTGAGGCTTGCTAGCCTGCTCTTGCTTTAGCTTTGAAAAGCGATCAGATAAGGAAGGCTGTGGCCCTCTAAATCACAGGCTGAAGGCTCAAGCTTCATCCCAAAGGATCCACAAATTAAAGAGACTGAATCATTATGGTATCGGCGAGCAGAGGGTCTGATCCCCAGTCAGGGGCTTGTGATCATTAGAGTGTGACTGCTCTACTCTAACACATTAATTTACCCTGCAAGGCCTGCTGCCAACAACCCCTCAGGTCAGGCACCAAGCAGGTACGTATAAATACATATATTTCATCAGTCTGTCAGTATCTTTAATAAGCTCATGACTCGGGCCTATGGCTAAGCCTGAGTCATCAGTCTCTATTTAATTGAATTTCCAAATAAAGACCCAGCCCTCATAACATTCAGCCGTGCTAGGGTGTGCTAAAGGATTAGCGGGACTTTGCTGCTCCCGCGAGACATTTTCCACAACTCACCCATATGCAAACACCCTGTATGAGCTAAGTGACTCAAAGCAATGGCAGCTAGTGGTGAAGTTTCTCAGCTGCCATTTTTCCATAGGAAAAGAGCAGTCAGCATTCGTATCAGGGCAGTCGGTAGCTTTGCGTGAGGATGTGCTTGGTGTGAAAGCTGAGATGCTCGTTAAGCCACCGCCGGCTTAATGACATGTGGCCTGTATAACACTTTAAACCTGGGTAAATTTTCAACTAGGCTTTGGGGATTAAAGGGAAGTGATGTCACTGTGATTTCCTAGACTGGACCTAGACAGCCACGCAATAGCAGGGATGGACAAGGCTTTGATGGCTCTATTGGAAAGCTTAATGTGGCTATTGAGGATGATATGGTTAAGGTGGGACTGATGACATGGATCACCTCTGCAGAAAAATACTGTGTGTGGGTGTGTGTGTGGTCACAGCTGTATCCTGTGGGGTTCAGGGTTCCAGAAATCCATTTAACACTCTTTAAATTGCTAATAGTGACGCAAGAAACATGATCAGTGAGGGCATCTGAAGTGATCATGATCTCAACAGAATAATAAGTAGCATCATATCACTACCATCTGACATCAGACGCCTTACCAAAGACAAGCAATGCCAGCCATAACACTAGGAGAGGCCAGTGTGATGTGTGTTTCAGTAAAAAGTCCGCTCATATTTCCTTTTTAACACACATTCTATAACTAAAGCTCCGGTTCCATTCTATTAAAAACCTCTATAAGAGTTAGACTACAGCAGAAGTGCAAGAGACTGGCACCAGTGGGCAAATTGCACAAATATAAGCACCCTGGAGAAAAAACACCAGTTCGGCACAATTTCCTCTCATTTCCCAATGTGTCCCTCCCAATGTTTCTATGTGACTTTCCTGAACTGGTGCCCATACTGAAAGTATTGTGGCCTCAGTGGAAATGACTTGCCAGTACAGTTTCCTACAGCTTCCATACTAAAAATTAAGCTCTGGTTCAAGGCCAGCTATACAGTCAATGCAAATCAAACACACACAAATCTTAAAAACATGAGGGGAAATATATGAACATTAATATAACAATATTCCATGTGGGAGTTGATTCAGCAATTCTCTGACTCAATACATCCATCCATCCATTATCTATAGCGTGGATCCTCTAAAGGTTGCACCGGGAGCAGGAACCAACCCCAGCTGACACTCGGTGAGGAGCGGTGTTCATCCTAGACAGGTTGCTGGCATAGTACAGGGTCAAGATACAGAGACACAACCATTTACTCTCACATTCAACACATACAAGAGTCTGCAATTAAACAACCTCAGATCTGCATGTCTTTGTACTGTGGAAGCGAGACAGAGTACCTGGAGAAAACCCACACAAACATGGAGAGAACATACAAACTCCACATAGAAAGACTGGTCCACACTGGGATTCAAACCAGGAACTCAATATTAAATAACACATAATAAACAATATTAGCTACACAATACAATTTATTCCAGCGATGTTCAATTGGGTTGCATTACTTAAGATTGTACCGGTGTAACTAATAAACTTCTGAGATGTGATCAATTTATATTCCCGCCACACACAGCTGTATGAAGCCAGTGAGTCTGAGGAAGGATCAAACAGCATGGGACGTTGTTTTAATGTTTTCGTATTGGTTATGCTTGATTCAGCCTCAGCCTCAGCCCAAAGGTAGACAACCCGACTGGGTGGATGTGTAGAGTGTGTGTCCACGCATGCAAATCCTCTTTCAGCAGTCAAAAACTGAGCTTTGTTATGACAGGCCAATAAGGACGACTGTTCTGGTCCATCATGTCCGTGTGTTTCTCTTCCTTTCCCCTTCTTTTTGCCTTCATTTTCTGCCCTCTCCCGGTGAAGCTGATGTAACTGACTGGAGTGCTTTCCCCGAGCAGACATGAAAAGCCACGGCTATTACAGCCAAGTCATGCTCAGTTTTATATTTAACAGTGCAAGTAAAGGCGGATGGTGGGGGAAATGAGTGGTGGTTCGGGGAGGTGCAGAGGGGACTTCAAAGCATACTTTCAGAGTGGGATTTTCAGCTTAATTCCACATAAGGAAAAAACTGTCATCACTGGGAGCTGGCATTATATTTGTCTTCTAAAAGGAATGCATGCGTTGGCCATTTCAACAATGCAAACTTTGCACGGGAAAGTATGTACATGTGGGGGTGTCCACTGCCATACAGCAAGAGATCTTCAACCGCTCTATGTGTTCAACACTTGCTTCCAAAGACAAACTGTGTGTCCTGAATACCAAGGTTTTTCCATTAGAAGACCTGGGTGCAACTGAATGAAAGGAAAAGTATGTTGAGAGTTCTCGACCACTATGTAGAGAGAGGACACTGTATTGGTCCTAGTATGAGACAATACATTATTTCTTACAATTCGCTTTTAAAAATGACTTTTGTCATATACTGCAGGACTTGGAGCAAGTACGCATGTGACAATAGTATTCAATAAGTGTTTTATTATGGATTCTTTGTAGACTTAATGTTGCGAGGCTAACAAGTCTTTATGTCCATCTATGGCATTGAAATGCGCCTTGAATATGTCTCATATAATCGGATCTCACTGCCCTGCTCTATGTGCAAATAATATAATATAATACATCATTTGTGTGCGTGAAGATTCTGTTGTTTTTATCCAGTTTGAGTTTACCGATGTGTCCATTGTCGGAAAGTGTATCAATTGTTGTGTGGTGCTAAGTGTTGATATTGGGGTAGTGGCGCCAAATTCAAGTATGGACACTGAGAGGCCTAAAAATACCTTTGATTCATTGTGAAACTGTAGCATGTCAGAGGACATCAGCTGAGCAGAGAGTCTTTCACATGTGGCCCAAGACGCATTTGCATTCACACAGCAAAAAGAATGTGGCCACATGCATCGCACACCACCTCCGAATGTGGTATGAGTGATCGGAACCAAGTATGCACTGAGAATGCATAAGGGTGCATGGGGATCTGTACGCAGACCACTTGTGATCGGATCACTCAGGATGGGTGTTAAAACCAGGGATGAGTGGTGTTGACAGTGACTCTTTCAGAATTACTCAACCTTTAAAGTGTTCAAAGGCTGCGGTAACATCTGCCAATGTATTTGCAGAAAAAATATGTCAAACAGCCAATACTTTAGCCCGTCACAGATGATGAGCTAACAAAGACTGAAGTGTGAAACATGTTACATGTCAGAGAATACAATGATGTGAAAAGAATCAACGGGATACAGTAACTCAGTCAACGGACTGGTGGACACTGAGAAAGTTAGCTGTCTACAGACACTCATTCAAAGAAAGGCAATATAAGCAGCCAAATGTGGTTTCCATTGTCATATCACTATAAGAGGATGAGAGAACTGCAATTCAGATTCACTATAATACTATATGTATATATACACACACACACACTATATTAATATAATACAAAAACTTGTCTTACCAGTGTTATATTCTGAGGCACATAGTGTGATTACTCACAGACATGTGAAGAATAACTACAGGCCATAGTACCGACTTCATCAGTGAACCTATTGTTTCATTTTTCTTCTTGCTAATGTCTGAGTGTAATGTGAAAAACAACAACCTCTATTGTGTTTTTTCATATACAGTCTATAATGAGAAAATGTATTACCCTCCTCTCCCACATAACCACCACCACAGGGCCTAAGCCCCCCCAGAAACCCAGGGGACACCCCGCTAAATAGTGAGTATCAGGAATCTAGGCTTACTGGAATGGATATAAAGGGCAGGAGCTTAAATTGCCTTTGGATATACAGGGAGATGGTATCAGAATTATAAAAGAATTTTGATATTTATCACACAAAGATACTTTCAGGTACAGTTGGGGTTTGCTAAGAGCTCTTTGGTGCATACCTCCTTGCTCTGAACAAGCTGTGGGTCATGATCTTCAGCGAAAGTGCTGTTCCTCCCAAAGCTTGACTTGAAAATCTACAGAGATAAAGGGGAAAGAGATTAGTGGACAGGGTGATTGTAAAGTTCAAAGACAAACACTTGTGTCTAAGTAAGCAGACATAAACCTCGAGGGAGCCCCTGACAACTTACCGGAGACAAGGGAACGGGCTTCTCTCGCAAATACCTGGGGTTTTCAATCTGAAAGAGTCAACAGAAAAAAACTTTAGACCTCTCTCGTCTTCCTCTCCTAACAAAGCCTTACTACCACCAGAATCTAACCTCCACCCTCAGTTTGTCATAAACAAAGTGGGAAGCCCAGGGCTGTGGCATGATTCTCTTCTGTCAACTCTTGTCTGTGTAGAAAGACAGACAGGCTAAGGATACTTCGATGCTTTGTGTGTGTGTGTGTGTGTGTGTGTGTGTGTGTGTGTGTTAGTGTGTGGCTGTCTCTGTTTCCGCTCTCAGCCCCTCTTTGCTGTCCTGACACAGTCCTTTTGTCAACACTCGCGACCACTAATCTGTAAGCTATCGCCGGTCCGTTTACCATCAGATGGAGACAAATGTGTACACGTCCTTGCCAAACACTGACACGGCATGTGCTTTGATTATAATATGAAACACAAAAGATGGAAAAGAGAGCGAGCCGCTAAACCACCTGAAAGCAAAAAGGGTCACGGTTCAATTGACTCTACAGCATTACATCAATACAGCTCACTCACTGTGACTAAACTGAAAAAAAACAACCCTCTATTTTCCTTCCACTATTTGAAATGTGTTTATGACCCCATTACTTTTTTGGTGAAAAAAAGTATCACACAGTCTCTCTTATGCACTGGGGCTGTCTGTAGGGGCTGCCAACTAACAGCAGGATCACGACCTTTCAAACAGGAGAGCTGACAGCAGTGACGACGCCCAGCAACAGTTCTGCTGCAAATATCTTCAACATGGGGGAACAAGGAGGAGAATGAGGTAGAAGTGGAGGAGGGGGAGGAGAGAGAAACTCATTCAATGGAGGTAAAAAAAAGAATAATATTTTGTTGTGAGGTGGCACATCCCACACGAAGCTAATTCCGAATGAATGGAAGATGAGAGCAGAGAACCTGAAACGACCTCAGAGCTCAGGAGGAAAATAGTTACGGTCACAATCTGTTGCCAGTGACAGGGGAAAGTAGGTCCGCCTCCTGACTGTGTGATATAGCTGCAAACAGGCCAGACGTAGCACTAGCCCACATACTGTAAGCCCTCAACAAAGGAAGACTTCAGTACAGTCAGATTTTCTGTCAAACGCATATCCACAGAAAGACGTGTGCACAAGAACAGACCACTGAACACAGTCAGTGCAGAGCAGCATCAGTAGTGGACGCCATGTTGTGTGATGAATCGCTACTTAAATTTGGCGCTGGCTAAAATAAAAAATCCATATTTACCAAGGGATGATTCAATCGATATCCTTCTCAACTAGTGCCCAGGCTGCAAACAAGAATGGGATTTATTTTTATACCCACAGACAGCCAGTCATCAGATTTGATTGAGCACAGCCCACAGGGTAAGGAAGACATGTAGACTAAATGCTGTGGTGTAATACTGGCACGGTGTGATACTAAACTTGGGCACCCGAGTATACCCATGCCCCTATGTGTGTCTGTGCCTGTTCATGTGCTGCATGCCCACACAGACACACACACACATGCGCGCTCTTGTTTGTCCAGTCTCACAGCTGGCTCAGCATCCTGTGTCATTGGAGCCTGACGTGGATGGATGGATGTACGCAGAAGAGCAACAACCCTCAACATCACAAGGCCGGACTCTCCAGCCAAACAAACGAGCTGTGATTGATGACTTCCTAGTTTCGGACTAGTGTTGAGCAAGCAGCAAGCACACCCAACTAACCACAGACAATCGATGGCCAAGCTGAGGGGACTACCATTAAATTAAAGTTGATATGAAGAAATAGGTCAAGATTTTATGCAATGTTTTCTCATCTGAAGGTTTTTGTGTTTCATTCTGTACAGGCAGGTCAGTGAATACTGCGCCTAATTCTACTGACTCCAACTTATTCAAATGATTTAATAGATTAAATAAAAGATGAAGCCAGTGGTAGTCCAGCTCACTCGGGTTTTGTGTATCTTAAAGGAACTCTTATCTGAGTCTCAGGCAATCTGCTGTTTATTGTCCAGTGCGACCTCCATGCTGACACCGTCTTACATTCGAGGTGAGATGAACAAACTGGTGCAGACTGCAGCCGAACATCTGAAGCAAAGCTAAAGATGTGCTAGACACAGCGACGCTCGGTTGTGCTGAAATTTTGCAGGAGACGGGCGCTTTGAAGTAGTGCATCTATGAAACTTCTGTAAACTTGAAGGGGGTTTGAGTGTGTGTGAGAGTGAGAGAGAGAGAGAGTCTGTGTGGCTGTGTGAAGGAACATCTGTTGATTTGAAAGATGCAGGCTTGAGGGAGCGTTGCCAAGCAATGCATCTTATCAGCGTCTCAACACAGAGGAGTGCAAAGCGGAGCAGTGCACGGCTTCACGTCTGCTGATGGAGACCTCAGATTACCCTCGTCTTGAAAGAGAGAGGGAGAGCAACGATGAGCGTCAGAGGGAAGCTGGATGGACAGAGAAGCGGCGAATGGCAGAACAGAGAGAAGCGGAGAAAGAGTCGGAAAAGCCGAAAGAGATGAGCCGCTCTGTAAAAAATAAAAATATAACAGACTCTGTGTGTAAGAATGTGGGGGGAATGACAGAGGGTGACAACAAAACGAAAGAGAAGGGGAGAGACTCTGGGTCATGCGGGTGAGGAGATAGCGAATTTATAAGAGAATAAAAGACATGAGGGCACAGTGCTTATCGAGCCCTGGCCCGGTGCACTCCAGACAGATGCATCTTCAAATTCTCAGTTTACACAACCCCTCATCATCCAACCCTCACGTCCCACCATCGCACTGAGCTGCCTGAGGGAAGTGGTTTCAAGAGGACATGGGTGAAAAAGGATATTTTCCCCTGTGTTTAGTGTAAGCAATACAGCCAACTCAGCATCAATGCACTATTGATTTGATTTACACGTGAGCTCAGGCATTCAGTCACCGCCACTGTAGATGAGCTGCAGCGTGTTGACAGCTGCATTTAACCAAGAAGCTCAAGGCATGCCCCTGGACTCACCCCCAGGTTCCAGCTGTTGAGACGAGCCTCCAGGTCACTGTCATCGTGAGACATTTCCTCTCTCAGCCCCCCATCCACCTGAGGAGGAAAAGAATGCGCAAAGCCGCAGAAACAAAATGGAAGCAAAGGGAGGGGTGATAGAAATTAGAGGAGGGAATTTAAAATATTTCTGACGGTGCTTTGATTGGCATTTTGGCCTGAGGGAGAGAACAACAGACAGTGATGGAGGTTATTATTTTGACAAAATATAATTCCTCTCTTTGGCAACGACAAGAAGGCTCTTCAAAAGCTTACAAATATACATACACCCACATGTGTTCTCCTCCCATACAAAGAGCGCTCGACTCCCTCGTTATCTCCATTTCTCCACCCTTTGCTCCTCCACTCCCCTCCCTCTCACAAGCAGCACTCCAGATGTTTGGCAGTTCCACATCATTTCCGTCACGCAGTAAATTCCACAAGAGGGTCATACGCAGATACAGCGCTTGTCATTCTTGTTTTCCCCCGGCCCTTTCATTACAACGGGCCTCCGGATTTGTTTTATACAGTATGATACGAAGGCTTCCAGGGGCTCTGTTGATATAAGGTCAGTTTACCCAAGTCGAAGTTGGGCAGAGAGGTTGGAGATGGGGGGGAAATATCTAATAAAGTTGAGCAAGCGATACGGAAAGGAGAGATGTTGTTGAATTTGATTAGGATCTGGTGGAGTGTGGACCTTGGGTGTTCCTCAGTGGAACCGCACCGATACAGAGAAATGGCTGAGTGGAAAGGCTCAGGATTGAATGCCCCCCATCTGATTAAATAGGCATTAAGGTCCTGGAGCCTCACTCTCAAACAAACACAGTTAACGTGTTAATTTCAATATCTTGGAATGCCAAGTATGCGGCTGTTCAAAGCTGCATGTCACAGTCTCGGTGTCACAGCAAACATTTTAAAATGAATGACTTCAAATGCTTTCAGTCACAGATGCAGAAGCAGTTCTGACAATGGAAACACAAGCCTACTTTATCAGACACCTGTGTTATCTAATACGATCCAATCCTGCCGCCCTGCCGAGTCTATACAGAGCTGTTGTTGTAAATCTGTAACTGACGTGTATAGAGGGTGTTGTACTGGACTGCATGATATTGAGAGAAGTTGTTGCTTCCAGTTGCATACAAAAGGGGGCAATATATGAGAAACACCACACAATAATATGCAGTCCAGAAAACCACCACCTTTATAGTTAAAATCCCAACAAAACACAGATCATAATGAGCTCTGTACAGATGGAGGACTTGGCAGGGCTGCTGGATTGGATACACAGATGCCTCATAAATAAGCCACTATGTGTGTATGTCCATGAGATATGCTCAATGTAATGCACAGAGTAGATTCAACCACAATCTTTGATAAGACAAATATAAGTCCCTCAACATATATTTCTCAGTCAGATTCTTACTTTGCGAGATGTGGCAACACATGAACATATTGTTCTCGACACTACTCTGAACCAGCTTCAACCAAATGTGATTTTTTTGCTGCACTGTAATGCATCAGTTTTAGCTCGGTGTGCCTAATAAACTGGCAGTTGATGTGTAACTGAAACATTGTGTTGTAACCGCAACCATTAGCTATTTTTGTTCCTTGAACATACAAGTGATGAGTTCTGGGAATTTCCTCTGACTTCATGGGGAAACTAGACCAGGAATTTCCAAATTGGTCGGCATTACAGAAGAAAGCAGAACTTTGTGGCTACTGTTTTTATTTGCATCAGCAGGTTGTTTTTAATATTCCAATGTGTCATTACGGCTACCTTGCAGCAATTTAATAACATACAAAAAACAAAAACCTACTTGATGAATCACTAGACAAGTATGCAAAGGAAGTGATGAACTAACCCTTCTGGCGTCGTGTCTTGGTGACTGTTTGATTGGACTGGAGGCCATGGGTTGTGATGGGATCTTCTCCTCATACAGCATTCTCCTGGAAGAGATAAAGCAGTAAGAGGTCATCCTTTAGTATGTGTGTATGTGTGTGTCTCCAGAGTCTGCTCTTGTCTCTTTGTTTGCATATGCATGTGCTTGCGTAGGCAGAGTGCCTTGCTATTTGTACAGATCAACATCTGGCATCGGTTGCATGGTTTGTGGTCTGCATTTCATCCCATCTGAACAATAAACGTGGCAGCTATACATCAGCCTGTTTCCATGTGCAGCCCACATGGCACCAGTGTATGGCTTGTTCAATCTTTTTATAATAGTTCAACTCATCTCATTGTCCCTCATTATGTCCATCATGGTTTGAACAAGCTGCCTAACAAGGGACCTGCTTATATTCGTTGGCAAACGTGCACAAACACACATTTCTCATTCACACTTCACTTTCCCCTTTCTCTCTCTAACACACACGGCAGTCTCATTACGAGCGAACACACAAGGCACTAATGACCCACTAATGCTAATTAAATAAAGAGGATGACGACGACAGAAAGATGTACGACAACAATGAAGAAAGAAATCGGTCTTTTAATGAAGACATCACATTACGTTCAGTTCGGAGCCTATAGGCATACTTTTTTTTGTGGTGTGGTAATTTAATTTAATTTATAAGAATTTTCATTTATCTCATGAAGAAAGCACTGGCGTTTTGGGGTTTCCGCTGAATATAGATCGGGAAATTATCTGTGCAGGCAGATACCTGCAGGAGCCACCTGAGTGATTTGTGTCATTGAACACAAATTTGTTCTCATTTCATTTCAAGTGTGTGATGACTGCCTCTGAATGTAGCACACAGCATTATGTGCAACCTGTCTGTTTACAAAGGTTTATTCTTTACTCACTTCAAATAGGTTAACCTCTGAGCCCTTTTATTAGAAGAGGTGTTTGTGTAAGTTGTTACTTTCATTGTAACGTTGAACTGTCCGCATTTCGTTTTTTGTGCTTTAGATTCTTATTGAGAGCCAGGTTCTTCTTGAACCTGGTTGATTTGTTCATGTTTAATTCAATGAGGAACATGCAGTGCACTGCCTTGAGACTTACAATGTCCCGTCTTGAAGCTGCACAGACTTTTCTGCAGCCCTTTATAATAATGTAACAATCACATTTTGCTTCTGTACATGTCAGGTTGTGGAAGTCTCTCAGTAACATGGCCCATGTTGTTTTAAACAGTTAAATGTATGTATTAACCTGCGACCCATTAAACTAGTTTTTTCACACCAATTACGATGTGATGGTGGCAACAGTCACTAAACATCAGCTCAGACGTCCTTACACAACTTAGATTAAAAAATGATCACAAAAAAATACGAAAACTGATTGTTTTCACGTATCTATAACTAATTAAAATCAAACTTGCAAATCACATAGAAGTGGGTTTGTGCACGCATGCACACACAGGCACACACACACCTGCATGCACAAACACATGCAGCTGTGAAACCTGGACAGGGGGGCCAAGCTTCACAATCTTGGGCCTCTAAGTCAACAGGTGGATGAGGATAATTGAATCAGATGTGTCTGGAGTCTGAGGCCCAGAGATCAAAGCAGTGGCAAGTCTGGCCAGAGCCGCACACAGGCGCTTGCACTAGCACGCACACGCACACACACACACATGAACACACACACACAAAGATGAGAACACCATGTCGAGCCTCAGAAGCTGAAGCTTGGCTGATTAAAGCGTCCTGACATCCATACCCAAGCTTGACCTCCAGGTGCATAGCCAGAGGGCCCAGGTCTCAGCCTCGGGCAATCTCAGGAAAGCAGCCTGACCTTGGGACACAAACATCCCCCTGCCCCTGCACACCCTCTAACACAACCCCACAGCACCCGGAGGCTGTGAGATCAGTGGAAACATGCTGGCCTAGACGGGAGAGACTAGAGGCGTTTACAGCAACATCAACGGCTGACTGCTGCAAGTGCAAGTGCACTGTTATTGTCGCACTTACCCAGAGAGAAAAAAAACAGGAGAGGGAGAGTTGAAAGAGGGGGGGGGGGGGGGTTAAAGTCTTCATATGAGGCTGAAAACACAGATTGAAAGCAGAAGTCAGAGATAGACAAGAGGGAGATAAGAACAGAAAAGGGGCCTTAAAGAGACCAAAGGAGATGGAGAGAAGAGCCAAATACAGAGATAAAGAAAGAACTACATGCTCTCCAAATATACTTTAGCAGTGAACCTGACCCTCACAGAGCTGATTGCCAAGTTAACATGTCAAAACCAACCACACATGTCATTTCCCCCTCACGTCTGTATCAGGGTGTCTCTACCTTGAACTCCATTTGACATTAGAAGACGGAGTGGACATGTGGACTAATCACCAAAGCTGTTTTCTGTGATCCTTTGACCCCCCACCGGCTGCATTTGCTTTCCCACAGAATTCCTCTGCCTCAGTGAGTGCTATACACAAAGCAGTGGCTCCATCTTGTGGCTAAATTAAGAATAGCAGAGCAGCAGCAGTGGAATGCATAGGGGAGTTTACTCGGGGCATTTTGGACTAATGAAGGTTTTAATGGCGCGTCCGTTAACGCACATAAACACATCACAACACTTCCGCTTCTGTGTGGAAAAAAAAGAAAAAAAACTGAAAACCTAACCAGCTGTTCCTTCAGATGTTGAAACTTGAATTGGCTCTAACGTTTTTTTACGAGCGAAAAAGAATCCCTGCCCATCACCTGACTAATGGTGACTGAGACCGAGATCAAACGTTGCCACTTCATAGGGAGGGAGTCAGACAAGCTCCTTCCATTTAATCTTATCTAAATGAGAGAGACACATAAAAAGACCCTTGGCCTGAATAATTTTCTCCATCGGGACGTTAGCCTGTGATCTGAGTGTCTTTCATGGTCTTATCCCAATCAGACACTATGGTACTCAGCAGTCTGCTCCCCACAAAACCTCTCTATCCCCACCCTCTACATAGAGAGAAGGAATGGCTGTGCCTTATAGAAGGTGGCCACACATGAAGCTATAGAATTACACAAACAGCTCGAGCTTTTGATTCTCAGCTTTTAGGTCACGCAAACTGTTCACTATTGATTTAACAATTCCTAACTGGTGGACATTAACAAGTTTGATCAGGTCAAATAAATGAAAGCCTTTTGAAAAACAACATCTTGTGTTAAATTCAATGAACCGATGAAAACATACGGGTAATTCTGTGTCAAATCATCATACTTTAGAGCCAAAGTCAAAGATCTTTATACAATTTGCTGATTTGGTCACACATCAAACCTATGGAAACAATTTCCTGAATCTCGGATCACAATTAAGGGAAATAATGGAGTACTGAAGTCTGAACTTCTTGTGAGGACTGGTCATATCACCATTAATGTAGGTCACAGAGAAATTGTTCCCATAATGTTAATTAATTAGGACCCAAGAGACATGACATTTCAGTGGGTTTCTGTTACAAACAAACCAGCATGAAAACTCTCGTTTAGATATGTGATGATTTGAACAATTGTATAAAATAACAATCATCCATAAACAACTAATACTGTGAGTCTCTTGGGAATTTTTGCATAATTCCATTGCCCCTGTTTTTAAATAAAGAGTGATTAAGTATCCATGCTGACAAATTAAATGCAATCCAATTTGTCTATTTTGGTGTAAATGTAAAATCTCAAAACAACTGTGACATATATTTAAAGACAAGTCCTAATTATCAATTTCAAAGGATCAAATACTCTACGACCCTTTAACAATTACAGTTTACCATAATAAATTATGGCAGCAGGGGGCCTGTACCATTTCTCTCAATGTGCCACAGTGGATATTAGACTCATTACTAGCTCTCTTTTTATTATGCTAATGAGCATATCAAGCCACTGGGCTCTGATTTTCCGTTTCGTGTTAATTGGAATAAAAACCTGGAGCCATTACTAGCATAATTTTGTCAAACTCCTGAAGTGCCTGCAGTCAGAGCAAATATCCCTGAGCCAAGAGGGATCACTGATGATTTAAAGCATCACATTCAAAAACATCACACATTTACGTGTAAATATTTATGTACTTACACAAGGACCTGAGTGCATTGTGATTTTTTAGTCATTCAGTCAAACCATTCTAATTTTAAAATACATATATTTAAATATTAGGCATTTATAGCTGATGTTCTTGCGAGAATAGAAAGCAAACAATCAGAGAAAAACACAGAATGCTAATGAGCTACCAGACTCTATACTATGCTTTCCTCTCTCCTCAGGTTCAGCTTTTGGGAAAGTGCAACGAGGACAGGAACAGAAAGATGGAACGAGAATATGAGAGATTCCTCGTCCTCTCATGCTGTTTTTGAAGTACCTCTCTTTGAAAAGTCTGTATGGACAGCCAGGCCAGACTGATGCAAGTACTTGGCAATGTCTTTGGCTTCTCCGATAGTGCTGCTGAGCAAATATGACGGGCGATCAGTCACGAAAAGCTGTGCACATCCAGCTTCACAACTCGATATTTTCAGTCTGGTAAAAGAACTTCTTAAACAGAATACTTAGATAAATATCAAATGTGCTTTATGCAGCATCTGACTATCCGTCATCAGAGATGTTTAATCACAAGCTGGAACAAGAAGAGCGTCCTCTTTTGAATCATCTCTTTGCTATGACATAACTAATAGAATTAATTTAGATCCTGATATATTTGGATCTGCACCATTTTGAACAAAGATATAAATATCAGTCCCCTAAACATGCCTATCTCACAATGTTAAGAAAGGGAAAAAATCCTGGGAATATTGTGTCAACTTGCATTTGAGTACCAACTAATATCTGCTCTAGACAAGACTCAACATGACACAAGCTTCAGTTCATGTTCACATCAAACACCAGAACGGGGAAAAGGTGTAATCTCTGACTTTAACTGTGACGTGATCATTTGACAGACTGGTTTGACTATTTCTGAAACTGCTGATCTCCTTAGATTTGAACACACAACAGGTTTTACTGAGCATGACATGAAGTGACAACACAATGTGGTTGGGTGATGTGTGAGACATTTTAGATACACTGGGCATATGATAAGCGTTTTTCTCCAACAAACAATACACAGGATAAAAAATTTGCAATTGTAATTAAATGGGAAGTCAGAGTGCCACATTTGTGACTCCCCATAGCGAATACCAATGTGTCCTACCTTCAAAATTAGCTTTTTTCAATTCAACTTAACACCTTTAAACGATGTTGCAGTGCCTTGAAAACACAATCAAATCTATAAATACAATGAAAACAAACGACTTTGTTTGTTTTATTTAGGGAGATTTTCAAGCTAAACCTGTGTTTATCTGAGCAACATGACGTTCAGAGGAAAAGTACCTGTGATGAGTTCCGGCAGGTGAGGAACTGGCTCTGTCCTTCAGGAGGCCAACGGTCAAACTGTCATCAGTAGAGCCGCTCAGCTCTCCTGTCACCCAGTCAGGCAGACCTGCATTGCTCTGCTGCGCTGATCCACTCGTCAGTGGCTCATCAAAGTAGATGGACTATAAATAAAGATTCAAAAGCAGAAGATGAGGATTAGATTAAATGATATCATCTGTATGTGCAATCAATTACGATGGCAGTTACTGGGTTTCAACTGCATTCGATTCGATCAGAGCTACAACCATGTTTTTGTCACTTTGTGGACTTTGCAGGTGTTGCCTTGGTTATGACAGAATCGTTGAAGTGCACTAAGTATGGAGCCAGAACAGTCTCAAAAGGAATAAATGCACACAGAAATGAATCACCTATGCCCGCCCGCCCATATGTCTATGGGCTACAGACGATCCCCTCTTAGAAAAAACGCATTTGTGGATCAGAGTCACGTCAGGGGAGTCTCAAAAGTCTCACACACAAATGCAGCGAGGTTTACAAATTAAAAGCACTTTGTAAATGCAGGTCCAACAGTTTATATAGGAATGTAACAAGCTCCAAATATGTATTTGATGAAGATTGCAAATACTTTTACATGCATATATTTGGGAATTTTTTTTCTATTTGTGTGTGCATCGGAAATACGTTCATGAATCTTATGTTTTACATGTGAATTTTTTTTACTTATATATGGAATGAAATATATTTGTGTGTGCATTGAAAATGTATTTGTGTTTTGAGTCACATATATATATATATATATAAATCCCCAAATACATTTGTGGATCTTTTTTGCGCATGTATTAATTTCTGTGTGCATTTATTCCTTTTGAGACTGTTCTGGCTCCATACTAAACTCCAACATCGGGCGCAAAAGTGTCTTGAAACCAGGAACATTGTCGCAATACCAGATGGTAAAACAGGTTTATTGAGGGTTTGCTTTAGAAGCCATCCTCACCATGTAGGCAGGGAGCGTCTTGAGGCTGCCGGGCTCTGGTTTGCTGACGAAAGGCGCCTCCAGGATCCCTCTTTTGAGCATGTGAAGCAGCAGGCGGGCGTACATGTTGCGGTTCCTACGGCCGATCAGACCTGAAGCACACGTGGCCGGGTCACACAGCTTCTTTATCCATGCGGCACACTGATGGCGCACTGAGAACAGGAGAAGAGATGGGGGACAAAACAATGATTATGGGTGGATGACATGACGCGTGATTTTTCTGTAATTAAGTGTGAATGTTTATTTAGATGCATTTAACCACTTAAACAACACATGGGTGTGATGCATATTATGGTAATTTGTTTTAAACTTATGATTTTGTATGAAATATTTGTTATGTTTTGATTATATTTTAAGGTGAATACGCAAAATGTCCTGCCGTGTGACAGTAACATAGGTGAAGCATTAAACTTACATATTAACAAAATAAACCAGAAATATCTAGAGCAGGTAATAACTGCCTTGGCATTATATTTTATATAATGACTTTATTAATATTAGGTTTTAATATGCACAAAACTAGTATATTAGTATATACAGCAAAATAACTTTCGTAACACAAATGCTGTCCTGTGGCGTGACATGGAAAATCAGATTTTTGAAACGGCAGTTACATGGACAACTATAGGGGCCCTTAGTTTATTCCACTACAAGGAAGCCCCCCAGATGTTGGAATGTACTGTGTATGTTGAAAGGGGACTGTTAACCTCTGATTTATTTCATAAATTTCACTCTGTCAGTCAGACAATGAATGTGTGATTTTTTGAGAGTCCTGTAGTGTGACGGCTGTAGTACAAAAAATCCACGGAACACTAGCAGTTTAAAAAAATTCAGCATTTGAACATTATAATTTCATACAACTGTAATCCTCATTAGAGGATAGCCTGAGTCCAGAACATGTGGACATGCTGACATTGTTACATTACAACACACATGTCTAACTGACGTTTGAGTCGGATTTTGAGCTGGACACCATTGTTTCTTATACTTTAAACATGTTGCACTTTGTTCAATATGCAGACCTAACTTTTTTATTTTAAAAAGGGGTTAAATAGAAACTTTGATATCTTTTTGAGTTGCACTGCGGACTCAACTTATAAGCCCTCTTTTTTATTTATTTTTATCACGTTGGAGTTGCTAGTTTAAACCTACAGTTTTTACATTTTGTTTTGTGCTGCATTATATGACATACAGTTTGTTGTCAAAATAAAATTAACTGAAATGAAATGGTCAATTAGATTTTTTTGGAGGAAAATTAATCGTTTCGATTAATCGACTAATTGATAAAAGTCGTCCGATTAATCGATAGAAAAATAGTCGTTAGTGGCAGCCCTAATTAGAACTGTATTAAAAAAATACTGTTTCACCCTTATTTGTCAACTACCCTTATAACAGGTGATTCGACACATCACATTGATTTGCTTGGCCTGTTTCCTGAGCCTGAAACAGCTCAAAGGTACAACACAGAGACGTGAAGTCACCCACATAGCAGAGGTGTTGAAGGCTGTTAAGGGAGGAGACAATGTGATGAAGTGAAACCTCACCTCTCCTGCTGGGATGATTCTGGACATGTGGATTTTTTTTACTTACATATGGAATGAAACATATTTGTGTGTGCATTGAAAATGTATTTGTGTTTTGAGTCACATATATATATAAATCCCCAAATACATTTGTGGATCTTTTTTGCGCATGTATTCATTTCTGTGTGCATTTATTCCTTTTGAGACTGTTCTGGCTCCATACTAAACTCCAACATCGGATTTTTGAAACGGCAGTTACATGGACAACTATAGGGGTCCTTAGTTTATTCCACTACCAGGAAGCCCCCCAGATGTTGGAATGTACTGTGTATGTTGAAAGGTGACTGTTAACCTCTGATTAATTTCATAAATTTCACTCTTTCAGTCAGACAATGAATGTGTGATTTTTTGAGAGTCCTGTAGTGTGACGGCTGTAGTACAAAAAATCCACGGAACACTAGCAGTTTAAAAAAATTCAGCATTTGAATATTATAATTTCATACAACTGTAATCCTCATTAGAGGATAGCCTGAGTCCAGAACATGTGGACATGCTGACATTCTTACATTACAACACACATGTCTAACTGACGTTTGAGTCGGATTTTGAGCTGGACACCATTGTTTCTTATACTTTAAACATGTTGCACTTTGTTTAATATGCAGACCTAACTTTTTTATTTTAAAAAGGGGTTAAATAGAAACTTTGATATCTTTTTGAGTTGCACTGCGGACTCAACTTATAAGCCCTCTTTTTTATTTATTTTTATCACGTTGGAGTTGCTAGTTTAAACCTACAGTTTTTACATTTTGTTTTGCGCTGCATTATATGACATACAGTTTGTTGTCAAAATAAAATTAACTGAAATGAAATGGTCAATTTGATTTTTTTGGAGGAAAATTAATCGTTTCGATTAATCGACTAATCGATAAAATAGTCGTCCGATTAATCGATAGAAAAATAGTCGTTAGTGGCAGTCCTAATTAGAACTGTATTAAAAAAATACTGTTTCACCCTTATTTGTCAACTACCCTTATAACAGGTGATTCGACACATCACATTGATTTGCTTAGCATGATTCCTGAGCCCTTTCACAGCTCAAAGGTACAACACAGAGACGTGAAGTCACCCACACAGCAGAGGTGTTGAAGGCTGCTAAGGGAGGAGACAATGTGATGAAGTGAAACCTCACCTCTCCTGTTGGGATGATTCTGGACATGTGGCTTCATGTCCGACAGAAACTGGTCAAACTCAGCGTCCAGCATCCCCCATGAGTCCTCACGTCTGCTCATCCTGTCCTGAGGGGAGGGTGAATGAGTTGTTATCATAATAAGGAAACGTGTACTCCTACTCTGTTGACAAATACAGCCAACGTTAGCTAGCTAGTGCTTCAGCTGATTTACTCACTAGAGCCTCAGACCTTGTTGTGTTAAACACAGCAGCATCGTGTAATGTGATGTGAGCATGACATGACAACCCGATGAACACAACTAGCGATGATAACAAACTAGCTAGACACCATTTAAAGGGGCAGCTAGCGTGTTGCTAGCCGAGCTGAAGCTCTCAGTGAAACCCTGGGGTAGCACCGGGGAACCTCCTGTCACGTCACAGCCTGTCAGCAGCGACGTGCTGGAAACACAATGTCAGTGAAGAGACAACAAAACGGGATAAAGACACACTTACATCCAGTTGTGATTTCAGCGCTCAAAACGGTTCGAAAACTTCCTCATCACTCTGCGTCACTTCCGTCTTCCGCGTTGAAGCGGCGTGTACCCGTTGCCATAGAAACGGCATACCCCGGATTCCCGTTCTCTGTAAGTCAGTCACATTCATCGTCTTTTTTTTAGTTTGTATAGACTCAACAGAACCTGCTGCCGATGCACAAAAACCCACATGTGTTTACCCACTGTTATAACAAAATAGCCACATTAAAAAAAAGTCTATTGTGTTGTGAATTCAGTAAAATTCAGTAAAATTGTCTTTTTGCACATTCATCTACGACTGAATGTCAAAGTGTAAAAATATGTTTTATTGTGTTTTTTTGCAAATTAATTCAAATTTGAAACAGTGAAACTTCATGACTGAGTGGTGATGGAAGCCACTTTGAGTAAAAGACATAGAAGCTGGGTTGAAGTTCACCAAACAGGATTTAAAGACTTCTGGGAACATGAGGAACAAAAGATGATCTGGTCTGACGAAACAAGAGCAGATCTCCAAACACTCTTTTCATTATGGCATTTCATAGAAGATGTCAATTTTGACAGATCATTTATAGGATAAAATTACATTTATATCCATTCTCTTTGAAATGTGCAACATAAAGTGTACAGAAAGTCTGAATACTATCTGAAGCCACTTTATATTACACATTGAAACTATTTCTTTGCATTTCACTTGTTTTGTTTGCCAGTTTTCTGTATTTCTGAACTTATTTTAACACAAGATATTTTATGAGACCAAAAGACAAACTGTAATACAGTATTGATTTAATTTAGAGCTTATGCTATTCTCACGTCGCTATTTTAACTAAAACACAGACTCAGTCAGGATGGAAAACATTTGTTTTTGCTGAAACATGATTCTCAGCTTCATCAAAACCTGCAGCGTATATTAATTCCACTGGGTGGCGAACAAACGCTGTTTTTGGTATAATCAGCAACGGATGGAAAAATATGTCGCCTTCAAGTGCTCCTCGTAAGTTTTCCTTTCGCTGTGTTTGTTGTAATTTGTCGAGTTTTGTAAGAACAAATGTAGCTCTTCAGTTGAATAACATTCTGGTTGTTCTATAGTGTTTGAATAGAAAGTAAACATGTATAACAGATTGTTATATTCATACACCATACAAGTAAATATGCTTATAGTCTACTAATGCTTATATGCATACATTTATTTAAATATCTCCCTATACATAACACGAGTAGGATATATACTATACTGCCTGTAGTGAGTGTACATTATATACACACACTTCAGTATTTTTACAGTGTGATGCTGTAACAAAACATATCTGGAGACAAGGTTAGGTTTCTTCAAAAGATGCTTAAAAATTACTGAAATACATTTACAGCACTTCTTGAAATAAATGTAAAATCCTTCAGAATAAAAGACACTACATAAATTTAAAGAGGATCACCATTAGTTGTAAAATCAGATTGTGGGGTATGATAAAAATGTTTTAAACTTGGATTCAAAGGAAGCTACTGACAACCTTCTGTATTTCCTCAGGTAAAGTGTCCCACATTCCATTAAGCCCTTTCCTCTTTAATTCTACATTTCCAAGTTTGGATCTGTTTAAGGCCTCTGCCAGAGCAGGTCAACTTTGGGATTGGAGATACGTCACACCATTAATGCCTTGTAAGTTATTAATTGTTTCATACTATAGTTAACGAAATACATCATGATCGTCCTGGTCAGTTTGACGATCTGCCAGAGCTCCCTGTTGAAGTGAGAATTTCCCACAGCCCGTGAAGGCGGCCTGGCTTCACGTCACAGTGAATGAAAAGCAGGCGCAGAGCAGGTGAGAACAGCGCCACTCCTCCCTCCGGAGCTGCGAGGACAGGACCAGCACCTCCACTCATCTGTCGGGACAGCGGACAGGGCTGAGGAGTTTGCCCCCCCCCTATCATGGCTGACCACCTCTTGCACTACAGTGACTCCGCAGGGGTCGGGAACCGGTTCGCCCGCAAAGGTGCTTTGCGCCAGAAAAACGTGCACGAAGTGAAAAACCACAAATTCACCGCGAGGTTTTTCAAGCAGCCGACGTTCTGCAGCCACTGCACGGACTTCATCTGGTAAGAGACACCCCCCCCCCCTCTGTCATTCCCTCTGATCAGGGTTGAAGTGAATTTCTTTTTGCAAAAGTTGTGCAGCTGCAACGTTTTTAAGTCATGAGCACATTTCTGCTGTGGTCGACTTTTGCAGATTTAAAAAGATTTTAAACTTGGATAAAATAACTTTTGAAAACTGGTGACAGTTTGAGAAGATTTTTTACATTTCATTGACAGAACAGGGAACCTCCCATTTGTTTTAACACTTGTGCCTTTTTCTTGCAGGGGATTTGGGAAACAAGGATTTCAATGCCAAGGTAAATGACTCAAACAGCAACAGTGCAATTTCGAAAGCCTGCATTTGACCCAAAGGACACCCATAAGAAATTCACCACTAAAGTTGCACCATTTTGTTTGGTTCTTTCATTTTGCTTATCTACCATTAAGCATGTGCAATTGTGTTGTAAGCAAATACAGCTTGAGGTTGGTAATCTAGTCACATTAAAAAGCACACAGCAAATTGTTGAACGTTTAAAAAAAGTGTTTATTTTCTGGAGCACACATCGTTCTGCAACCAAGAAGGCAGGGGTTAGTCATTGGAGCTTTCACTTTGAGAGGTTTCATGTTAAAAATCAGAACATTTACCTTTTTTGGACACTATCCATGTATGCGTGAGCTGGAAGGAAACACAATGATTAGGCATATTTTCACAAGCATTAAAGAGACATCATGTTTAAGTGGAGGATATACCTTTGAGGGTTCTTCACACCCACAGGGGCAGCTGCCTGTCTCCTTGCAGGCTCTGATCTCTCATCTTGCAGAGAGAAAAATCTTGGGGAGTATTTGGATTTGCTTGAGACGGTCCTGACTCTCTTGAAGCCATCTCTGGACTGGATAATGTAGATTGGTTCTGGTGTCGGACGAGGATGAGGACGAGGACGATGGCGGTTATGTCTCCTCGAGGAAACTTCTTCCTCTTGGCTTGCGACTGGGTTTTGTGATTGGTAACTCATTTTAGCTGGGGATGAGCTTCCCTTCGCAGATGAAGCGACCTGTTGAGCTCCTGCATTACTTGGGTACCTTTGGTAGGAGGGCTCTGAGTAATATTCAGAAGACCCTGTGCTCATATAACCAGCCTGACCGGGCCCTCCTGCAGTATTAGAGACACCATCATCCCTTGGGGACTGCTCTGCATTTTCTGAGGGATACTGAAAGACATCCTCATAGACAAGATGGGGGACATTTTGGGAGCCCCCGCCATGTGCACTGGAGCCAGTGTTGGGGCCTGGCTGAGGCCCTGCTGGGTTACTCGGCTTGTGGCTTAAAGGAAAGAGGAGTGGCGAGTTGGGGTTTCTCAGGATCCAGTCCCTTGACTCACTATTAACAAGGCTCTCCACTGCAGGAGCACTAGGCTCAGTTGCGACCGAGATCGGCTGCCATGGAGCTGAGGGCCTGTCGTAGCTTGCGTAAGCATCGCCACTCGGCTGGCCATGGGGAGCCTGCCAGTCATGGGACATAATCGCCTCATCTTCCACATCGTCACCAATGTTGCGTGAGTCAGCCTTGTACGGATATCCATACCCTGCAGGATTAACAATGATAGATTAAACAGATATTCCTGAGGCCCAATGTGATAATTAAGGAGAGAGTCATTACCTCTTACGGCTGGTAAACCAACACTGCCATTAAACAGCAAAAAGCAAATTCCTGCAATCCTGCAAGAGAAGCCAGTAAAGCACAAACATCTAATTAAAGTCCCTATTTTAAAACATCATTGGAACAGAAAGTGCTCAGAAACTCATGCCGCTAATAAAACGTACCACAAAAAGCATCCAAGAGCCATGGCTGTTAGTTGAGATGCGCCGCCTGTCCTCCTCAGAAGCTGTGGGAGAGTGATCCGAAGGGTTGACTGAACCCGAGTGTGACCTCTGCTTGTCCCGTGTCTCCTTATCAGGTCTCACTTAATGAAGAACATTGGCAGCAGCTGCACGCAGAGCAATCTGCTGCCGAATCATTAACAGGTGTGGCGGCCGGACAACACTGCCACCTACTGGTCAGCTGGAAATCCAGACTTCATATTGTGCCCAGTGTGTTTATGCTGAAACCTTCTCTGATGTTTGTCTATTTCGTAGAGCATTTACCACCTTTCTCTGATTTTAAACATTACATCAACGGTCATAATCTATAAAAGACCCATCATTAATCATGTTTGTTTTTCACCAGTATCATGTCCCCACTTACCTGTCCTGGTGTCTTTGCACCACAGTAACTACCATCTGTGTCCTTTCCATCCAGTGAGTGTCACAGTGCAGGGTCATGCTACAGAGACATGCTTCAGTGAAAAGATCTGTGGCTCTAATTAACTGTCTGGCTGAACAATGTCCACATGGACAGTTATACTTTTTATGTATTCAAGCAAAAGCTTTAACGCCACCTTTAGAAAACCATAGTGTTTTTTTTACATAATGGAGCCATAGGAGATAGACAAATGACATTGCACTTGATTTATGTTTCACCTGCCTTTTACCTAAATGATTTCCAACTCCTCATACAGTATGTGTGCATGGGCTGACCTGTCTTCTTGCTGCTCTGTTTGTCAGCGTTGTTTGAATATATTATGGAAATGGGCTGATAGGTTTGTGTTCTTGGATGTAGACGGTGCTTGTTCCTGCAGAGTGTGCATCAGGAATGCATTGCTTTTTCCCAGAAGCGTATAGTGGGAAAATCCTCCAGAATGCCATCATGTACAGGCCTCTCTCTGTATGTGTCAGGCTTTGTGCTTCCCGCTGTCAAATTCTTGCAATATCTCTGGTTAGGGTGTGAGGGAATTTGGTCAAAGTTGTTCAAACGTTCACCTGGACGCGAGGTCAAACTAAATAGACGTTGGTAGTTTTAAATGTCTAAGGTCAAAGGTCAAGGTCAATGCAAACTTTCGGAATACTTTTTGGGCCCATGACTCAAAAATGTATATGCTAATTATGATAACGTTTTATTATATTCCGAACAGACTTCGATTAAAGTTGACCGACTGCAGACAAGATTCAACTGCAAGGATAGAATTCTAGTTTCGATGCATAATGACTTTTGTAATTGTTGATAACACTATACAGATATACAACACTGGATTTTTTATTGCATGGGGCTTTGAGTCATCCAAGGGTTGAGAGACTATTTCTCAAATATATGTTCTTATAAGACTGGAAATCAAGGCATATTTCTCTCTGTGAATGAAAACTTCATGCAAAAGGCTCAAGAGCAAATCCTCAAAGAGCCGCAAAGTCCTTAACTAAGCTAAAAACTAAGCTAAGCATTTATGCCTCTTCCGATCATTGTAATATATGCCACTGATGGTGAAAATGTTCCCTGAATGAGGTACAGCTCACTTGGCTTCTAAGAGTTCGTAAAAAGATGAGTAAGCACGGCTCCCATCATCGTTCATCCTTATCAATTTCCCTTCAGGGTTTATATCAGTTTATGTGCTTTTAGTCTCCTGTGATCGCCCAACTCAACTGCATAATTTCAAGAAGTGGAGCGCCACCCAAAGTAGAGGAAATGCCTCTGTGTGTGTTTGGGGGGGGGGGGGGGGGGGGACTGCAGTTCCTAACCTCTGCTTCTGTCTGCTTGGGGTTGAAGGATGTGTGACAGAATTACAGATTAATTAATTACTTAAACCTGAAGTGCGGAACTGTTGTCTCCTCCTCCTGGCAGTGAGATGAATTACACAATCAGAAATGTCTGCATTCCTAAGACAGCAATTATATTAGTAAATGTTATAGCTACATATCCTACAACGAATATTTTCAAAATTCAACTTCTCAAGGAACAGTAGGGTGGCGTCCCTCCGTCCCTTCTCTTCTAATTGCACTCCAAAAATACACTCCAATCATTGTCTGGGTTTGGCTTTTCTATTGATCAATTCCTGTGTTAGACTCAAATCCTTCCTCTAATAAAAGTTAACTTGAGCATCAGAGACCTCAGATGCATCCTGAGCTTCCCCTGCCATACTCCCATTTGCTTTGGTCTATTCAGTCTCAATCGCTATTGTTGTTCCCATCTTCAGGTTTAGCCAACTTGCTGGTTGACGTAAAATGCATCGCTGCTTATGCACAGCATGGGAGTGCCGCCACAGACGTATACAGAGAGAGAGAGAGAGTTACCTGCCAGTATTCTGTGAACTTGTTTAGGCAAGAGCTCGGATGCTACTGGCGTTACTTTGCACATAAAGCTCCCACACTCCAGCTTTAATAACCAACACCAAATGTTATAATGAAATGGTTCAGAAGCTTCACATTCACTGTAGCTTACTTATTCTGGTCACCATAGGAACTCTATTAGATATGACTCAGCTCAGTATATAAAAAAAAACACGTCATTTTACCTGACTTGCAGTACAGTGTTTTGTGTTTCAGAGAGGAGCAAATGTGTGAGTCTCGTTGGCTGCGACTCGGACCACTGTGGAGAGTCTGCAACTGTGATACATCCTGTCATATGGACCTGCTGAGTTATGTCCTATATGATGCATGACGCATGACCACTATATACTCACCTTACCATTACATCACTGTCCCCTGAACATGCCGATCATGATCCTTGAATTATTCTCTATCTCACACTGTTAAAGAAGTGAAAAACAATCCCTGGATCTGCCTCCTGATCCGGTACCACAGCAAAATGGAAAGATCCAGTGTGTAAGATTTAGGTAAAAGGGATCTATTGGCTAGAAGATGAATATAGAAAATTCCTAGTGATGTTTTCTCTTGGGTGCAAACACTCACTCACCAACACCATAGTGGATGCTCTGCTCTCCCCCTCGCCTCCCCCATCCTCCCCTGATGCTAAAGTTGCGCATCTGTGGAAGTGAAAGTGCGAGCACTCGGTCAGGACACAAGGAAGACAGGTGAGACATGGAGGGAGAGGCAGTCAGAAGAAGAAGAAGAAGCGGATGCAACAATGTAGACAGGGTGGAAAGAAGGCCAGAACGTGCTACAGAGTTTTGGCAAAGACAATGCAAACAGTGTGACTACTCAGAGCGGATGAAAGAGAGAAGAGTGGAAACAGTTGTAGATATTATGTCGACTTGATGAGCGATTATAAACTGGGTCCAAGTTACATCTTAAGTCATCATGTCTGGGATTGTCTGGTGTGCGGAAGGTGGTGAAAGGCCGCTTCTTCTCAGACTCGTAACAGTAATCTCTGACATGCTCCACGAAGATGCTCTGAAAGGTATTTTATAAACTACCTTTGGATCACTTTGACTTATATCTGCAATAAGATACTTTTTTTTGCCACTTGGGTGCACCAGAAAAAATGTGGGACTTATCGCTCCGGGGTGAGAGGCAAGGTGCACCCTGGACACGTCGGCCAGTGTATCACAGGACCAATATACTATATATATATAGAGATAGAGATAAAGCAAGAGAGAGAAAGAAAGACAGCCATTCACTCACACGTACAGTTGATTTAGAGTCTCAAGTTAACCTGATCCCAATCTGCTTTTTTCTGGACTCGGTGGAAGGAAGCCAAAGTCCCCCTGGGAATCAAGATGAGCTCCTTTTATGCAGTGAGGCAATGGTTGTTTAACACTGCACTACCATGCCGCTCCGTTTAAGTTGAAAAAGTAAGCTGTAAGTGAACATGTTTGAATAGATTTGCTTATTTACACATCCAGCATGCAAGGGAACATTGATTTTCAGTCGTGTAGTAAAAGCTCCAGTGTGTTCATCAGCTGTCTGTGGCTGTTTGGTGCTGAGCAGGTTGTAGTACAGGAGGTTCAGTGGGTTCAGAGCTTATTTGCTGCAAACAGCTGTTTGCTGCAGCTGAAAATAGATGCAATAAGAGTGAAACAAAACTGTTATGTTGTGGATGGACAGCAAAACAATGAGCTGAAATCATGATTTACATCTGTAAAGCAGAGGAGAGCTGCAGACTCGGGTGATAAGTTACTGTAAGTTCATAGGACGCCATTCATCTCATTCACACTTCCAGGGGATTTGTATGCGTTGTTTGTCTAAAATCATCTATAGTGTTCTTTTACCAATCGATTATCTGGATGACTTTTCCTTTCAGGGTTGGAGGGGAAGGGGGCTGTAGCCAATCACAGCTTACATTGTAACAGTGGACACTCTTTCTGGGGTCTCCACAAGTTTGTACACAGTACTTCAGTAGCAGAAAGTCAGTAATATCTATTTTGTATTTCAAATAATAAACACAACCACTACAATAACCAAAATCACATAGATAAAGACAAACACTGTTCGTAGAGTAGAGATCGGAGCTTTATTTCCCACGACATCTAGAAGGATAGATGTTTGCTTTCTGTTCGCAGCCTTCCTGCTCCTTACTGTCCGATATTGCCGTGCATAATCTGTGATAGTCTCCATCACTGTAAGCAGCCCGTTTTGTCCTGTTTGAAATCTATTTGCATTTGAAATGCAGCCAGTTTGCCTCCTCTCATCTCCAACCCAGTGCTCATCAAGTGGTAATGATGAGATCTTTATCACGACGAGGGTGTTCGGTGTGGGCTGCTCCACCGCTCCCTGAGACATTGGTGGGTGACACCATGTATGTGTCAGTTAGCGTGAGGAGGGCTGACACATGCCTCCAACACGGCTGTCGCTGAGCCATAATGGCAGGTTGGAAGCGGGGCCAATCACTTTCTGCACTCAGAAAGGAGCGGCGGTACCTCACTTACCAATCAAGAGGAAGTCAGGGCGTGTAGGACCACGAGAGCGAGAGCTGTGGGTGGGGGGGGCTCCAAACAATAAACATCTTACACAGTAGTAAGATTCAGTGCTGCTCGTCTGAAGTGAGGCGGCTGAGATCTGAAGGGTCCTCCTGCTCCATCTCTGCTCTGACTGTAAACACGGCCTGGATATGTTAATTCATTCCATCTTTTACATGAAACAGATCTATGCTTTGTTGGTTTAATATAGATTTAAAAAAAGATATACATATCAATCTCCTCCTCAACATTGTGGGTGTTGTTTTGCTGTACTTGACTGTTCGTTCTGCCACGTGGGAAACTGCACGAGATAGAGAATCCATTAATTTAAAAGCCCTGGATTTTTATTTATTTTCATATAATAGCTTTCATGTGCCGGAAAAGTGAAGCTGGTTCATTACAAGCTTTTGTTTTTCAAGACCGAAATACCAATCGACGGAAGGAAAGAAATTCAGGACACGCTGTTTCATACATTGAACATTTTCTACATTGGAGAGGCGGTGGACTAGTGGCAGAAACTTGGACTATGGGCAGGAAAGGTCTCTGGTTCGTCTCTGGTTCGACTCCACGGAGAAACAACAAAAAGACGAACCTGGATTGATCTGTCCAAAAATCCAAGAGGATTCTCCCTACCCTGTCTAGTGCCCCTGAGCAAGGCACCTTACTCCCCGGGCGCCGTACATGGTGTCCTGCACCAGATGGGTTAAAAGCAGAGGTTAAATTTCCCTCCTTGCATGAGTGTGCTTTTGCATGTCTGTGCATGTGTTTGGGACAAATAAATGTATCTATCTTAATCTTATCTACATAGTAGAAGATGCAGGACATGACGTATAAATTCCATTGTGGAAATCTTGTGTTGCTGTTTTACAGCACATTGACATTGGCCCTTATTGTCAAACGCTTTCAAATTGCGTTGTCTTACCAAGGTGACATCTTTGTTGGTGTTTTTCTACGTGCGTGGGACCTCTTTGTCATCCTGAGATATTTGTTTTCTTTCCTTTTTTGGGTCGGTCACTTGTAACAAACTGACTCGGACATTTGGGTTCTCACATCCAGCCCCTCCGGAGGTTTTCCAGGAACATGTTTGGACCTCACTGCAGGGCTGAAAAAAACAGCTTAATAGTGGAGGCTTAGCTGACTGGGATAATTACTGTATGTGTTGGCTGATTCTCCCTCTGCTTGTTTATGCTCCATATTCAAAATGCCCCTTTGTACTATTGAGTGCTGGGTCTCTCTCCCTCCCGCCGTTACTCTCCTTGTCTCTCTCTCTCTTTCTCTCCACTCCTTCACTCAAGACGACTATAGCAACAAAGTGGGCCACTTCCATGTTGTTATCATGGTAACAGCTCTTCTGGGCAGTTTTAATGTGTGTTTTACATTATCGGATCTCCTCCAATCTTGGTGCAGCCCTTCGGTCCTTTCTATTTGGCCAGTTAAAATCACATGCAATATTTAACAACCGCGGAGTGCAATGTTTCCTGTTCAGACCTTTTAGGAAGTGTGTGTGTGTGTGTTTCTGTTATTCCCCTTTCAACAGAATCTAGACACAAAATGGACTATTGCATGGAATTTTCCTTCAGGCACTACTGCCGTTTTTCTCTCTCATCTACAAACAAACCACAAACACAACGTCTGGTATGTTCTGTACATTATAGATTGAAATACTGAGTGTATCTTCAAATGCAGCCACACTCTGATTATCCTCTGTCTGCATTGAGTAGGGGTGGTGGGGGGGGGGACCTTAGCAGCCTGCAACCAAAAGGCATTTAGATGTGTGTGGCAGTTAGCTCCCCTAAAGCCACAGTGACACAAGCCCTTCTTATGTGTCAATATAAAGGGATTGCCACAGTCTGGGTGCAAGACAAAGAGCTCTCATTTCTAATTCCTCACTGTGAAGAGGGGATGACGATAAGGAGGAGAGCGGATGGCACCAACAATAAAAAGGAAGATGGCAAGGGGAAGTATAGAGGAGGCTAGGTGATGATTTGGAGTATTTATACGTACTGTACTGTAAGCTGGCCATTGCCCATAACACCATATGATTTTTGTCTCAAGGCCTTTGCACACTAGACGTATTTATTTCGTTTTATTAATCTTTATCCCCCTCCAGTCACTGCAAGCTTTCACATCAGCAGCAGAATTGAACTGCATGATATTGAAGCTTTAAAAGATTAATTTTTTTCCAAGGTTTCTCTTCTGACACCTACAAATCCAACCAATCAGACTGCTCCTATCATTTTAAAGCACTAGTATGAGAAGTGCCAAACCCTCTGCATTCTGATATAAGTGTATTTCTTCATTTATCTAAAATAATTGGCTCACAGTTACTTTAGTCTTTTAAAAGGATGATGTAGCCGACTTGAAGCTGCTGTCGTGGGAAGTGAATGAACCAAATGCAGCTGTAAACAAACAAAGGGGACCTCAAGTTACCTTATCAAGAAACTCAAAATCAATCCTGAAGCAGTTGTGATACAGTGTAAGCTCCTGAAACCAGCAGTTCTCCTCTCTTCGCTTAATGTGAATAGTCACAAAATTCACTTTGGAGTTGTGTCGTTTATTTGTGTCACGGTTGATGTGCAAATGCCTCCATTTAGTGGATGTTTGTTGACAGATACATTCAGTTTTCTGTCACTGCTTCATAAAAAAAGCAGACTTGCGTTTTGCCAGTGAAACACTTTAAACGTGAAGCAGCAGGAGACAGTTTGCATCAGCTCTGATGTGACAGCAGGAGGCCGATAACAATGAGATCAAATTGAAAAAAAGTATTTATATGCATGTTTTTTTTAATGTGGACCCCTTGTGCATAGATGGAATTTTAATCTCGTTTGGGAACAGTGGCCATTTACAAGGACGACTATATTTTAAGAGAGGTAATTACTACTTTCTGCAGCATTTGGGATTCAAAACCCTGATATAAATTCTGCAGAAATGCAACTGCTTTTCTAAGCAGGACCAAGCGCCCTGCAGCTCACTGCGTGCTCACAGTCACCTTTCCCACTCAATACGTCTTCTGCTTTAAATGTCACGGAATCTCTTCAACTAACTCCATAGTTTGTCGATATATTTGTTCTCATCATGAAAAAGCCACTGTAATTACTTACGGAATACGCCAATATGGTGTGTCAAAGTTACCATGGTAACAGTTCTTGGCTCCTTGCTTTGCCTGTGATGTGCCAAATCTGTGGCGTGTAACATACCCCAGGCGAGTACTTCCCTCCCGAAAAAAAAAGAACGCAACATTCAACACCCCTTGTTTCCAAATAATCCTTAAATGATGATTCAACACGGGAGCTTGGCATCACCTCCTCAGCCTCCATTTATGCAAATAGAACAGGCCTCAGTCCCCAGGACAATTGGTTTGTGAGCCTGTCTGGGTGAAACACTAAGATATCAAATCAAGATATGAATGAAGAGCTCAAATCCCAGACCTACGGGGGGGGATGGAGAACATCTAGAATCCAGTTCTGGAAGGACCCTGCCCCTGTTTTCTCTGCAGCAGTCACCGCCACAAGTGCAATATTTTCATTTTAACAGACTGTCTCAGCCGATCATGTCAACTTGTTTTGCTTGCATAACACAATGTCGTGTGGTGACATTAAAATGGGGTCTTTTTTGGAGGCTCGGCATTACTCAGCTGAGAGTGGGTAGTTAATTGTCGGGGAGCTGCCTGTGTGTTTTTGGTGCGACACAATAAAGTGTAATGCGATGAAATATGCCGTTCCCTCATAATCTCTATTTTAACAAACAAAGGCCAAAGACCATTTTTTTTAGGGCGGGCTGGGATAAACGCTTCTTAGAGACGAGAGAGAGAGAGTGCTGCAGATTCTCGAAAGATGTGCGTGATACTATCCTCGAAAAACGTATAAATGCCTTTGCCTGTGCTCTCTGCATAAACAACAATAGAGCGTGTCACTGTGCTGTGATTTAATCTGTGCGGTTTCCAAAAATGGCTGCAGGAGGAGACCCAGTAGAGCTTCCTGACAAGATGCAATAAACGTCTGGCTCCGGGTGCAGCCGCAAATCTGCTGATAACTTTCTCCCACACTTTTAGAACTTGTGCTACAAAATGACTTCTTTGTCCCCGTATGGTGCCACGTTAGATTTTGTTGGTAGATTATTGCATGCTCATTCTATTGTGTCCATCTATTATTTCATCCAAGTGCAGACAGAGGTGAGGAGTAGCCTTTTCCTCTATCTGAATAAAAAGATTGGCAGCATGTTGAACCTTCATCCATTATAGATGTTCACCAGTGATATAAATATATATATATATATATATATAAAAGACGCCATCAGCACATTAGACCTACACTCAAGCATCGGCCATTTAACCTCGTCACTCCAGTGAAACCACCTCTTGCCATGACTACATGTAATGTGTTAAATGTTACTTGGTCACAAACTCAAGGTGAGCGTATTAATAAAGTGTGTGCTTGTTTTAGACAGAAAGACTCAAGTGCTCACCTCTGTGCGTCTCTGCACTCCAGCTGTATTTAATGAATTCAGCGGTGATTACACCCACAGCTATTTCGGGAATGGTTTAAGTCAGAGATATTGCATCTTGACCCACATGAGGTGATCACAATGCGCACTCGGGAGGATTTGGAGCTCGCTGGGTCTGTATCTCATGCAGCTGTGTGTGACGAGAGTGTCCTCGGCTCCAGGGATGAAAAGCTAAACCTCAGAATCTAGTTTTAATTTGTTGCTCCTCTCTGTGATCTCATACTGCGCATTCACCTTCGCATAAAAGGTTGCAATCGTCTGAGTTGTCTATCCAGGAAAAGGTCATTGTGGGATGAAAATCAATAACCTTAATATAATGTCATCATGCGTATTCTTCAGCACTGAGCAGAAAACATTTCATTTTGATGGTGATCCAAGAAACATTGTGAGATCGGGCGTTTCTCAACATTTTTATTGATTTGAAATCAGACATGTTAAGGGGACTGATATTTATGAGTTTGTGCATGTGGTGCAGATCAAAATGTGGATCCAGTGGATTTAAATGTTGTTTCATAAGGGGACTGTCGGCTATATTTTGCTATAGTCACTATAGAAAAGGTGTCAGTAAAATATTTAAAATAAAAAGCGAGATGAGCAAGATGCAGATAAAATGTGACTAAATACAACGTAATGGAGAAAAGAAGAGTGTGGGGCTAAGATGACCACATGGGACTTTCCCAGCCCCAGTCATATTTTTTGCTATTTCTGTGCAAGGACAAAGATGCAGGGGGACAGACAGGGAGAGGCAGAGGGTTAGAAAATGTGTGTGCCAGTTTTCTGAAGCGTGTGCTCCCTCTTCCTGCTCCTGTGGTGCTGTAAGCGTGTGTGTGTGTGTGTGTGTTGTACAGTGTGAGGGTCACCCAGTAAGAGACTGCAGTGAGGCTCTCAGTCATCCTCACACCTCGCTCCACTTTTACCTGACAGTCCATCTGTCTACATATTTACCAGCGGATACTGATTCCACACTGTAAACAAATTAAAATATGCAAATCTTGTACCTGAATGCGAGGTACCATGCAGGATGAGCTTGGAAATTTAAATGAGCCTAATGAGTATTATACCTACAAAGAGCAGTAGTGAAAGAGAGTTGAGGGAAAAAAGCAGGTTTATAGTTTGAATGCCAAGCTGATTCATAATTGTGAAACCTCAGTGTTTTACCTTTTTATGCAGATTTCTATTCGCAGACCTTTTATAAAACCTTAACACATGATCAGATATTGTTCCCTGTTTTGACAATCTACAGAGAAAGCTTAAAATGTGTTCTCTTCTGCTGTCTTTGTCCATTTCAACCAAATATATAAATTAATAAATTCTTAATACTGATTAACATTGTAGTCTGTCAGGAAATAATTTACATTGTGCAGGATTAGTTTTTACTGTCATATCAGAACACCACAACACTACTCACCATTACTTGCACATTTTTCTTCCTCTCATGGTTACATATCAATTTTGCTCACACAACATTACCCACTTCTGTGCACATTATATTTTATCTTTACTTTACATTTTTGAGTAATGATACATATATATACATATATGTCACATTTTTATATTAATATCATATGATATACCTATTCATATCTACCCATCTTAATTTATACATATTTCATATGTTTAATTTTATTGTGAAGCATTTGAGCTGAATTTTATGTATGAAAGGTATAGTTGTGTATTTCGTTCATTTGGTCCACTAATTTCATTGCCTTATTTTTACATATATTCCTCTGATTTGTTGTTGCCATGGTCACAACTTTCCTATTAACCGTGATTACACATGTGTGGGCATCTTGTAAATGACCATGAAAAGGCAATTGTTTAATATAAGCTATAGATAGTGTGTTGTAGCACATTCACACATTGTGAATATTTAGTGCCTGTGTTGCTGCATTGTTGTGTTTTCATTTAGACTAACATGAAAGTAGTTGCATAATTTGTATTTATTTTGACACTGTACTTTTTTACTGAAGAATGGCACTTCAAGGTTTTTTTAAGAGAGCTTGAAGCCCCATGTCAAGTAGGAAGAAAGTTGCTAAACTAGCTTTAACTTAGACTGTTTTACCAGCTATCACCGGAGGCAGGACATGATATGAAAATCCAGCTGCAGAGATCACAGGGTTTTGTTTACAGCACGTCAACAGCTCTCAAATGTTTCTGTAGATATTTGTATTTTTTGGTGTTTTGTAACCATCAAATATAAGAAAACATCAGCAATGCGCCCACTCCTGCTTTATGCCACTTTTATTTGGAGGCTGGCAAGAAAGCATCCCCAAATTTGTCTAGATCAAGTGAATATCCAGACTTCAGTGCATGTCTGAAAGCAGCTACTAACAACAGTGTCAGTAGTTTGGTTTTTACCTCAGTCTCTATAGGTCTTGTGAAATTCCCATTCACATTTTTGCTTTACTTGGGTTTTCCACTGTTAATGCTTTATGAGCTATTACTGGGTGACAACATCTACACTGTTTGTCACATTTATGGAGAGTAAGCTTTTTTATCTGTGTAAAAAACAAACATCACACAGCAACAGACGTGAGTTAATGTCATGAAAAACTGCAGGATGATGATATACTGTGATGATAAGTGAGACTATGTCCAAAGAAGGCTCCAGGCCCACATTAAAGGGGAAATACACACACACACACACTCACACACACACACACACACATTCACACACACACACACACACACACTAGAATGCACATAGTCGTTGTGTATGATATCAGATGCCTATATCCTGACAGGCTGTTAATGTGCTACAAGCTGCTTCAATGACGAACTGAATTATTTCAGACGCTGCCGCTTGTCTGAACACATCAATGCACATAGGAGCCTTCCACCTCCTTCCACTCTGTCCTCTACATGCATGCATTCTCGTGCACGTTCACAGGAACTCCATCTGCGTTGGTCTCACTTCGCTCTCCCCTGGTGGAGCGGGGGGGCTGGGGTCAGGAGACCGGGCCCGTCAAGTCCCAGCCTCTAATTGAAGGTGTCACGGTCGTGTCCCCACCTCGTCTTTCCCAGCCTCCCCGCTCCACTCTGGGCAAATATAGCAACAGGCACCACGGGGGAGAGTCAGCGCTTTGCGACCATGTTTTTTTTGGCATCTGCATGGTAGAATGGAAGGAATTTTATCCCTTTTGATCTGTGTTTATCGTCTCCAGGGCTCCACTAATGAAATTATGGGGAGAGTGTTTCTTAGACTCTGTGCGCTCTGTTGTTTATCTGTGTCCTTCTTTAACTATCATGTCTTTTGTGTTAACAGCCTTTTTTTACTTTATCTTGGACAACATAAAAAGAACATTATTTGACCAAAAGCCCAAATAATGCTTGATCAGACACAAATACAGTGATAAATCTTATCAGTTAGAAGAATTGAAACATGTATTCACTAACACTGTTATCTTTGGTGTCTCATAAAGGACGTGTGTGGGCTTCAGGCGGTAGCATCGTTTCTAACCAACTGTCATATTCCAGAGCCAGCGTCCGGGCAACAGTGTCGATTTCGAAAGATTTTAAGGACTTAATGAAAGCAGGCAAGAAAAGCATGAAAATGAACACAAACTTGTTTTCAGTCACAAATGACTGTACAGTGTTTTTATTGCCCTGTGTCTAGACAGGAAATATAAACATGCAATATGATGGAAGGGGCTGCCCAAGGGATCTCCCTGCTAGCTCAGTATTCAGGCCAGAAGGAGGAAATGCTAATGATGAATGAGGAGCTCTTAGTTGTTATGTGTCATTAGGATCATAATTCTGTTGTTGGCATGACTGGAAGAGGAAAGAGGAAGTGAAGCTCAATTTGCTGCTGTAGTCTGTGTTGAGTGTTGTTGGTATTGATTTGGAATCTCCATTTACCTTCATTTGACCTGTTTATATATTATGTTCTTTTTCAAAGAGCAAGGTAATAAATACTAGATGGATTTTCAATAGGATTTTAAAGAAACATCAGCCATGCTTCTGTATAGAAAGATGGACGCCATCACTGCCGCCGAAAAGTGAAGCCAAAGTGTCTTGTTCGCCACCTGGTGACTGGCTGCAGTATAGGTCATGAACCCTGCCTCCTCTATGTTAGGGGATGGGACATGGATCAAACTAAATAGTCAAAGCACGTGTCTAATACATTTTCTTCAGCGATGGTTTGTGTCATTTGATGATATAAAAAAAAACTTACCGTGGCTCCATCCCCGATCGCTAGTGGGAGAAGCTTGATCCATTAAATGTTTGGCTTGGGTTAGAAAATGACTTCAATCATTAATTTAATCTCAGAACTGTTGCCAATTATTTTCTGTTGATAAAATTGATCAACTAATTGCTTTAGCTGGGGTCATGTATCTTAATTGAATTCATTTTAATTTTGCATTTGGTAACTATGTTGCATGACCACGTGTTTGTCCATGTACGTGCACGGGTTTCCTGTTACAGACTCCGTATGAGCTGTTGCTGGTGAGAAAGGACCAACATATCTCTCTGCAGAGCAGGGAAAGTAAGCAATGCATCAACCACACCCCGCATGGCAACGGACAACACGACCGCTCACACCTACTCGCATACTGTACACGCACATGCACGGACTCATCTATGGTGGACGGCTGCTGTGTCTTTCACACGCTGCAGTCTGTTTCCATCTAGCAGATAATACAAAAGCACATTATCTCTGCAACACCCTTGCAGGCTCTGTAATGCAAACTGAATGTCAGACAGACACGGTAGCCTTGACAAGTCAGTTCAGGCTGTGTCAACAGCTCTTTGATCCGGGGCCGGCAGTGTGGACGGAGCAGATCCCTTTGGAACAGTGTGGCGGTGGAAACCGTTGAGTGAGAAATTAGGCTTCCATCTGTAAGAGAAGCTTTTCACGAGGAGCCACAGCTACCTAGACAAGGTCATGCTTGTCTAGGTTAAGCTAATTTGTGTGAAATGTGGCTGGGAATTTGTGCGTCTGCAACATAGAACCAATGGAAATCATGGGCATTTCTTTGTAAAGAATATGTTTATTAGGGGAGGCTTTGAGGGACACGTCTGCAATGTATTCAAAGAGGGATTCTGAACCGGATCCAACCCAATATGTAATGCTTTCTTCCTTGGGTCATGCTTTTGTGACATCAAAGTTTACAATCAAACAAAAATGAATTCTTGAACATGCATCCCTATGATAAGAACTACGTAAGAGGACAGCAACCATCTTTGAGAAAATAGTATTTGATGTGTATTTAGACTTTTTAGTTCAGTCCATGTCCCATCAACTCACATGGAGGAGGAAGGGCCTATTCTGCAGCTAGCAACCTAGGGGAGATGGATCCACTTTGGCCTCATTTTTTGGGAGCTGTCATGTCATTCATTCTTGTGCATATTCTGTGGTCTGCTCTGATGAGTTCCTTGTAGCCTGTAACCTTGACCTAAAACTGCTGCTGATAGAATTATGTAAATCTTTGTCGGGTCAATCAATCAAACAGACTTTTATTCATGGCGTCACCTGAAGGTCAAAGGTTTTACATTGAGCACCTTGGGTTATGTCTAAATATAAGTGAGGGTATATACTGTACATGCATTCAGTGGAAAGTTCCTTTCAAACTATCAAATAACTGAAGACAAAAGGTGAATGTGGGCATTCATATATCATCAAATCATCCATTCAACCTGTGTGACATGTTAAAAGGGATACAAGTCAAGCTCATGCATTTCCATTTTCACTGACATATAGTCCCCTGTTTGCTCAGTAGGATCATGAGTTATTTAGTGCAGGAGACAGCAGAAGTGCTGACCACATATACTATATATAATAGGTATAGGCTTCTTTATCTCCCTCTGATCTCTTTGACTTTACTTGACTTTTTCAGGTTTAGAAATACATCATCAGTCACTCACGCAGACTAAAAGTTTTGTGGATGTGCATGTATCCATGGATTAGTCTATGCATGGCTACGCAAACAAAACAAAGTGTCAAAAAGCCCTTTTATCAGCAATAAGGTCTGACTCTCAGGAGCAGAGCGGAAAAGGTCAACTCATTGTTGCTGAAACTGAACAGGGAAAAAAGTCAGCGATAAAAGAACAAGAAAGCATGGGTGGCATCGGAGGTAGCAGGTGCTAATTGAAACCATCTTGCAGAAAGAACAGAATGCCATTTCACCACAGCTGCTGCCTTTCGGGGTTTGTTCTCCCTTATTCAGCTCCAAATGGTACGTGCCAGGCGCTCGACAGGCTGACTAATCGCTCGACGCAGGCCTGAATGCAGGCATGTGGATTAACTAGGCTAATTAGTCAAGCACTGAGATGCCCAGTGATGAGAAGAGTCATGCTCCCTTTCTCAGCCGAGTACCATTTAATCAGCAATAAAGATGCTGCAGCAACACTACAGTTTACTGACTGCTCCGCTGCTTACAAAGGCCAGGTTTTCTGGCTCAAGCCTCTTGACCTCAATACAGCATGACTGTGTTTCTCTGGGGCTCTGCAGTTTTCGTGCTACAAAAATAAATTTCTGGTCGGCTTAAGAGAGGGACAAAGAGTGAGGATGTGTGTGTGTGTGTGTGTGTGTGTGTGTGAGAGAGAGAGAGAGAGAGAGAGAGTGTGTCTCTGCATCTTTGAGGAGGCTGAATGTGTAAAGCTGCTTTCAGACATATTTTCACCAGAGGAGGTGCACGCATATATCTGAGTGAGACATGCGTAGATTCTGTGGACTTTTGCGACAGATGCAAAAGTGAAAAAAAAAATTAAAACAAAACAAATATCTCCTGGTGAAAAAGCAGAGTCATACAAGTAGAAGACCCCAACGAAGATGTTAAGAGAGTTTGTGGTGATAAGACCTGATGACGGTGTCGGGGTGTTGTAAACATGATCACGTGATCTCAGCAGCAGAGTTAATATCACTTCCTGCCCCTGTCTTCTACACCCGGCTGCTCCACCTCTCGCCTGAACAATGCGGAGGAATTGATTCTGCGTTGTGCATGTGTAACTACAGGTAAACTCCATAACTGATTCTCCGGTCCTCTACCCATAGGCCTTGTCTTAAAACAGCTTAAGTGTCCATCTGTGAGTTTTCTCCCAACAGCTGTATGAGTGTGTGCATATTTGTGTGTGTGTGGTGTGTGCACATGCCTATCTATAGTAAGGGACAATTATGTTTCAATACCATCATTGTGAGGACATTTTGACATTGTGAGGAAGTTTTGGCCGGTTTTAGGGTTAGGCATTAAGTTGTGAAGGTTAAGGGCTTGTGTGTGTGTATGTGTGTGTGTGTGTGTGTGTGTGTGTGTGTGTGTGTGTGTGTGTGTGTGTGTGTGTGTGTGTGTGTGTGTGTGTGTGTGTGTGTGTGTGTGTGTGTGTGTGTGTGTGTGTGTGTGTGTGTGTGTGTGTGTGTGTGTGTGTGTGTGTGTGTGTGTGTGTGTGTGTGTGTGTGAATGAATGTGTGTACGTGTGTGTGTGTACGTGTGTGTGTGTGTGAATGTGTGTGTCTGTGTGTGTGTGTGTGTGTGTGGTGAGAGTGGTCCTGTCTGTTCTTGACAACTTGGCTGCTGTGCTGTGAACTTTCCCCAGCTGACCCAGGATCAGATCATTGACTCATTAAAATGAGAAGAGGGAAACATCTAACTACTTTGTTGTCTGCCTGCCGACTCACAATCAGATAATGCAAAGTCACAGTCAAAATCTACTTATTGCCTCCTGTCTCAATTTGTTTCCTTCCATTGAATTATTTTCACACACTTCCTCTCTATTCTAGATTAAACTTATTTGCTGTTTTTGTCTTATCTTGTTTTATTACTATACCAGTTTGATATATAATCAGCAGAGTCTCTGATGCCTCTTCTATCTGTAACCGTGTGCTACAATACCTCAGACTCATTTGTTACTGCTATAATGTCACGATTTACTACCTGGTGTTTTCATGCTCACAATAGGCTGTGATGATTCATGTAATTTAGGCGTTGTGTTTGTTCATTTGACTCGAGTTAGACTTCTCTTATCACAGGGGTAGAAAGATGATTCATGCATAAATTCACATGATTCATTCAGCTCAGCGAGGGCACCATTAGTAAAAACATTGTCAAGTGCTGTTGTTATCGAAGCTGAAGTCTTGCATCATTTTACAACCTGAAAATGGTATTTGTTTGTCATGATTTACATACCAAAATGAAATGTAACAGTAGGGTCTTAAAGTCAGCAAAGTGATGCAGTGACGTCAGTTTTTTAATGGTAATAAATTAAGTTACATGAAGTTGCACATTAGTATTAGCCGTCAAGCTACTGGTCAAAAAACCCTGTATGTGGATAAAAAAAAAAAAAAAAAAACGGAGGGTATTTTTGTAACGTCTTTTTTAATACTAGTGAACTCAGCTTTTCATTGAAAGAGAGAACATTGCCTTCTATTATTTCAAAAGTTACATAGAGTCACTTTAATGCTGGGAACACTGAAAAATGGAAAAACTTTCACTCGGTGGCAAAGAAGAATCCACGGCAGTGTCTGTGTGAAGTACGTGGCTCAGAATTCTGAAGCTCATCTGCATGTAGGGTTGTTGCTGTAGGAAAATGCAAGAAAACTAATCATTAAGTATAAGAAGAAGTCAAAGTATAAGAAACTGCACGAGGCAAGACAAAGGTCAAGAGGAAACATCAAAGCCTGCCACATCGTATTGAGTTGACATTAAAGCCTTCCAGTTGTCTTTGTGCCTGTAGCTTCACATAACTTATGGCCAGAAGTGGAATTTGGTGCTCATTGGTTTGCATCTTATATAATCCACAGTATTATATAACATTTGTATATACTCACTGAATAGTGTTTTGACGAAGGTCGTTGTTTTGTAACACGTTTAGTTCTGGCGTCTCTTTCATTTTGTGTTTGAGTGAGAAAATGAAAGGCGGTGAAAAGATGAAAAACGAGTGGTTGAGAGGATTTATGGAAAGTGAGTGAAATGAGGGGGAAACAAAGTCAGTTATTTATGTTTCCAAATGTCCTGAGACAAATTTAGCCTTGACTTCACTGGTCGCAAACAAATTGGTTGAGGACATGCAGTGCCGCAGGAGTGGAAGATGCTCTGATGCTGATGTGTGGTATCAGCCTGTCCCCGGGCATCAGACTTGGACTTGGCCGTGACCTTTGCCATTTTCCCAACCGCCTGTTCTGTGTGTGTAGGCTGTGCACAAAGAAGCCACAGTCAAGTAATCCAACACCTCTAGCGACTGACTGGGTTTGAGAATGTATGCTTGTACGGGTTTTCCGTCACATGTATTCATTTGCTTACAGCTCCCACTGATAGTTGCTCCTTTGTATGATCTAATTCAGTCCTGTCTGTGTCAGTCTGACAGCTACTGTGTGGACCACAGCCACACAGACTCATTACTTTACTACCACTGTGACACCTGATACATGGACACAAGGGGCTCTGAGCCAGACCACTGCAGGCGATACATCACTTGCTAGTGTGTGTCTGTGTGTGCGTGTGTCTGTGTGTTTCCAGAAAGATGAAGAGACATGAGAACCAGACGTGTACACTGTATGTGTAAACATGTTTACACTTTTTTTATGTTTGCTTGCCTGCGTATAACAATGAGCATCTATCTGCATTTGTGTGCATATGACAAATGGCATAAATGTGTATTCACATTATGTATGTAGTATTATAATTATTTATTTATTTGTATAGCCCTCATCTCAACAAGGTTACAAAGGGCTTCACAAACAAGAATAATGAATAGTAATACAAATAATTCAATTCAGTTCAATATTAAGGGCCAACTCATAACAGACACAACAGTATGTATCTCCCAGCTTAATCCTATGTATTTGTGAGCATGTCTGAGTCATATTTAATTCATGGGGCAGTATCACTTCTCCCATGTGTGACTCAGAGATGTCTGGCAGCCAAACACTCCCACCTGTAGTTTGGAATAATTGATCCAGTCCCCCTGTGGTCATTTCTTATACAAACACTATTAGTGCTGCAAAGAGTGTGGGCTGAATGTACATGCACGCTTTTTTCAGCATGTAAGAGACGACGTCGAAAAGTGAAGCTGAGAGTTTTGAAAAGCAAGTAGTTATTATCCAAGAAAGACTGTGTGTACTTTGTCATAAATAAAATAATTGAACAAAATGTGCAGGTACATGAAGATGGGGCAGGTTTGGGGATCGGAGTTATTACAATTCATCCTCTAGGGACCAAGGTCTGCACAAAGTTCAGGGCAATATAATGAGAAAAATAAAATCCCAAACCCACATCATCATCCATAGAGCCATACCGTTAGCATATTTTTTGAATTACAGTTTTTACTGTCCTCTTGTGGAGCTCGTTCCTGCAGAAAAAAACACCAGCGTACAACCTGGGGGCATCCTCTTTATTGTCTGGGTTAGGGCTGGGCAGTGAAAGAATATCAATAGTTATAGCAATATAACTAAAGTCCAATATATATATCGATATAATGCTTATTTATTGTGTAAGAACAGTGAGGAGGTTTAACAAGTAATAAATCTTTCTCTGATTTGTGAATTGTTTTGCTGATTATCAAATGTTTGTCATTATTTGCTCATAAAGAGATAGTTTAAAACAACAACCTTCACCCAGGAGCAAAAATCTGTCTTAGAAATGTTATCCTGATAAGGAGTGAACAGGAGGCAACATTTTTCCACTTCTGCGAGCGTTTGATTCGTGTGTGTCTTCTGTAATAAGCTATCCAGACATGCATAATCCAACACAGAGCGAGCCGAGGGTATAAAAATACAACTACAGTTTGGATACCTGACCCGAGGCCTCTGGACCCATCTGGATCACTCAGGCCAGGAAGGGTTGGAAATTTCCAGTCACTGTGGCTGGGTTAAACATTTTTTTATAGTACGATTCACATGTCTGTAATTGGAAAAATATGAAATACCCATGTGGTAACACAAACTCAGTGCAGCTTACAACTACTTTAGGCTCAAGTCGAGTTCGGGTCGGATTCAGTTGGTTTACTCTCAGACTCGGACGGGTTCAGACAGAGAAATGCATCCAGAGCCACATGTTGCCAACCTGCATCACAGTTCTGGGGAGAGGCTGAGGGACAGTTCGACCACATAAGCACTGTGACGCAGTTTTACATAGAAAAATTCACCTTGAACGCCTCCTCTCAGCCAATCAGATGCTATGAGGCCCTTTCCTCAGTGACTGAATATAAACACAATGATTCACTTGCGTCTGTCGTGATTGTTTTGCTTTGTTAAAAACTGAGCAGCCTCCCTGCTGTGTTGAATCTCCTGAGGTGTTTTCTTCTCTCTTCCCTGCGATTCTCGTGTCCCATGCAGAAATTGCATAATTCCTGACATATGCATATATATAAACAATCAAACACACACACACACACGCTCATCCATATTCATAGAGCACAATATTATGGTGATGGAGATAATTGCCAGACACAAACAGAATTCTTAGGAAGTTTTACTAATTCCATGCACTCTCCTTGAGGAAACACAAGCAGGAGGAAATGTATTCTGCTCTTTTCTGTTCTCATCATCATATCTTGTCTCTCTCTATCTCTTCATCTTTGCTCTATTCGTTCGCCCGTCCCATCCCATCTCTTCTCTCCTTTTTCTTGTTAGTCAGTGCATCAGTGGAACATCTTTGCTGTTGCTTTCAGGGTCATGTAATCACTGTTAGTTCTGCAAATGGGGTCTGGACGTCTTTGTCCTTTATGAGTCTAAAGCATGCATTATTGAATGTATGTGCTGAAGTAGAGTTTCCATGCCTTTGTTGTAGCCGTGGCTCTGTTTGCTTCCTCCCTCTGCAGGTGAACACTGTTTGTCGGCATACAGTATGTCACACACACTGCATCTCCCTCGGGTGGTGGAAAGAGGACAGGGACCTATATTGTGATATACTGAGGCAATTAAGTTAGCTACAGTGTTGTCCCATTGTGTAACTGTGAACCGAGCTGAAATAAAACATAAAATACAATTAGGAAATGAAACCAAAATATGTAAAAGGAATATAAAAATACATACAGTATGAGATTTGTAGTGTCTTATACGTATAGTGTGTAACACGATATGGACCCATTTCCTGATACATCGGCAGAAATAACCAGATGGGAATCTGAATCCAGTGAATTTGACTTCAGATAGTTAACTTAATATTTCCATCCACCCATCCTTGGCTCATTTGAGATCAGTTTACCGGTGGCAGACGGCTAAGCAGGGTGTTCCAGGGATCCCTCTCCCAAGCCACATTTTCCAGCCCCACTTGGGGATCCCAGGCTAGATGGGATATGTCGTCCCTCCAGAGAGTTGGGGGTCACTGCCCACCTGGGCGTACCCGGTGAACCTCCATTGGAAAGTGCCCAGGTGGCATCGTACTGGCTCTTCTGTTAGATGCCTGAACAACCTCGACTGCCTCTCGACGTGCAGGAGCAGCAGTTCTACTCTGAGCTTACCACAGATGTCCAACTCATTTTGGTTTCCTGGATTCGTGATCACTAATATTAGATCATATATGATATAAAATTACCTGAGACATTAGATAGGCAGCTATTACTTAGATATGGCTAAATATCTCCAAGCAGACAGATTTCTATTCTCTATATCTTCATTGTGCATTGCCCTATTGTATGATGAAAATGATGGAAACCGTGGGATCTCATTGGCTAATGTAAGTTCTTTGTGTGAACAGCCAATGGAACTATTACAGGAGAAACGCCAGGGCAACTCAAATCTCTGTCCCAAAATATCCACAGGCATATTCTGTAGAAAGGCCACTGCTTGGCCTCTCTGACTGTCCTCACTGTCAGTCCGTCTGCAGTCACAGGCCATCCATCTGCACCGGCCTCCGGAGAGAGCTGGTGGGTATGGGTCATGTGACCTGGGGCTCTGGGAACTTCAGATGTGTCACTCTCTGCAGCGGTGGGAGTTCAAAGGTCACCATCGAATTTGGAGATCTCTGGAAGAGAAATGAAACTTGTATGAAATATTGCTTTTTCTGCTTCTGTGGCGGTGCTGACAGACATTGTGTACGCATGAATATCACATCTGGCCACAGTGGGGACTTAGATTAGTGCTGGACAGAGATGGAATTGGCCTGAAAAGCCTCATGTCAGGCAGTAAACGTGCAGACTGATGAGCTGTGCAGATGAAATCGTGTGTGTCTCGGCTTGAGAGCAGGAGGCTTGTGAAAATGATCTGGACGGTAAACAACAGAGAGATATCGTTTCTCTTTGACCCTTGAACTCCATCAAAATTTGACGAGAACTTGACACAGGCTACGAGTGGGTCTCTCGGCTGCATGCGGGCTACAGTGCTTCCCGTTGGCCCCGATGTTTGATTCTCTCTGGCTCTCTCCCAGCCTTTTTCCACCTCTCTCATTCAACACTTACACAGGCTCGTGACAGGAATAGCTCTTCATTCATCATTCACCGGCATGTGATTATGTATGTCATGGTGTTGGTACATGGACACGAGTCGCCTGTGTATTTATAGTATCCACTGGCCAGGTGTGGAGGAAATGTCTTCCCTCTTTTTCATCCACGCTGCCACAGTGGGGTTCGATACACCTTGTTCCAGTTCTGGCTGGAATTGAGCCTAAAAATAACCATGCAAGGACAAACACCCTCCTCTCCCCTCTCTTCTCGCCATTTTCTTTTATTTTTTTATTTAGTTTGTTTATGAGTGTCAGCTTTTGTCATTTTCAAAGCTGTCTGCAATATTTTGCCACTAAAATTGATGTAGGTGCTAGAGTAACACAGTTGTTTGAGCAGATAAAGACATTTGAGACTTCCTCGGAACATCCATCTCTACAGTCGCAGGAAGACTTGACCCCTGGGGACTTGGTTCCTCCATCTCCGCCCGTTCATCCCTTCTCTCGCACTCGTCCCTGCTCTCCTCCTGTGGATCTCAGATCAAAGCTTCAGTTCTCTTTGTGTTCATGTGCACTCTGGGGGCCAGATCAATTGAATGTGTCTGGAGGGTATTGAGTTGGACTGGCGCTACAGGTGTCCGGCCTTGTCTACCTTATCTCCACTGCAAGCCTTTTCTTCTTGGCTGCAGCGCTGCATAATTCTATTAACAGTGGCTTGCTAGGCACCCAATTTCACCAGATTACCCAGGGCCAAATCCACACTTTAAAGAATCAGTGGCGGGAAGATAGGGGGATAGAGGATTGGAGAGGTGCAGAAACGCCACCTGCATGCAACACTGCATGCGTGAAAACGTGCCACAAAATGGCTTCCCGTAGAGATAAACGCTCAAATTATGCACGCAAGCGTAGTGTATAATGCGCTTTCCCCCTTTTTTTTTTCACTCGAAATAAAGTGTTTATGTTGTGTAAGCTGCTCTGTAATGCCAAAGCCCCTTATCTATGTGCTTATGCAATTAAGCTGCTGAAACAAAGCCCAAGGTAATTAATCATAATAGCCCTGATGATACAGGATGTCACTATGTCACCTCTGCTCCTGCTGCTTCACTCCGTCCTCTAAGACGCCCGTACCACCTGGAGACTGAGACTATTCCCACTATTGAGTTTCCCTGGGCTGGAGTCACATGAAACATTTATTATAGTTGCATTGAATTTACAGAAATCGTCTTAATTAGGTTCTTCGTCCAGGGCTTTAAGTGCATGTTTCTTCTGTTGTTATTCTCTCTTTATATGGGAGTGTGGATAAACACATTTTTATTGATTAACACAGAGAAAGAGTAGATGTCGAGTGTATGAGGAAGCGTTTCTTATTATTCCTTATTGGTCGGCACATTTGATGCCCCACGAGCTCCCAGCATGCATCTGTGTTTCAGCCACTGCAGCATGATGATTCCTTAAAACAGTTTTTAGATTAATTTGAGTGTGAGTTTGAGTGTGTGTGTGTGTGTGTGTGTGTTTGTGTGTGTGTGTGTGTTTGTGTCAGGCAAGCTTAGCCAGACTTAAACAAGACAGAGACAGTGTTTTTTCTCCAACTAAAATCCTTTGCGTTGACTGTTCTACACACATACACTCCAAAACTAGATTGATCCCCTCCACTGTACATAGATTAGCTGCCCCTTCTTCACCTCTGATCTGAGATGAGTGTCAACTCAGTCTGCTCAGCTCTACACTACAGCATGAACAGAAACTGCTCTGAGATCAGCACCAAGCAGAGGTGGCGATGGAACAGAGGGTGTGTGGCTGCGAGTGTGAGAGCTCTGATAGATGGAGGGAGAGAAAGTAGATTGAACGTCATTACAGCCGTGATTCACATGCTGTAAGTAAGCTGTGGAGAGGAAAGAGAGTTAATCCCGCTGAGTAAAAGGGTTTGCTGCAGAGTTGCTGGACCCAGGATGAAAATACAGAGCAGACATCATGTGTTTTTTACTTCTTCTTTGCATGTGAGCAAATATTTTAATTTCATTGACAGCAGAGTGGGCAGCATGTGGGATGGGAGGATTGAAAGTTTGACTTGGGGTCGAGTGGTGGGTGGACATGGTGTGGGAATGAAGGCTCTGAGGTCACTACCAAAACAACTGCTAATATACTCAGTGGTCACAGATTTCTAAAGACTTGCTGGAAAAAAAAGTAAAAAGCTTCTATGCTGTTTTTTGTCTGTTTTTACACAACCTGTGATGAGAAATAAAAAAATAAACTCAAGACGGCTGACTGTGGAAATAAATAGTGTTAATATGAATGAATAATTACTGAATCCACAAATCTGAACTAGGTCCCTCTTAGAATCTATTAACAACAGGAGGTGTTCATCCCAACGTCCATCACACGACTACGCAATAAGGAAACCTGGTTTTGGGGTTTTAATAACAGTTTTTCATCTGTTATGCATTATATCCTTTTAGTGTTAGTCATTTTAAGTTTTTTAAGGGCAGGTGCAATGTTAAACTCACTTTTATTCTGCATTATTATTCTGGGTCTCACACAAGATGGCCTTCTGTACAGTTTTTTTGTCGTTTGTTGCACAATGTCCTGTTCTCTGTGGCCCAAGAAAGATTTCCCCATGGGAACAATGAAGTATATTTGATTTGATGGCATGTTCATATGTACCGATCTGATACAACATCTTAAAAGTAAATTGCAAAAGTATAACTGCAATTTCCTTGTCCCAGAAATCACTTCACTGACAAGTACCTGTTTTAGAGCAGCGAAGAGGAAGTGATTTCCAGTAGAGTAATGTTAGTCAGATCTAGATAAAGCTTTAAGGTATTTCACACAGTGGGTTCTACCTGTACGTAGAACTCAGACTGACTCTGTCATTTTTAAAATGCACATTGTGCAAAAACAAACGGTTCAGACGTCAACAATAGAGCTTAGATTAACAAGTGTTATTATTTTGATGAGCTTAGCAACCCCCTTCTCACTCTCTGCCTAATTTCCTTTTTATTACTCAAATTAATGGATTTGTACTTGAGGTCTAAACTGCTACTGCCTCAGAATTCATCATTCCAATCACCCATCTATCTATCATAAATCTAACTGAGCATCTTGAAACAATAAAGCCTTTTGAATTGACAGTCCAATCCCCTGCTGTTCCTTTGGACTTCTCAGTAAACTAATTTCTCCCGTTTAACCAGTGCCCGTCAAATTTTCTGGCAACTGCGACGTAGCTGGCAGAGTTAGAGACAGAAATCCACACAAACACGAGGGTGGTAGAGCACAGAAGTGCAAATGAACAAGCCGCCAGATTGACAATGAGAGACACAGACAGATTGTGTGAGAATGACAAAGAAAGAAAGAGGAATTTCAACTAATGGCAGGAGAGAATACAGTTGGATACACAGAGTGCGAGTCGGAGAGAGTCGGCTTGTGCTCTGGCTGTCGCAGATGCCCACACTTTTCCCTCCCAAAATCTGCGGAAGGGTTCGAATGTAAATGCCACCGTAGCCCATGTGACAGCAGCATCAGGTGTCGTGTCAGTCGTGTCACGCATTGTGAAACTTTGGACAAGTTCAGTGGGAGACAATGATGCAATCCCAGTCAACCTAACAGATTTTAAAGAGCTGAGGGCTGCAGAACACAGTGACATTATTTGTGTGGGTGTGAGTGTGGGTGCACACGTGTGTGAGTCTGTTTATCTGTTTCAATTTTCTCATGAGTCCATATGGGACAGGCTTCGACTCATTCTAAGAATCATTTGATAATAATTGTCCCTTTGTCAGACAACTTGCATAAAATACTTGACAGAAGGATGTAATACTTTGTGATACAAAATGAGACGAACCGTTCACAATGTTGTATTATAAACTCTCTTCTCTCTCTCTCTTTCCTCTTAGTGTGTTGTTTTGTGGTACACAAACGCTGCCATGAGTTTGTCACCTTCTCCTGTCCCGGAGCCGACAAGGGCCCTGACACAGACGTAAGTTGAAACTTTATACACAACCTCTCCTTTCAGCCTTTTCTCCAAATGTCCAGACACCTGAGGACATCCCTCAGTACACAAAGAGATGTTACAATTACAGGGATACAAGATTATAGGGTGTCGCTCGTTTGCTTCTCTCATCTCTACGCCATTTCAATCAATAATATGTTATGAGACGAGCATATAGCAATATATCACCATATTGATTTGTATCAGCAGGTTTGTGGCATCCATGCGTCAGGTTCGATTACATCGTCCCTCATCAGCCTCTTCTCTGTCCCCCCAGCTAATGCGATGCTGTCAGGGGCAAAGTGGTGATGTTTTATCCGTGTTGGAGTCTGACCTCTGTGGTCCCTCCAGGTGGAATATCTTTGTTTGGGGTCCACGTGTGAACCTGCTGTAAAAGTTGAGCCTCGCTCTCCTCTTCCCTCCGGTCAGGAAAGAGATCTGTCCTTGGTTAGATAAGAGAGGAGGTTAAGCACAGCTGCAACATGCACATGGTGTCTGTTTATTTCAAACACGCATCAGCAAAGGAAGTAAACCAGAAACACTATATCCATGCTCACATTTAGAGGACAAGCCTTTGTGTCGTCTCATCAGTAGCAGAGATGCTCAGAAACCTTTTCTCTTCCTGTTACTTATTCCGATACCTCGACTGCACGTATTGGCTGATGCAGAGAACCGATCCGATGTTATTCATTGTCGTATGGTATGGCCTATTGCTAGTGTTGTTATGGCAACGCTAGAGCCACCCCTCGCAACGGAAGTCTTTCATGCATACACGTCGCCGTTTTCCTTCCAGTTCCTGAAATTGTTGACATTTTATCTAGCTCTGACTACGCTACCAGAAATCACTTCTTCTTCGCCGCTCTTCAAACAGTACTAGCCAGTGGCGGTTCAGTAGTATAAGTACTTATAAGAATTGATTGCCGTTTGTATGTGTGAAACCATTAAAATTTAAAAACGTGTTCTTGGGTCGTTTTAATAGATTTGTGTAATCCCCGTTGCCCAACCATTTTCGTCAGTATCTGAGTAATTCCCACTGCTGGTATCGGAACACTTGTAAATCGCTACTCTCTGCAATCTCCACTCCACATTTACAAACACAGAAAGCCAATTAAACACTATATCCTCACTCTTCATCAGACTGAAATACCAACTAATGAATATTCCCTTGCTAAGCCAATTAATATGGAGAAACATGCCCACAACACTATTCTCTCATGTTTACACAGAGGCAACATCAAAATCTGTGTTTTTAGCATCTGAATTGTCTGATACACTTGATTAACTCTAATCACGGGACTCCTCACAGTGATTTCCAGCGTCTCTTCATTAAATATGTTCAAGAGTCAATCCAATGTGTTAAATGGACAGAAAGTCAATGCAGTTTAGTGATGCTTTTGCAGCATCCCAGTTGATCAAGAGCACACTTTAATAGTGACGCCTGGTGTTTTATCAATCTATATCAAAGCTGTGGCTCTGTATTGGCTTCTCTTCATCTTTGTGTCGTCTTTTAAAGGCTCATTATTCTTGACCTATTTTTCATTTTATCACTTCATCACTGCTAGGCTACCTTCTTGTTATTTAACCACGCCGTACCTCTGCTCTCTCTGTCCATCTTCCCAGCCGCATCACAATTCTCTGTCTTTCTTCTCTTCTTTTATTTATTTATTCCCTTTCTCTTATGTAAACTTATTTGTACTTCTATCTTAGTGCGGAAACTCGTGTTCCCAAGCTCCTTGGCTTAACCGTAACCATCACAACTAAATGTCTAACCCTCATCTACACCCAATTCTAACCCTAAAAACAAGTCTTAACCCTCAAACAGCCCAATAAAAAAAGGGGGATTGGCAAAAGTGTCCTGTCTCCATAAGACCGAACGTAAAAATGGTCCTAACAAAGATATAAGTACAAATACACACACACACAAACGCACAGACCCTACATCACTGGCTTCGACTGCCCATTGTACATTTTGATCTGCCTGTTTCTGTGGCTCATTATCTACACACTGGCTTTTGCTTTGGCACAGAGTGAATACATTGGGGAGGGACCTCTTTGAATTCCAAATGTTGATATGGGATTAGCCAATGCACAACCAGCTCTTTTCTTTCTTTTATTTCCAGTCAGTTTTTCACACTTTTTCAGAATAACAATAGTTTGCCTTCGGGGATGAATAAAGATGAATAAAGTACTCTATCTATCTATCTATCTATCTATCTATCTATCTATCTATCTATCTATCTATCTATCTATCTATCTATCTATCTATCTATCTATCTATCTATCTATCTATCTATCTATCTATCTATCTATCTATCTATCTATCTATCTATCTATCTATCTATCTATCTATCTATCTATCTATCTATCTATCTATCTATCTATCTATCTATCTATCTATCTATCTATCTATCTATCTATCTATCTATCTATCTATCTATCTATCTATCTATCTATCTATCTATCTATCTATCTATCTATCTATCTATCTATCTATCTTACTGTATTCTGCTTATTCTCAATAAATCCATGACTCTATGAATCTGAAAAACACACACACACACACAAACATAACTTTGTGGAGAAACCCTCCATTGGCTAAATTGCTTAACCTTTCATGGTTGGGGTGTCAATCCCAGTTGTCATTGGACAAAAGCTGTGGTACACCCTGGAAAGATTGCCAGTGTATCACATGAGCCGTTTTCTGACATGGACTCTCACTTTGCCATTGAAGAACATTAACGTAGCGAGAGATCATCCGGGTCAGACACGTTCACAACAATGGGAACATTTCTGAAACATTCAGGAAAGAGGTGGTGCGGGAACATATTAACATGACCTCATCGGCCTTAAGGACCCCGCTTTCAGATATTTTTGTAGAACAAAATATTGATTGATGGGTTGATCGAGAAAATCGATAATCAATATTGAAAATTATGGTATTGCTTCATTTTACAGGCGTTTAACAGCTAACTTCCAGAAAAGGTTATTTTAAATTTCCCCTAAAATGATGTGGTATTTCCTGTTAATTACTAGGATATGTCCAAGAATGGTCTCATGCAATTTGCTTTAGGTATATAAATAGGTATATAGATAATCCATAACAATTTAGATTTAGTCTTTTAGAATTAGCACCAAGTTCTGTAGGCTAATTAGCCCGAAAATATTACTAAGTTCAGTGTTACACATGAGGCATGAGGTTTGATAAATTAAGTATTTAATAATGAATTAAATTCTGTGTTGCATTCACTGCCTGAATACTATTGCGACCAACAGGAGCCGGTCCAACAGCAAAAATATGTATTTTAGACCAAGCTACGTGGTTTGGTATCCATGATTTATTAATAAACATGGTTTTATGTTTTGAATTCAGAGAGAACCGCTGAGCAGGGACTCAGGTTTCGGAGAAGTGCGAGTGAAACTTGCTTTTTTCTCTTTTGTGTCCGGCCTCAGAGTGAGTGAGTGAGTCACGGACACCTATCGCTCCATCCCTCCGTCCTTCCTTCCATCTTCACTCCTCCATCTCTGCCCCTCAGCATCTGAGTCTACGCTGTGACTCTTTGAACTTGGCTTGGAGCTTGGATGGAGAGACATTCTTACTCTTTCTCTCTCTTTCTTTCTCTTTCTCTCTCTCACTCACTTGCACACACACACACACACACACAGGTTTGCGCAGCTATTCTCAGTAGGACCTTGTAAGGAATTGTATTGATTGTGGACAGCCAAAACCATAACCCTAAACTTAACCCTGACAAATTCATGCCGAAAACCCTTACCTAACCACGATTCATATTCATATTACCTCTAACCTTAACCAGGACCTCAGAAATGAATTTTGTGTCATTAGGACTGAGCTTTGGTCCTCGTGAGGTCCACTGTTCCAATGTTTATGCTCGAAAAGGTTCTGAACAGGTATCAAAAGCGAGCAAAAACACACACACACACACACACACACACACACACACACACACACACACACACACACACACACACATACACACACACACATACACCCTCTACCCCCCATTGTATCCGCCTTGGTGTGTGAATGGCGTTATCTGTCCGGCAAATGCTTTGATCCACTCACAGAACAACATGGAGAAGAGATGGAGAGGGAGAGATGTGCACATTAGCATTTGAGTGAAAAGTTCTCTCTCTCTCCCTCTCTCCCTCTCTCCCTCTCTCCCTCTCTCCTCTCTCTCTCTCCTCTCCCTCTCTGTTTCTCATTCAACACGTAGTGATGCGTAGGTGGTAAATAGTGCTGTATTGTCAGTCAAGGATCTCTCTGGAACCAGTGAATGAAGGTGACTCATCCATAGAGAAACAATATGGCTTTCACAGTCAACTTTACATCAGCACAATGGGCCAATATCTCTAACCAGATCAAGTCTCTTTGAGAACCTCCTGTCTGTTTTGTTTTTTTGTGTGTGGGGGGGGTTGATATGACTTCATTGCAGTGACCGATTTGATTAGTGTGACACGGACAGACTATGCTTTACATGCTTATATTGCCGTTACTCTCTTTGGCAAATCCTCTTTCCTGCCATCTGTCTTTTGCCCTGTTCATTATCAACACTGCTGCAGAGTGTGGTTTAAAGATGGCTTTTCTTTTTTTCATCCAGCTCCATGTGTTTTATTCATCACGTGTTATTGCTTCACCGGACTTATGACATCTTTGACATACTCTGGGGATTTAGTGAGCTGCTGACATTTATTGAGAATAATGAGGAAAATTCTTTTTGAGGACTCTTTTTCAGAGCTGTCCTGAATATATTTTGTTTGGGGGAGGGGCTTCAATGCATCTATGGGACTCCACAGCGAATATCTGTTTTGGGGTTTTCCAACACAGGTACCCCATGAGGATTAGAGGATCTGACTATATTTCAGTGAAATTGCAATTCCATGAGGTAATACATGTAAACATATGTAAACAGAAAATGATTTGAAAACTCCATTAGGATGCCATCATGTAATTAATACATACTGATGTCTAAGATCAGAACAATCCACATGCCTTTATTGGTCTATTGCTAATTCAGAGTATGATCTTATTCAGATGTAGGTAATCACAAAAGGCTGTTTACATGGCAGTGTCTTATTCAGACTATATGGGTTAATATTGGAACATTGCTGTCAATGTAAATGTTTCTACTGTGTCCATCTCTTGTGCAGTATTATTCTCCCACAAAGAGAAAGAGGCAGAGAAAAGATTCTTGTGAGCAACACACGGCCACATGTCCTGCTGGTTGATTTACTTGCTCCCACCATTGGCTAGTTTATTTAGCTGCATTTAGCTAATTTTTCCTAATATATATCACTGCTGCTTTTCTGAGACAAATATGACACGATTATGTGCTCATAAATACTCAAAGCGAGCCTGATTCCCCAGGGGAACTCATATTGTTGATGTCCCACTTATTTGTGCAGAAAAACAGGATTGCTGGCTGGTTTATTGCCTGGTGTCAGTACCTGTCAGCTGTCATCTGCCTACCGTCAACCTGCACTGAAACACAAAGCATCACAGTGACTCAGATGAAAGCTGTTGAGTTCCTGCATGCTTCTGCATCACTTTGACACATTGTCAGGTGGAGAGGTGAAACACTGCAAATCCCTTGTTCCTTCTGCCTCCTCGTCCTGCTGTCGGCAGCTGTGACTGCTGAACGCTGCTTTGTTTTTTCAGCCTCGGTTCTGACGTGGTTACCGGGCATCAGTGCAGCTCCGGGGATGTATCTTTCACTTACTTTGTCAGCCTTCACTTAAAGGTTCAGTGTGTAGAAATTCGGGACATCTAGTGGTGAAGTTGCATGTTGCAGCTGAATACCCCTCACCCCACCCTCCCCTTGCAAACATGAAGGTGAAGCTGTGGTAGCCTTCAGTTGTCATAAAAACAACAGGTGTTAAGTACGTCCAGTTTGGAGTACTGTAAAAAACATGGCAGCCTCCGTAGAGAGGACCCGCTCCCTGTAAATATAAAGTATTTAAATATAAAGGGCCCATTCTCGGGTAAATAAAATAAAAATTCATACAATTCAGGGGAAACACGCTAGTGAAAGCATCTACAGGATTATTCTATATTCAATATCTGCCAATAGATCCGTTTCATCTAAATCTTACACACTGGACCTTAAAATGTAGCCATGTAGCAAATTGCTTGACTGAATAACTTTCAAACATTGCCAAGTATGTTTGTTTTGTTGTCATTGTAAAATCACCATGTAGGTGATTATTATATGCTTGTCTGAATAACTTCACTTTCAAACTCAGATATCAGTGGCTTCCTCCTGCACAGGTATCATGGATTCAGCAAAGTTCCTTCGTAGCGTCGGCCCGGCCTTGTTAGCAAACCAGTCCTCATTTCCTGTGGCGTCCTGCACCATTGCTGTGCCAGTCTGGAGCCATTCCCCTCCCAGCAGCTCAGCTCTCCAACCTGCTGCAACAGCTGGGCGAGCTCGCGCAATAACACGGCCGATTCAGCAGCTTACACAATGTCAAATCTCTCCACATGTTAATGCCGAAATGCACCGAGAGCAGATTACAGATTAGAGAGTCAAACCCCGTTCAAGCGCTCCTTGCAAAACACAGTGCAAATGATAAGCAGCCAGAGACGATGAAGTAACTTGTGGTAACCTATACAATATGTACAGTAAGTCAGAGAGTATAGCTGAGCAGATGAAAGCCCGTCTGTGTGTCATTAACCCAGAGGAGCAGATCAGTTCTTTAGATTAGATTATGTCAAATGGCTGCACTGAGGGGCTGTGGGCATGACGCAGCTCTTCAGCCAAAAATCACAATCTGTCTGACTGTTGAGTAGTAAGCAACATGACTTCAGGCTCACCAGATGTCCCAGGCTGACACGGCCTCTGGTCATTTCACACACACTGCTCTTCATGGGTGGAAATATAGTGTTTCCACTGTTTCAACAGTATTAAAGCTGTAGAAATTCAAAGTCAATATCCACATGAATTTCTTTTCCACCTCAATAATTATTAAGGTTAAAAAGTAATTACAGATGAGGCAGGTTTAGGTCATCATATATTTTATACTGTTGTACTCTATTTTCTTTTTACACGTAATGTGATACGAATATGTGCATGAAAATTCCTGCTACAACCGTCAATACCTTCGCAAATCTCAGATGTTGGAACAGCTGGAGAAATCTGAGTGATTACATAAGCTGCTGATTCAATTACAGATATCAAATTGCAATCTGCAGTTATGGGCCTAATGCCTAGTTACATAAGCCAGTGCGTTAGTGAGTTAGATAGTAAATGAAGATTTGCGCATGTAGGGGACACATTGTTTTCACCTGCAGTCAGTGACGGTTCCCAGACACTGGGAACCGTCACTAACTGCAGGTGAAAACAATGTGTCCGTAATTTGTGTGACACATTCATATAAACAGGAGAGAACTGTGACATCAATGATTACACAGAAAACTTGAACTCATCTTCTACTGTAAACAAATCCTGTTTATTTTTATCCCTGCCATGTTCATGCCTCTGCCTGAGTGTGAGTGGTGCACGGGGACAGAATACACTCGCTGTCAGATGATCTCTTTTTAGTGTGGTTGATGGGGTGTGCAAATGAAAACATCACACGTCCCTTAAATGCGGCACGTCTCAATGCTGGAGTGTGAAGAACGCCGTTTGCCTGACTGTCCCCAGGCTGCGCTGCAGAGAAAAGGGAAAACACTCTGTCGGCTCTCACTCGCAGTCCTCCTCTCCTCGCCTCAGGTCTCCCTGCCCTAATTATCTGTCACCCAGCTACAATGGCGTCGGAAAATGGCCACCTTAGCAAAACACACCCAGTGGGGCGTCTGTACAGAAGCGCAGCCACCAGCTGACTTCTGCAAACGCCTGGCTCGGTTACAGCAGCGCCGCTCCGCCACATCAGTGGGTGGGGCACAGTTTAGAAGGTCTGAGTCGTGTGGGCCAATAATCAGCAGTTTGCCTCTCACAGCTGGCATTTTGTTGTCGACTCGCCTCGGACTAGATTTGCTGGAAGGACTTTAACCAACAATATTTTTCATTTTATCAAGCAATCTGTCAATTTTTTCATCGATCAATTCCTCATTGAGTCGAAAAATATCAAATTTGTTGACCTGCGCTGACCATTGTGTTGACAAAAAACTAATATTAGAAAATTGTAAAAAAACAACAACTATGTTTTCTCTGTACCAACATATTTTCATAACAGCCTCCAACACCAACTGTCTCCTACACTTCCCTCTGCGTGCTTTGCTCTTGAAATATGTTTAATAGAGTGATTACATAACCCCACTATGTGTGTTTGTACGTTAATATGTTTATATGCGTGTGTGTGCTTCGCAACATGTGTGATGAGTGGATGTTATTAACAGCGTGCCTCATTAAAATCCACTCGTAGGCCGACAATGACAGAAGCCCTGTGTCTAAATAAATCCCAAAGACTTGAAGAGGAGAGGGAGCCGGGGATGAAGACACAAGTGTGAGGCAATTTAAAAAAAAGGGAGAAAAGTTAGTAGAGCTTCAGCAGAACACTGGGGTCAGACTGTTCCGGTGGTAATATAGTTAAAAAATGATAGTGAATTATGAGCGGAGCAGAAAGCAAAGTAATATCATTGGACTTTGCCATAATTAAAGCCGCGGGCTGGTTCTAAGCCCACACAGCCGGTATGTTACACACGGACACTGTTTCAAATGTTGTTTTTTGGTTAAAAAGAGCTAATGCAGAAGCGTTTCCTCTGCATTCCTATTAAAGCCTCACAGTGTGACCAATGCCTTATTTTATGCAGCGTAATTATCATCTCCAAGATAAATGGATAATATTTCAGCGCAGATAAAGCTTCATTGTGCTGAGCAACATGCCCCGCATGCCAATTATGTCCAACTTCCTCCTGAAATGTTAATTAAAGGGAGTAGGTCATGTTTGGATGAGAATACATTCCCTCCTTTTAGATTCATAATGTGCCCAGACATGCAGGAAAATACAGTGAGACCATGAAGGGAGAACTGAGACATCAAGATAAGGCAGGAGGCAAATATGAGGTCAGGGCATTGAGTTCCCTTCAAAGTTTTATTAAATTAAGAGGAATTTAGTGAATCTTCTCCTGGGGAAAAGAACAGTGAGTTGCTGCACATGACATCCTGGTCTTAAAAAGAATCTGGGAGGAGTGGGAGGAGGAGTGGATAATGAGGACAGAGGAGAAGGGAGATGGTGGTCGGAGGAGGAGGAGGAGAAGAAGACGTTTTAGGGGGAGGGCCAGTTGGTCATGTGAAGTACAGACTAGCACATGGAAATTGAGCAAAGATGGTTAAACAGAAGAGGAAAATGTACAAGGTTGTCACCTCCCTCTGCATAAACCCTCAAGAACCAAAAGTAGAGCAAAGGGAGAAGTCTGGCAGCTGGAGGGCTTTCAGCCTGCAGGGACGATGGAGGAGAAAATTAGGGCCATGTGTCATAGGCAGGGAGAAGAAGAGGAGGAGGAGAGTGTGGTTTGTAGTATGTTGTGTGTGTCAAAAGGCCAATCCCTGCTGGGCTGTGATGAACAAGAGGAGGAGCGGTAATCAGGCCAATGAGCACAGCCTGAGAGGAGCAGGAGGAGACCGAGTGACCTGTGAGTGGCCGACGTGCACAGACAGTTCCTGTAGAGATGGTCAGATGATGACGTACATGGAGCCTGATCACTCTTGTGTCCTTGTACATGTGCAAGTCGCACTGTTGGATGCCAGTGTTGGTGTGTTCTCCACATTCTGCTGCTCCGTATGGTGTGTGTGTGTGTGTGTGTGTGTGTGTGTGTGTGTGTGTGTGTGTGTGTGTGTGTGTGTGTGTGTGTGTGTGTGTGTGTGTGTGTGTGTGTGTGTGTGTGTTCCCTCTTCTCCAGTTACATCTGCTCTCTCTCCTCATTTGTAGGAGTTATCAGAACACTTGGTCCCCTCTTTCCTCTTTTCGGTCAACAAAGACACTTCTTCGTCCATCCGTCCTACGTGTCTGTAGTGTACAACTTATCCTTTCCAGGGTTGTAGGGAGGCTTTTGTAAATTTATTTTCAAACTCAAGTTTTAGTTTGAAAGCAGAAACATCACATATAAGTCTGTCAGGGCTGGAGAAACTATTTAATCGATGAACTGATTTAATAAAATCCGTGCCTTCCTATTTTAAATAAAGCTGCAACAAACATCTGTAAGAGATCTGTGTTTTGTTTCAGAATCAGAATCAGAATCAGAATCAGAAGTTATTTATTGCCAAGTAGGTTTTCACCTACCTGGAATTTGCTCTGGTTATTGGTGCATACAATGAACATAGAAACACAAAAAAATAGAATAAATACACCACACATAAGAAAAACAATAAAAAACAATATGTATATACTCACTATTTACTTCTTATTTACTCACTTTTTCTAATATTTATACAAAGTAACATTTATTTAGACATAAACATATCTATATAAAAATATATAAAAGATATAAAAAGTGAAGTCAAAAGTGAAATGCAAAATGCAAAACAGTGAACAGTGTCAAATTGCAATATGCAATGTAATGCAGTATAATATAATATAATATGATATAAAATGTGTTAATTTTATACAGATGAACTATTGAAGCATTTCTTCCTTGTGTTGCATATTCAATGACAATGAGATTAGGTTGACAATGTCTCTGGAAGTCAACAGAATGGTAGTATTAGGATGGTCTGTTGGTAAACACCCGAGGCAGATTTGTGTAGCGCTGGAAGTATTGTAGATTTTGTGTCGAGACAGAAGGAAGGAAATAGCGCATCACAGGACAGGACAGGTCAGAAAGGGGCTAAAAAAAAGTGAGAGCAGGTGGTTCGGGGGTTGAATTACGATGCCACATGGATGCGTCCCTGTGGAGGTAGACTGGGTTCGTCCATATGGTCAGAGACAAAGGGAGGGACCCTGAACATGATGGAGAGATTGCATAACCCATCTGGGAGGGGAACACCTTAGGATGCCCTGGAAAGAGGCAGACGAAGGAGTGTTGTCAGTTCAATGGCTACTGTCGAGGACTTTCTGTTTGAATGGAGGAAATTAAGGGAGAGCAGTACTAGACACGAGCTCAATCCCGCTAAATGAAAGTCCTTGTCCTTTAACAATATAGACAATAGTAACCATGCAAGCCTTGGCAACTGCGATTCTGAAGAGACCAGTAAGTAATTGGTCTGAATGTTTCACACAAACCCAACCTTGGTTCAATTTGATCCCGACTGAGACCCCTGGATTTGGTCGTTTAGTCTGGGCCGTGGTCTGAGGAACCTGTCACACATGAATTCAGCCCATTATTAATGTAAAGTCTACTGGTTTTGGACCAAATCTTAGGGTGCATCTCTCTGTCAGGTACACACACACACACACACACACACACACACACACACACACACACACACACACGCTGGTAGCTGCCCCAGAAATGTCAGTCTGAGCCGGTGCTTGTTGGTGCAGTGTTACTGAAGAGTTGCTCAGAAAGGTGAACTCTTAGCCTCCCTGACATGTTTTCCTCTCCCCACACTAACTGGCCTGAGTGGCTAATACCAGTTGAACTTTGAGTCTCTTAAGTAATAATTTAATATTTAATGTTACACCAAAAAACCTTGCACTCATCCCTCCATACACAGTCAGCTCACCTGATTGAAAGGTGTTAAATTGCATGATCCTTAACAACACGACAACTGCATCTTTAGCTTCGTGCTTCATGTACAAGGCGCTTTCTCTGTCTTTATTCCTTCCAGACACACAAGCACTCATTGCTGGGTCTAATTGCTGAATGAGTGGAAGCTCATTTAGGGCCGACAGACTAACGATGGTGCCACATCCCGCTTCCCGCTGAGGTGAAGTGTAGAAGATGAATAGTCATAAAACATGCACCCTCAGCGGGTGACAGACTTCGGAGTGTCCTGATGGGAAGTGTTTGAGATGAGGAAGCGCACCGCAGAGCCTAACCTGATTCAGAAACTTAATGGCTGCTCATGAACAACACCTCACTGCTGAGCCTAATTTCATAAAGCGCAAATTAGGTTGTGTCATCGATGATTAATGTGCATAACAATACGTTGGAGTGCACAGAGTTTGTGGATAACAAAGGGAGTTTCATTTAAATGCCACTGTCTTTGGCTCTTTGGTATTTTGGATTTTAGTTTGATTTCCTCATAATGAAAATGGATTGAGCTCAGCGCAGTGGGTCGAGTTTCTGAATCCCGGGTAAAATCTGCAAAATTATAACATTGGACCTGTGCCAATCGTTGCTCCATCCATTCCTCCTTTCTTTCCTCCCTCTCTCTCTCTCCCCCTGGTCCTCATACTTTACTATTTTCCTCAAGTTCATCACTTCTTTCCTGCATCTCCTGCAGTTTGCTTCCATTGTCGTTCAGTCATCACAAATGCAACAGCAAAGACTGACCGGGGACAGAAAAGTTGCTTTGCTGTCATAAATGCACTGCTCGACGTGCTGTATAACACACACACACACACACACACACACACACACACACACACACTCACACACACACACTCACTCTTAATCTCTCTCTGCCTCAAGCCTCTGGTGTACTAAGTATTTGGTCAGCAGAAGAAATCAACGCTCTTGTGTTAGCTTTGCTTTTCCTAGAGTTCACACTCTTACAGTTCTTCCTGAAATATTTACATGGACGAACTTTAATCCACAATGAATGTGTGTATTATAAAATTAAGTTTATGGTTAAAGTTTAAACGATCGAGGCTTGGAGACCCCTGAGCCCTCCACTCAAATTAGTGAGAAAGCTACATTTTTTTCTGACGATGTGACATGCAAACCTTCCGTTTCAAAATCGATATTGTTTGTATGCAGCAGAGTAAATGAAAAGTAATCCTCTGTGTTGCTTGCTGGTGAATCTCAAGCTTAATTTGCAAAACCTTTTAAGGGAAAAAAAATCATAAATTATGTTAGTTACCACTTGAGGATAATCAAGTAATGACATTGAATTTATCAGATGAGAGTTTTATGACAGATTAATACACCCACAGATCACCTGGAGTGTGTGTGCATGAGTGGGTATGTGCATGAACCTCTGTAGCTACTCGTGCCTGCCTGTGTATGTGTGTGTAGTGGCAGGCTGGTAAATAGTGTGTGTTTGCGGGCAGACGGCAGCCAGGGAGCTGACCTATTCCTCAGACTGGAGGCCGCGGCAGCGCAATGTTTAATGTCAGCACCGGGGAGGGACCACAGGAGAGTTGGGGAGGTGGGAGGAGGAGGAGGAAGACCAGGAGGAGGAAGGGATGTAACCGGTTTGTTGCTGCATATCCAGTCCAAGAATCCACATTCCTCTCCCGTGTGCATGATGACGTCCAAAACAGGCTGAGATGTGTCACCTACAGTATCAGCTTTTCTTCTGGGAAAGTGAGACAACTTGTTGAAGTGTTCACTGTACACGGCGTGATGCCAATGCTGTGATTTGTTTTTTCCTCTGGAAGTACTGCCGCACTTTATCACCCACGACCTGAAAAAGCAGCCATCAGGTAAATCTAGAGCTGAAACAGAGCCATCAGTTTCCATGAGGCGCCAGGGCTGAGATTCCACTCTGTCTGCCTCTGCCTCTGTCTCTGTAACAAAGCCACCTCAGTGTGTGTTGCTTCACTGTGGACGTCACCTCCTCTCCTCCTGTCTTCCTTCCGAGCATGCACACACATGCACGCACGCACACACACATTATCATCACTCACTGGTTCACAAATCAGTTTAACCTTATGTACTCCTCTATATAAAGAAAAATAAATGTCCCAAGGCCTGGGCCTGAGTCCCCAGGGTGCATTTAGGTAGAAAGTGTGAACTTGTGTGTGTCCATCTATGTGTGTTTGTGTTTTATCTCTCCTGGGTGTGCACCTTGAATATGTTTTGCTCAGGGGGGGGGGTACTGTATACCCCATTCAAAGTGAATGAGCAGCATTTCGGTTGACGTGGCCTATGACAACAGGTTTCAAACTTATAAACAGGTGAACTCAAGAGTGATTCTTTTTTCATGTGATTTTAAGGTAAATAGAAAAAAGACATTTGATCATTAAACATGTCCGTCCCTCACTCATCCACACTCTCCTTCTCCCTTTTCCGCTCTGTCGGTTGCCAACTTCCTCTGACTGTCTCTAGGTGCGAACGTGCTGAGGCAGGCCTAACCACCACCCCCCCTCACCCCCCCCCCCGCCCCACCCCCCACAGAGCTCCCATCTCCAGCAGCGACGACAGGAGGGACAGCCCTTCCTAACTGTTACTGTGGGTGACTCATCTCACACCAACACAAGAGGAGGAGGAGGAGGAGGAGGGGGATGAGATGGATGCAAAAAAAAAAGCTCCCGCTAGAGTGGTCACTTTTCGATTAATTAAATGCACAGAGCAGTCGGGGATGCTCCTCATACACATGCACACACACACACACACACACACACACACACACACACACACACACACACACACACACACACACACACACACACACACACACGTCAGGAGTGGGAGGACATCACCGGGACACCTTACACCTTCTCCATTCATTTAACTACATGGTCCCTGCACTTTATCTCGGTTTTTTTGTTCATTCCTTCGCTTTGTCTCTCCTCCAGTTGGCTCTTGTCTGTTTTTTCTTTTCTGTTCATTTTTACCCTTCCTTTTCCTGTGCATCTCCCTCCACACCACCCTCCTCCCTCTATCTCTGTAAGCACAGAAGCCTTCTGGCCTCATTAAGCTGTCACTGATCCCTCCTGCAGCCGCCGAGCCCGTGCGATCATTAGTCAGCGATGTCTGCGACACCCAGTCCGACGAGAATAGATCTACCCAAACCCCCAAACCTCTAATATTCTCTAAATGTCTTGGACGCAATCAAGCCGGCGCAGACGCCACCGCCGTATTAAATGATCTGTCAGGTCAGCCGCGCCACATGAAAATGTGATGTGTGAAGTAATCATGCATGTACACAAGGATGGTGTCATTAAACATTTGTGTCATGAGTGGGTTAATTATTTGTCGTTGTGTCGTATGTAGGGGTCTTCTACCACATCATAATGTCCTCGTTATTTTATCAGTTTACCACCTCATACATCTTATTACAATTAAATGGTACTGTGAGCACATTTCTTTAATGAGGATTTCCATGGCGAGGGAATAAACATATATATATGGATATATACTGTATTTGAGTGTATTATAGCCCTGTACATTAAGTCTATTGAGGCTAAAAGGTCAGGTCAGAGTTGGTCGGAGGTCTCAAGGGAAAATTCTATGATGATTATGATTGTTGTAATGACAATTGTTTGTCATTTGGAGAATTGGTCTTAGATAAAGTATTCAGATGTCATAGATATCATGCTCAGCGTGGACAGATGTTCTATTTGGAAATTATATATTGTATTTGTTCTATATTAAATGCTCAGATAGAGGCAGGTATTTAAATACACTGTGAATGATCTCAATGATTCAATCAGAAGAACAACAACTGAGTCATACTCACTGCTCTTTTTAGTCGATCAGTTTCAGTCACTTCTGTTGTTTTTCTTTCCATTTAAATTTTCAGACTTTTGAACTTTATTCTCAAAATCTCACTTTCTTATTGGCTTTAAGCATTCCTCATGCTCCATCGTACTACAGAGACTACACCTGCAAAGAGTTGCTGCAAAGATATTAAGATATTATATTACTAACGACATTGTATATATAAAGTCTGAAATGTGAACCTGCTATTTGCTGCTTATTTTGTATTTGCTGCACTGAATCACTGCACATTTATCTGTGATGAGTTTTACAGTCAGGGGTCAAAGGTTCATCTTATTTAAGACCCACACGTCTCATCCCATCATCACTGATGTTTTCTCTGTGTAATCATGAGAGTGTATGGTACGTATGGATAAGCCTTACGAGGATGTTCCCATATCACTAACACCTCTGGGATTAGCAGCCCTCTGACGGGCCAGCTGTTGATCTTTTCGCTTCATCCTAAAGCTACGTATCTCTGACAAGATCTGAAAGCTTTTAAGTCAGTATGGGATGGGGGGGGGGGGGGGGGCATGGGGTCGTAAACTTAGCGTAACTCCGGACAGTGGAAGGAGCAAAGCTGAATATTCAGCACTTGTACTGAGGAAAGACAAAGCAACAGAGAACAGCTGGGTTCCTTATGTAATTGTCGAGACGTAAATAATAAGGGACGCATGTTTGCAGCCATGCACACACACACTGAGACACACACACACACACACACACGTACACACACACAATCAGGTGGCATAGTGGTTATCGTCTGCTGTTTGGATGCTTGACAGAAACATCAGGGGCCAAAGCAGTCTCTCTGCCAGCTACAGGGCATCTGACATAATCCACACACACACACACACACACACACACACACACACACACACACACACACACACACTGTTGACGTCAGAGGGTTTAGGACACATGACATCACAACACACACACAGACTTAATCTGGCAGAAAGACAGAGGACGCCAGAACATCTGTTTACATGTTTAGACGATGGAAACACCTTAAAGTCCAACTGAACTCACTTCATGTGTGAGGAAAATATAAAATATAACCACACAAGAACTAAGCTTTCTGATTCCAAAGACACTTGAGTTACCAATAACAGTTGTATGGACATATTTGTGGGAACCATGCCTAAGACTCAGTTGTTGACTAACGTTCTAGGGCTGGTGATGCAAGGAGTTGAAGAGCAGTACCGCCTGAAGCACATATTGTCCTCTCTAACCTTCTCACACTGATACAGTTCCAACAACAGGGGAAAACCTCCTACACAGATTTGGTTTTGCACAATTAATAATTTAACACATCTAGCTCTAACATTTGGGAACTCTGCAGTCATGCTGTTAGGTTTTATTCACCCCTGAAGGGCTTGTCCATTCAATATGGTAAAATTAAAGCGAGCTACTGAGACTCAAAAAAGATTTTTGCGTTGACTTTAGGGAATATGGACAACCTGAGGAGTTACGGCTTAATCATGGTTAAAACTAAAAATGATAATTAATTACACATTAAAAGTCTTGACTCACATGAACAGGTTTAATCTTTTACAGGCAACAGGAGGTTTATCCTGGAAGTTGCACAGTCGCCTCAGATCAAAAGAAGATTGCTGGTTCAAATCCCGGTTTGGTGTTTGCATGTCTCTGTGGGTTTTCTCCGGGTTCTCAAGCTTCCTCCCAGAGGAGCCAACATGCAGACTGGCGTTAGGTTAGTTGGATACTGATAGTAGGTGTATATGTGAGAGTAAATTGATCTCTATATTTTGGCCCTGCATCGTGCTGGGTCACCAGTCCAGGGTGTAACCATAGGGTGTAACCCGCTTCTAGCCCAAAGTCAGCTGGGATTAGATCCAGATCACCTGCGACCCTTAAAGAATAAGTGGGATAGAGGATGGATGGATGAAATTAAATCATGGTTAGAATTGTTGCCATGGATATGGGCTACAACTTGGCCCAAATCTTAAAGTTTAACTCATCAAATTTGTGATTAACAGTTGCACCATCGGACGTTCTGACAACTACACAGAATGAAAGTTCTTTGATTGGAGGTTTGCTTTTGAACTTTTATTGTTGAAATAAATTCCAGGGGTTTTAGAGTAAAATACTTTTTCTCCACCGCTGCAACCACTCATTATATTGAAAAACCCAACCATAACAACTCTTCATGCGTGTGTGTTTGCCTCTTGTCCCTCCCTCAGCACCTCAAGTGTTTTCTAAATGGAAACAGCCCCGATGGTAAAGTGGCCCAAATGATATCAACCTGCCCAAATCAATTTTTGTCCACCCAATTAAAGAATAAAATGGTCCAACCGGGCGGGCACCTGCCAAATGTGGCGAACAGCTGTGCCACGAAATATAATTTCAACCTCCCCAACATCCTCCAAGCACATTATTTTCACAGATGGCTATAGAGGATTACCATGTGTGTAATTAAGTCCCCTGCTTCTATGGGCTTTAGCGATCCATCTCTCTAATGTACTCCATAGGCTGGATGTGCATTCTCCAATTTCCTCGGTTTGTTTGCTCATTGACATCACACGGCCTATAAGCACTTGTGTAAAGCTGCACTCCTGGTGCTCATCAACACTGAGGGATTTATCAAAGAGTTGATTATTATCAAATACTGTGGGTGAGCTGATCTGATCTCGAAGGACGTGTAAAGTATCGGGAGCTTAATGATGCCGAACACGTGCTCAAATTACTGTCCAGCTCGTCACAAACTGCCATGAGTTCAACTTTATTAAGTCACAGTAGGATATATATATATATGACTCTGTTTATATATGTATAATATTGCTTTTAGCTCTGGTCTGGGGCAACATACTTGAAGTCCACCTACATTTACATTCATAGGCTGTTTCTAAAGATGCAGAAACACTCTATAATGTATTAATATATTTATAGGCTATTACTTTTACTTGAATACTCTTGTTGTTATTACAGTTAGAGTGGCACAGTGGCACAGTGGCAATCACACTGCTTATATAGTTGAAATATTGAATCATATTCCATGCTCACATTAACCAAATTGAGAAAATTACATTACTGGTTCTAGCTGCTGTTTTTAATCTCTGTAGTATTTATTATTTATTATGCCAATCATGGCTATGTTGTGTTTATATCGTGTTTTGTATTATATGTAAACTGGAAACATCAGCTTGACCTGTAACTCCTCAAGGGGGCACCCGTAAACGGAGTCTGATGCATACACCAATAATGAATGGCAATAAATTGAATTGTTATAATATATGTTGTCATAGGAGACCTATAAATGCTTTGATTGTATACTTGCTGACAAAAACATAATAAACACTTTAAACTACGGCTGAGATTTATAAGATGTATGTGTTTTAAATGATAAATGGGGGATTTAAAGTATCGGTAGCTAATTTAATTGTGAGTGGTTCCTATGGATAGGACGCTCTGTGTGTGAGTGTGTGTGTGTCTGTGTGTGTGTGTGTGTGTGTGTCCATGAACATGCGTGTGTGTGAGAGGGCGAGAGCGAGATGGCCACCTGGGGCCTGTCCTCCTTGGTTTCCATGGCGATGTCGCAGTGATTAATGCGCAGGTATGTTACCGGCCAGTCGTCCGGTTCTCTCTCAAGTCAAAGCTTTAATAACCAAGCTGTGGGAAGGCAGGTGATAGATGAGCGGAAACGTTTCCTTGGTTTTCTTGAACTTTTATGATAGAATAGTAATAATTTGCTTGAGTCCTGGTAAAACGTCCCCATGTGAAAATCCAGTGCAGTAACACGACTTGTGTAATTATTCACCGCTGAGCCGAGTCCAACGTGTCAGTAGCAAACAGGAGAAGTGAGAAAGAACACTTAAGAAATCCTTAAGCAGCAATTACTCTGTGCGTGTCTCCTTTTATAGCTCCACCTGCTCACTAAAGGTCTTGTTGCTTTTGTCCCTCTTCTGCATAATGTTGTTGAAGCTTTTATATTTAGTTAATTCCTGACTGTTCCTAATTGGACACATTTGCAGCCTTTGATAAAGACAGATTCTCATTGTGAAGACACACATGCACCTTTGTAACAGTCTTATCTCCTCTTTTAATGAGTCAGTATTTTAGATCTCCATGTTATTTTCTTCTCAGCTGGGAGCTGCTCGGTACAACCACAGTCTCTGAGTTCTGAGCTGAAGCAGATGGGGGTTAAAGGGTCATAAAGGGTTACGGGCCTGACTCCAAGGCATCCATAGGAGGCTTCACTTTTATTTTGCTCATCCAGATTTGTCCGGTCCATGGATGAAGCTGGTAACCTTCTGTTCACAAGTTCATTTCTCAAGCTCACAGCTCTCATATGATGTAATATCATGAAAACAGGTGTTGTCAGTAAACAAGATACAGTACCTGTTACCTGCAGAGAATTTGATCAGAATGAAGTCAGTGTTTTTAAAGACTTTTGAAGAGTTGCAGATACACTGAGCGTGCGCACAAGCTGATGATATCTGAGGGTTTCAGTGCACTTTTCATCATAGGGTGGTCATGGAGAGAAACTCGAAAGGAATAGTGGACTTTTAATCTACTGACAAGTACCATGGGATTTGCATTTATAAAAGTACCACCTAAAGCTCAGCTCCCAGGTCTGATTGTGTGTGTGTTGATATTGTAGAGGCAGTTGTTGGCTGTGTTTACATTCTGTATGTAGTCATGTGTGTTTGCTTTGAATCGGCACAGTGCCAAGCCTGGACTCGATTCACCCTGAGTGGGCTCCTCCACTGCCTCTTGACTAAGTCAACTATCCTCTGAACAGCTCAGCCACTCTCGCAGCTCAATTACCAGCGAGCAGAGATGGAGCCATCAGCACCGGTGTCTCTTAACGGGCCCCGACAACGGCAGCCACAGAGACCTCCAGTCAGATGGAGGACCACCCAGGAAGTGATGATACTCTCACAGGTTGAAAGCCTCCGTGTGAATATAACAAAGGTTCAGCTGCAGCTCGTGTCAGAGAGAGGCCCACACACACACACACACACACACACACACACACACACACACACACACACACACACACACACACACACACACATATGCATGCATATGAAAGCCAGCCTCATATCCCAGTCAGTCTAATTAAATGCTGTGTTTGATGATGAAAGTTGGGCTGTGATGAAAGGGTGCGTGGTGCTCCGAGGTGCAGTGTGAATGCAACAGAACACTGGATCGCTCCTCTACCGTTAATTAGAGCACGGCAGGGAAGGATTACACACCCGACACAAGTATCTGCCCAGTTTCACTTTACTGTGTACCTGTGTGTGTGTGTGTGTGTGTGTGTGTCAGTGGTGGGAAGGTACTTTCAGAGGGAAATACTGTACCACCACAGCTGTAGTCACTAGTGACTTTTCAGATAATGATTTGACATAAAAAATGTACAATGCAATGCAATGTGATCAAAGGGCAGCACCCGGCTCTCCGTGTGGAGTTTGCATGTTCTCTCTGTCTCTGCATGGGTTTTCTCCTGGCTTCCTCCCACATTCCACAGACATGCAGATTGGGGTTAGGCTAATTGGAGACTCTGTCCATGGTATACCCGGTACCCATGAGTAACATTATGGGGACCGTGAGATTGACAAGTCTCTAAGGTCCCCACAAAATGAGTACACACACGCTGAAACAAAACAGTCCAGAACACGTGTTCAATGCGACTCCTCCTTCGATATCAGTGTTTCTGTTTGCTGCCTCATTTACAGCCCATAAATGTGTCTTGTACATAATGAGGCTACAGTGGGAGATTCTGAAGGCGACGGCCCATTAAACACTGACAGGTGGAGAGAGGGAGAGACATGTCATCCTGCTAATTAGATCAGTGGTTGATAGTCAATACAACGGTTTCTCCTTTTACAGCCACAGCGTGAACAGGCACATGATCTGCAGATGAAGAACACAGTCATGGTTGTGGGATAATAGCAGAGATGATAATGAGCATTTCCAAATCTGTGTTTCCCAGCCTTTTGCCTTTATCTGCTTCCTTCCCTCCTCCAAGTCTTGCCCGGGTTCCTCAGTCTCTGTGCCTGCCGCCGTTTCCCACTGTTGATATATCTCATGTCAGCTCTTTCCAACCACTGTCCTCCCTCCTCTGTTCTCATGGACTGAGTCACTGCTTCATTATTGTTTTTATCAGTGTCAGAAGACAGATTTGTTCCTGCAAGTGGCACAATTGATGTGTTTGTGTGTGTTTGTGTGATTCAGTGATTAAAGATGAGTTATTTTTTGTCTATTTGTGTTATAAGTGAACTTGAGCTAATATTTTGTAGCAAACTAAGCAGATTTTAAACATAATAAAGCAGCACTTTTTTTTAGACATATTTAGACTGAACTTACAGTAGATCTGCAATTTTTGCCAAGATACATTAAGTTTTTCACTTACGTTGTGTTTCAGCTCCTTCTTGAATGTTACATTTTCTTGAATTTATTGAAATTCTGATCAGACAATTTTACATGAGATTCATATTTTTAATGATTTTACTAATTTCCTTCAGACTGGCTTTTACATGTTTGTATTTAAACTTACATTCAAAAGCATCTGAAGCTGCATAGGATTTATTATATCACCTGAGTATAAACAAGTTATATTTTCATACTATTTTTTGTCATTTTCAAGCAGAAATGTCAAATATTCTCTGATTGTGAGGATTTGTTGCATCGCTTCCTCATATGACAGAATAAATTTAATATTTTTGAGTTTCAGACTGTTAGTTGGACACAAGAAGGAATATTCACTGTGGTAATTATTCTCTCTCTTCCCACATTTCATGATGAATCGTTGAATCAAGAAGTAAATCAGCAGGCTAATCAATAATGAAAATGCTCATTTGTGGCAGCCCTAAATGACTCGAGGTGATATTGTTAATGTGGCAGCTGAAGAGCAGATGATTTGGAAAGCACATTGAAGACTGCAGCAGTTTACAGTGGATTTGAGGGGTTAGTCACACAGACATTTGTAGATTCAATATTTCATATTTGTCGCCTGCCCAAAAATACAAACCTGCTGTCAGTCACGGTTAAGTGTTATTGCGTCTATTTAAGTCTGTGTAATTGTGCGAGTGACAGTTTGCCTCCACAATGTGGACACAGGACTGTTAGCCGGGGCCCACGGTGGCTGGCTGGCTGGCTGGCTGACTGTGCAAAGTGTCAACTCTTGGCCTGGAGATTTGGTGTGACTTGGATGCCACCCACACACCCACAGAACAGACACGTCTCTGACATCCATCTCCTCTTCTGTCCATGTGACTCTGGTTTGCACTCTCGATCTGTTGCTGCAGTCCTGACTTTCTTTTTCCTCCTCTTTTTCCTTTCTCTAAACCAGTCTGCTACTTGTTAACACTGTACAACTCTCTCTCTGCCTGTTTCTCCGTCACTCACGTGCAGACACACTCTATTTGAGATGGTCATTGATGAAGTGGTGTGTGGGTGCGTCTCCACCACAGGTCAGATCGGCTCCATCGTGGCTGTGGGCAGTGTGTGTTTGGACTTTACTCACAACACACCACCTTTATCTGAGAATCCTCTCAGCTGCCTTTTCTTCTCTTTGTCTTCCGCCGAGCAGCTGAACTCCGGCCTTGAGGAGAAAGAACATTGCATCTTTTGTCTTGCTCTAATTTGGCTCCATGGTGCTCACCTCTTCTTTGAGTTTACCTCTAGCTGCATGCTCTTTGATGCTGTGCTGTCTTTCATGCAGATGCCTGTCGAAACCTGCATACGCTTAATTTTTATTTAACCACCACATTTATCCTCTACTTCTCTTCCTCCTTCTCTGTTTGCTTTCTCTCCGCTGACTCAATCCATCATAGAATCCTCTGTAAGACATTATCACCATGGCAACTGTACAGTTGTTCATTTGTCCCTCATCCTGACACACACACACACTAACAAACACACACACAGTCACATTCACTATGACTCTGGTCTAACTACTTTTAGTTTTTGTGAGTTTTTGTGTTTGTTGATGATAAATTCCTCATGGTGATGTCTCGGGATCATTTTGCTAGAATAAAGTGTGTTTGTGTGGCACATAAATAGTTCTAATGACCGTTGGGTAAAACAACAAATAGGAAAATCCCACAAGCTTCACTGCACTAAATCATTTTGGCAAATCAGTCACTTTTTATGTGTTTATTTATGAAGTCTTAAGATGTCTAAATCCATAAATTCCGTTATATAACTTTTGCCCCACTGTTTCTCATAGCAGCACTTCGACCACCTGCTGGCTAACGTCATCTTCTTCTCTGTTTAACTCATATTTCCACACATTTCCCATAATGCTTCTGTTTAATGCCTGTATCTGGTGACTCTGAAAGTCAGTAAAACACATTTGTACACTTTATATTGTTGTAGTAGTATTAATACCAATAATAATAATAATAATATATAATTTCTAATGGTTGCTCAATTAATTGTCTTCAATCAAAGCAGCAATTATTTTATTATTATTATTAATCGTTCCAAAAACTGGCTCTGGAAATGTTTTATAAGGAACAAAAGCACGTTTGCTCATGTTAAGGACAGACACACTGTAATTTAGTGAGAATCACAGAAAGTAAAAGTTGTTTTTCACTTGTAAACCTCAGTGCAGCTTTCAGTCGGGGATATGTGTGTGATTCCATACAAAGGTGACATTTCACTGGACTCTGCAGAAAAACTGCCCCTGCTTTCCTCCGTCCCAGCGGCTCTGGGGAGATACAGTGTGTTGCTTAGGGACACTTCACTGAGCGGGAGGCTTCTCATCATATACACATCAAACAGGGAGGAATATCACAGATTCAATAAAGTCCTTTGCTTATGAATCATCATAAGAGGAAATTACACATCATTCATCCAAACTGTATGAAGCAGTTTACCAAGTAACCTCAGATATGAATCACATCGGCTCTTTTGCTCTACGCTTCACTTTTTATGACCATAATGTACGATGAGTAATTAGATATTGTTACTTCCTGCGTCGAGGTGCCCGTCAATGCCTGAACACAATTACCCTATCGTCTGTTTGACTCATTGTCACTCTGCTCTCATCTTTCGACTTCTCCCTCATCTTCTGCTTCATGGGGCTCTTGTTACGCTCCGAGGAATTCGGCAGCGGCATCATCTCGCCTCACTGCAGCCATCTTTCCCCCCTGGTTTGGCCTCAGCAGCTCTGTCTGTTAGCGTCAACGGTTTTTCCGCTGGCGTCTCTGCCCAGCGCTGCATGATGTCCGGTATTTAACTGGCTTTCTGGATGTTTGATAGATACAGTCTGAAGTGATGTCTCATCAAGCTGCTTGGAAATACAACATTTTAGATGCGCCACTCCACTTTCTGATGTTTGTTTTTTATGTGTTTTTTGCAACAACAAAATAGTATCATCTGTGCTTCGTGTTTGTGAGTCAGGGACTCGCGTAAAAGTGAAAAACATCCCGGGGCTCGCTGTCCAGCAACGTGGAGAGAGGAAGAGGGCTGATGAAGTCAAAGACAGAGAGAGAGAGTAAAGGAGGCAGCGGGTCTGTGGCTGCCTGAGTCCGGCGTGTGTGTTGTTCACTGAGCAAGCCTAGTGTGAAAAGTTGAAAAGGATGAGCGTTCGTACAGTGGAGGTGAAAATGGGATGCGGCTTGCAGAGGGAGAGAAGACGCAGTCAGGACACAAGGGGCCGGACCACTGTGCCATTTGTTGTTTTCTTTTCTGTCCCAAGAAAAGCCTCCAGGAAAAGATCAAATATACATGAGCTCACTTAAAGGAGAATATGCAATTTTTTTCAGATTATTCACTGATCCTCTGTCAGTCTCACCCTACAACTTCCTCTGCTTTCCATACACAAACATCTCTCTATCCGCCATCTTCTTCTCGAGTCATGTTACTTGCTTGATTAAGCGTGTTTGTGTGCACTCTCCAATGATGCGGGCCCACTTACACAGTCAGTGGCCTGTATAATTACACATGCAGCCTTTCTGACACATTTCAGCATGATGGAGGCGATGCTAGTGGGGGTAGGGGGGCTTTATCCAGCCTCATTTGCAAGGCTTTAATTACAGCCATGTTTGTTTTGTGGTGATTGTAGGGATAAGCAAACCTGGAAAATACTGACTGGAAAACGTACGAATCGATTTTCCAACAAGTTAAAAGCTTGGCCACTGCAGAGCTGCAGAACCGACCTGAGGAGATCTCGATGCTTTGACCCTTCATGCAATGTAACATTTAAAGATTGATCACGATATCATCCAGTTCACTACTGCCCTGCCTGTTTTCTTGGAAGCCTACCACAGCATCAATCCCCATTTGCTGATTACAGCTCAATTTTGACTGAAGCCCCAGTGCCAGATGTTCAGGCCAAGTTAAACAGTTGCTCAGTCTCGCTCGGTCCTGGCTCTACAGCATCGCTGCACGGCGTTTATTTTTGCCTGAACATTTGTAGCCTGAATCGGGGAGAATTCTGCTGGGCCGGCTTCCAGGACGACAAGATGGAGATAACTGACACCAAGCTCGAAATCACATGAACCTTACACGTTCCCACGCACTGATAAGGACCTGACAAATCCTTTCCAGCTGGATGTGTCTTTTTGTTTGTTTATTTGTGTCGTTCTTTTTCGGGGGAGGGGGTTTGTCTTGGATGCTACGATGGACACGATATAGGATAGTTAGTATTGGTGTGATTTGTCAACTAATGGTTCAAGCGAGACGATCATTAGACACGAGGAAGGAATGTCAACAATGGTGGAACTAAGCGACAGGCACAGTGACAAGCAGCCCTTTATGTTCTCTCAACCTCCTCCACCAGGGCAGCACACAAGGAAAGAAGTCACAAAGTAAAACAGGAAACAATTAACTGAAAATAAAAAGTCGTCCAAAACACAAGAAAACAAGATCAAAGTCCATAAACAAAACGATGTGTCCTACAAAAGATCTAAAAGGAATAAAAGCCCACAGACAAACACAGCAACAACTGAGTCTCCAGTCAAGCTTCACTAAACTAATATTACTAATATACTAATATTTTCTCTTTGCTGCCCAGGACCCCAGAAGCAAGCACAAGTTCAAGATCCACACGTACGGGAGTCCCACCTTCTGCGACCACTGCGGCTCGCTGCTGTACGGCCTCATCCACCAGGGGATGAAATGTGACAGTGAGTACACACCCTCTCTCTCTCTCTCTCTCTCTCTCTCTCTCTCTCTCTCTCTCTCTCTCTCTCTCTCTCTCTCTCTCTCTCTCTCTCTCTCTCTCTCTCTCTCTCTCTCTCTCTCTCTCTCTGTGCACCTGTGTGGAATGTGCTGTGCTGGTGTCTGTCGGCCCTAATGAGAACAGATGGGAATAGACTTGTACTGTACTACACTCCTCTCCATCCGAGGTTCGGGCCGAATCCACTTGTCCTGATCTGCTGGCTCCTCTCTGCGCTCCCATTCTTTCCACCCACATCCACCTCTTTGCATGTATGACCCCCATCCTGCAATGAGCTTTCCCCATTTGGGTTTTCCGCTCCTTTTCCTCCCTTCTTTTCTCATTCTTCACTTTCTTCTACACCGATTATTTTCCCTAGACTACCCCACTTCTTCATCATCTTTTCCCCCTTACAATACATTTCTTACATTCCCCTGCCACCCCCCTTGGTTGTATCCACTTAATCTCCATCACCCTCCATCCAACCCCACCCCCCCCCCTCCCCCCTCAGACTACTCTGTCTATCCATCTGCGGGACTCTGGTGGCGGCCTATTCGCAGATGGTAATGGGAGCACATCAGAACAAATTGATGCGGGGAAGCCATCGCTATTACGAGCTGCTTCCCAGTCTCTCGTCCCTTCTTGTCTCCTCTCTGCACGTCAGCTTGACAAGCCTGCCGAGCGGAGGGAGGAGGCAGGAGAGATGGATGGTTGGATTGGAATTACAGAGGGGAAGAAAGGGAGAGAAAGTTAGAGGGCAGAAAGGGACAGAGGAGGAGACGAGGGTGAAGAGAGAAACAAATGTTCACTCTCCCCTCTGGTCGCACATCTGTTGTGGAAGTGTGTGTGTGTGTCTGGGGGAGTGTGTGTGAGATTAGAAGAACGAGTCACAAGAAACACAACTTTTTGAATTAAAGGCCAACTAGCCTCTTCATCATTTATTTTACGTTTGTGTATTGCTAGATACAAAATGATATATTTGATATATTTATCCATATGAAATCAGAGCAGGCGTTTTGTATTTCATCAGGTTCAAGTTAGATTTTAGTGAAAATAAACCACAGCTCCGTGTCCTCTTGAAGACCTGTAGTCTTTTCTAGGAATCTGCTCCCATTTGTTTTATTTATTTTTAATTCATTCTTTTGTTAAAAAATTCAGCAGAGCTCCAGCTGCTTTATTTTGTTGTGCAACTCGTCTTGTACATTTTCTTGAGAGGCAGAGAATTTTCCACAAAACTTAGTAAATCCTGCAATATGTACAACCACACTTATATTGTCCATTCCTTTGTTTGATTCACCCTAAAATGTGTATGCGATAAGGAGGAGGAGGCACGTTTTTACGTTTCAGTGTTGACATGAGTTTCACAGTAACAATCATGTATGTTCCCCTCTGTTTTCTGTCTCTCTTTAGCCTGTGACATGAACGTGCACAAGGTGTGTGTGGTCAACGTGCCGAGCTTGTGTGGGATGGACCACACCGAGCGCCGGGGTCGTCTCTTCCTCAAGATCGAGGTCAGCGGGGACAGGCTACACGTCACAGGTTGGTCTGAAACTCCTCTCTGTCAGTTCAGGGGTCAAACACCACTTTCATGTTGGCCCAGGACTATTCTAGTTTCTTTCACCTCATACAGATAATTGATACCGATTATTTGAGCTACTTCTTCTTTTATTCAGACTGTCAGATTAATCACGTGGCCCCATTCAGTGACATACCTTATAGTTACATATTGCTCCTGATTTAACACATAAGTATGGATTATTTTATATGAATATGATTTTTCAATGTAGCCAGTTAAGGTGGAGTTTATTTGACGACTTTATTCAAGGCGGTTTAGTCTATAGCAATGTATCACATTTTAAACCTCAATACAGTGTTAAATCTTAATCAGTAATCAAACCAAATAATTAACACTGAAGTAAAATATAGTTTATGAGTATTCAAGTACATTAAAACTGTATGTGAGTAGAACTGTTCCCAGTGAACAGGTGTATGTGACGTCCTCGGGCACAGAAACAATTTGGCTGATGCACAGTCGCTGCAAAAAAAGAGCAGCTGAGAAACACTGATGAAACGTTTCGGTCACAGACAAACGACTCACTGTCTTTTCCTAGTTTCATCCATTGCCTCCAATAAAAATCAAAATGTCTCAAACTGTCAAATTAGTGTTTATTATGGGAGTGAGAGCTCAAACTTTCTCTCACCTTCACCAAGCAAAAAGTACTACTACTGCCTAGTTGTTATTTTACTACAATATTGGGCAAAATAATCATTATTAATGTTTATGTGTTTTACCAAATATGTCAATTATGGCTGAGTGGTTAGTGTTCATACAGTATAACAACACTGTTCACAGCTGCACTTCCCGCTGTGTGACCTTTCCTGCTTGTCATACCCTCTTCACTGTTCCTCTATGCTGCCAAAAAAAGACCATAAATAAGTATAAGGAAAAAATCTTGCAAACAAAGGTTTGGATTTTAGTTTAAAAAGAGATTTAAGCGTGAATTATCAGTTGATTTCAGAGTAGGAGAAATTCTGAGCTGGTCGGCTTCTGTGCTTTTCCCTGAAGGGATGGGGAAAAAATGCAACCTTTTTCAAATCTGTAACAAAATTAAGATTTACATCACAGAATGTGGTTTCCATCTGCGTCAGCATAAGTCATGACGGCGTTCATGACGTGTGTCAGGCGTGTGTGTGTGTGTGTTGTCCGTGTGTACATTTTCAACACCACCTAATTATCCTGTCAGTCAAAAGCAGCACCTGGAGTGGAGAACTCTCCGGGGTTAAAATGCCTTTGGTAGAGAGAGAAATCACTGCTGGGTCACATCCACAACCTCTCTCTCTGTCGCACGCACACACACACACACACACACACACACACACACACACACACACACACACACACATTCACACACATTCACACACACGCACATGCACACATAGGTGCAAACAAGCAGCATGGCGAGACAGTGCTGGACAGGGAATATGAGGAACATGCTGAGGCCAATAAAGTGTTTCTTACTCAGTGGGGATCAACCTGGAATTGTCTGCACTTCCAGCAGCAGTGACGTGTGTGTCTGTGTGTGTGTGTGTGTCTGTGTGTGTGTGCATGTGTGTATGTATATGATTCATGGAGAGAAAGGTATATTCACAGTATTCACAGTAGACTTCTATCATTGGTTCTCTCTACTTGCATTGCTCAGTTTATTCTTTTCTGGTGATTTTATTTGCGCTGCTCAACACTAAACTCCAAACCTCAGCTCTTTCTCTTGTTGTACCGCTGAACCAAACTCAGGCAGCTACCTGTTCTGCTTAATGTTTGCGACTTTCTATGAATCTGACTGCGGCGTGTGATGGTGATGACCGTGGTGATGATGACAGGGGCGACAGCGGTGGTCCTGTTGGCATGGTTACCTCAGTCGGACAGAGCTGAAACTGAGCTGGCTCATTTTCCTCCACAGAGTGGGAGAGACGGCTGTTACCATGTTAAATTGATGTGTGTTTTCTCCCCCCCGCACCTTGTGATGTCCTTGATTTGATGCGTACACACACACACACACACACACACACACACACACACACACACACACACACACACACACTAACCAAACCACCCACCAGTGTTCCAGTGTTTATCAAAGTGTTGCTGCCACTTTACACTGTGTCAACTTCGAGGAAACATACGACAGTATGTTCCGCAGCACCTGCTACTAGCATATGTGATGCCTGCTATTTCAAATACAAACTCTTGACTACTGTGTCTTTTTTCTTTTCATCATCATCTGCTTATCAGAGTGGCACATGGTTATTTATTATCCTTTAAGTCAATCCTGTTTGCATACAGTAGCATATTTACACATTCAACAGGCACAAAAAAAGATGCTAACATTCATTTAGACTCTGGCAGACTCATTCTAGCTCTGTTGTTTTGGTCTTGATTTGTCTTTTAAGCTGCTAAATGCTCCTCAGCGTTCACTATACTTTTTGCTAGCGATCGGTTTATCAGAGATTTAACTCCTGAAATCACAGATGAGGTGATCACTTGGTGACGTCGCAGCTGAAAGATGCTTAAACTCTGTAGAGCTGAGGGAAACTGAAGAGTCATCTGTGGACTCATGACTTTTCACACTATTCACAGTCATTTGATTCATTAGTAAGAACAAAGTCTCGATCGTAGGTGCTGCTCATTACATTCCCAAAGCCCAAGATAGAAAGAAAAGGTAAAAGATTGAAAATGATGGAGCCAGAAAGAGAAGAGAAGACAAAGATCAATACTGAGAACAATACAGCATGAAGAGACGGCAGCTGTGGAGTTTGTTCTGCTGTTTTTCCTTTTTTCTCTCTCTCTCTCTAATGGCATCGGACTGAACAGTGAAGCCTCAGCTTGTCCTCCCGCTCCCCTCTGGCTCCCACAGACAAGTGGCGGGCCTGTGTGGTTCACCGCACCGATGTGAACTTGATTAAATCTTTCCAACCAAGAAAACAGACACATCTCCCAGGCTCTCACTACCCCCCCGCCCCCTCCCCCCCTCGCCTCCTCTCTCCTCCTCTCTCCTCCCTCCGCTTTTCCCCCTCCAACTCTATTCTCCATCCCTTCTTCCAATATTGACATTTCCTGTTATTTTCCCATACCTGCTCCTCGGGGACCTCGGTGTGTCTCCCCATCTTGTCATCCATTTTCTCTGTATACTTGCTGAGCTCTGTCCATTCACTCATTTCTTTATTTTCTTCCTCAATAAGGAATCAACATCTGTTCCTTTTCCTTTCTTCACCTCTTCACCAACCAGCTGAAATTATCTTCTTCTTCTTCTTCTACAACCTCTGTCTCTTTTGATCCCCCTATTGTTTGGATTGTTAATCTTGCTCTTTATGTTTTTCCCTTTTACCCTGATTACCTCCTTCATCCTTTTCTTACTCCTCCCCCTGATCACTGTCTCTTCTTGCTAAAGTGACTTAAATAACCTGCAGACGTTTATTTCGGAGTTTTAAGAAAAGGCAAAACATGCAAACATCCCTCCATGACCTGTCTGCGCACACACACACACACACACACAAACACACACAGGGCAAATGAGGATCAGGCCATGTGAGCACGCAGCAGTGAGATTTCCTACTGCTGACATGCCCGCCCCAGGTTTAAAGCTAAAGTTAAACAAGAATTTGTTTCATCCTCTGACACAGCTCAGCAGCATCAGGGCTTCGGTACAAACAAAAGCCTCATGTCTGATATTAGGCTTTTTCTACCTCTTGGCTTTTCACACACGTGAGAAACATATATGTGTCGATATATGAAAGAAAGAAAACACTAATACTGAAAAAGTCGGGTCATACATTAATGTTAATGTATAATGTGTTGTCTTTCAAATACACTTGATTGCTAGATACATAGATTGGATATAAAGAGTCTCTTCTTTCTCCCACCATCACGAAATGAGTTCAATATATCATGAATCGCTCGACCAATCATGTCAATCTGAGCTGATTTTTTTTTTCTTATTATACACTTGGACGTACAGCAATGGAAAAGAAATACCTAAAATCATAAGAACCATCTTTGAGGAAGAAAAAAAAACATGTACTTTGTCCTTTTAGTTTGGTCTGTGTCTCGTCCACTAACATGGAGGAGGTGGGGTTCATGACCTACAACGCAGCCAGATTGAGACACATTGGCTTCACTTTCAAGGAGCTGTCATGTCGTCCATCTTTATACACAGTCTACAGCTGCATACGGTACATGATATCATGCTAAAAGACAGGTGCTAACGCTAACAGCTCCAAGGCTAAAAGGTAGCATCCTAACCAGGAGATAATCACTTGCAGAAGATGAACTTCAAAGGGCAAAATTATCATACAAATTCAATTTCCGTACTTCTGACAAGGCTGCGGTGCATATTCGTAGGAGGGTGTTTAGTTTTCGCCCAGTTTCATTATCAGTACAACTCAGCTGAAGAAATTGTGTGAATTTTTTCTGTATATTTGTTTCTGCTTTTGATGTATTATGTCTCTCAATAATTCACTTATCATTCTTTTCACAAAAAAAAACCTTTTTCAGTGAATTGTATTCTTTGAGAGTGGGTGGATTTTTACCATAACACAAAGCACCACTCACGCTTCACTGGAAAGTGTCTGGTCGAAGCCCAGTCTGTTAAATCTCCAGATTACACTTCTTTGAAGCGACAATTGATTGAATATTTATTTAAGCCTCGGAAGACACATTGAGGGATAAGACCCTCATTTACAATGGTGCCGAGGGTACAATAAAAAAGTTGATACATTAAAAGTGAATACATTGAATAAATAGGAATGAAATAAATATGCATATATATATACACAGTAATACAAGGTATAAAACAATTCGTCAATAAAATACTATGGCCAAGTCAACTAGCAGTTACAGTCATTGCAGGAGAAGTCAGCTGTACATGAGACCAGACTCGAGAACTCCGTCAGTGAAACAAATGAGCGCAACTTTAAAGATTTTTGGACCTCATTCTAAATGTAGGGTGCTTTATAACAGAAAGCTGTCTTCCCCAAGTTGGTCTTAACACGAGGCAGATATAAGGAAAGCCAGCTCTGGGAGCGGGGACAAAAAACAATACATTTACATTTTCGGTTCATCCCGGTTCTCCTGCTCCCCCCACCGTGACGTGTGCATGCAGATGCCTGACGCTGCACAGCAGGAATCCATCCAGCCTGCACGGCTTCCCCCCCGCAGAGTATCAGACATCCACTCTTGGCACATGGCATTGTTATGCAACTGCACATTTGAATTTCAAAAACCTTTTCGGAAGATTGCACTGAACTGTCCCACCACAGCCCTGCACTCACCTGCCCCAGGATCCAAATGATGTCATCTAATTGCTGTGGCAAATATATTTAAGCGATGAAGGTGGCGTAGATATTTTTGATATGTTTTAAGAAATATGAATGTTTGCAAGCCTTTGCAGACTGAAGTTTAAGTTCAGCCTATCTTTTGTAGAGAAGCTATTTTAAAGCCAATGTTGTGTTTGTGTATAACAGAAGCATTAAGTGCAGAGAATAACACGTATCACTTCAGGTAAATTATCTGAGATTCAAGACGATAAGTAATTGTTTTGGAGAAGAAAGAACTTGACCTTTGTCATTCATTATCTCTTAAGCACAGAGGATCCAGACTAAAGGTGTCTGCTAAGAGCCGCTGTTGTGTTTTGTTGAGAAGCCGAACATTTCACCTCTGTGTGTGGGATGGTTTCAGACAGAAGCAGAGTGGATGTTCTGTGGTGGTTTAGCTTCTTCTTTAACATGTGTGCGTAACGTAAACACCAGCGAAGTCTCTAATCAAGCTAACGGAAACGTAATGTGTGTCAGCATTTTCTCTACATCATGTCAGTTTTACACTAAACGTGTGATAAGAGCAAAACACACACACACACTCACACAGGAAGTGCACACACTAATTGTATTGGTAATGACCTCATAAGGAGGAAGGAGAGGGGAGGAAGAGAAGGCAAGCAGCTCCTGGTGTATCTAAGCAACAACAGAGAGAGATGGTCCTTGATCACCGCTGATGGTGATGTTTTATTGTGTGGGTGTGTGTGTGTGTGTGGGTGTGTGTGTGTGTGTGTGTGTGTTAGTGAGAGAGAGAGGAAGAGAGCACATTCACATATTGTGTACACATACTTCACATTAACTATTCAGTGTTGTGTGTTTCTATACATGATTTGTTTGTGTGTGTGTTGCCTCATTAGTGTGTTTACAGGCGTGTTGAAGTAGCTTTGGCGTTGTTTAGCTCCAGCGTTGCCATGGGAGTGACTGTAACGCTACCACAGACAGCGGAGGGATGGATGTAGATGAGAATGTGAGATGTTGAGATTTTACCTCATTGTGTGTGTGTGTGTGTGTGTGTGTGTGTGTGTGTGTGTGTGTGTGTGTGTGTGTGTGTGTGTGTGTGTGTGTGTGTGTGTGTGTGTGTGTGTGTGTGTGTGTGTGTGTGTGTGTGTGAATGAGTATTGGATCAGAAGTGAACTATAAGGTTCAGAACATTCATGAACATTCACGATTCCACAACTTCCCATCATCCTTTGTGTTTTTTAACACCAGGTTATAACTGTAATTAACTGTAAATTAACTGTCTGTTCTTTTCCTTCAAACTAATCTTGACAAATGTTTTACTTTTATTAAAGTTCATTAAACATAGTTGAATTAATGTTAATGCATAATAACAGTAATAATCATCACTTTTCTTCTTCCTGTTGCTGTTCAAGGACCTCAAACCTTAGTGTCCCAATATTTTGAGAATAAACAATTAAAATATCAAAATAATCATAACATAAATAGCAGAACATTTCGATGTTTAAAAGAGGAGGTAGATTTTGTCCTTTTTTTTTTCCTTCATTCATTATTAACTCTATTCCCTCCCATTATGGTCCTTATTCTGAATTCTCAATCCCTTTCAATCACGTTGCCTTACAAACCGTGTTGTCACATCCAGTGAAGAGCACGACTAAATGTCAAAATAAATACGATTACATCTCACAAAGACGCAGCTAAACGAGCTGTGCTGACTCCGCATGACATTTGTCTGGTGTTTCTTTTTAATTTGTGTGCTTTGCCGCTGATTTAATGAAGACTCAGCCAACATGTGAGTTTACACTGACTCTCATTCAGTTTCCTCCTGATTACCGTGAAATATGCAGAGATGGAGGCTGGAGGTGAAGAGCACCATTCTAGAGGATTGGCGTGATCCTGATTCTGCTTTCCATCTGTTATAGTTGTTTCTTTCTTTCTTTCTTTCTTTCATTCTTAATTTCTTTCTTAATTTCTTTCTTTCTTCCTTGTATTTCTCTTTCTTCCTACCACCTTCTTTCCTTCCTTCCTTCTTTCTTGTCCTGGGGCTTCCACTTGTGTGTGTGTTCACATGATATTGCTAAGTGGGGCAGTGATGGAGTCGGCCCCACGGCCACTTACAGTAGATGTTGTCGCCATGGTGAAGGTGACATGCTCACGCCATCCCGTCCCCCTGCTCCTGTTGCTATGTTACAGGTTTTTTTTCTTCCAATTTGACAGTTATGACACGAGGAAACGTCACGCCTCCCTTACATTATCTACTCACCTATTTCTTACCAAAGAGAGAGAGAGGGAGAGACAACACTGCAAGAAATCCATTCACTCCATTCACTAATCATCACTGGTCTCATTGACTTGTTTCATTTTGTATTAATTTAGGTTTTATTTTGTATGTGTGCATGTGCCCTCACACCCACACTGTAAATTTCAAGTGAATTCATGTTTGAGCCATCCGTGAACAATGATGAGCTGACCGATCTATCTATGGACACTAAAAAGTTGTGTTAGATCAGTAATTTGAGTACAAAGGTAAATCACAGAGAGGTAATTTTCATGGGACTGACGCCCTTGAGTCTGATGGAGTATTGGCATCTGAATGTGGCACACACACACACACACACACACACAAACAAACACATCTTAATGCTGTCTGTGTCGTCTTCCCTTCTCCTAGTGGGTGAAGCCAGGAACCTGATTCCGATGGATCCAAACGGTTTATCAGACCCGTATGTCAAACTCAAGCTCATCCCAGACCCAAAGAATGAAACCAAACAGAAGACCAGGACCATCCGTTCATCTCTCAACCCCCACTGGAACGAGTCCTTCAGCTTGTGAGTCCAGTCAATGGGTGTATGTGTATGTGTGTGTGTGTACCTTATATGTCTTTACTGTTGTAAAGTATAAAAATAAGCATTTGATTCTTGCAGTCTCCATCATCACATGTCCTTTTACTCTTACTCTTACTGCTCAGTAAGCTAAAAGCGTCAGATAAGGACCGCCGTCTGTCCATTGAGGCATGGGACTGGGACCGGACCACCAGGAATGACTTCATGGGCTCCATGTCGTTTGGAGTGTCCGAGCTCATCAAAGCTCCCACATGTGGATGGTCAGTTTGTTTCACTCACTTTAAAAAAGAAAATTAGTTAACCTCAAGGTTCAGGTTCTGAAGTTGGAGAGACACAGTTGTCACATCCTAGAAATTATCTCTTTACATGATGCATTTGTACAGCTCAGTTCAGAACGTGATGTCTCCATGCCTGCAACAGCCAGCGTCTGGAGGCTTTTATGTTTTACAGGCTGCTCGTATCATTTCTTCAAAGTTAATACAAATGTTCACTTAGACTCAAAGATGAACTGATGAGACAATTTGTGGTTGAAAGTCAAAGGTCAAGTTCAGTGTGACTTGATATTTAAAAAAAAGTACGCAGACTAAAACTGCAATGTTTGGCAGAGGCATCCAACTGCAGGGAGGTAATTCTACCATTTGATCAGATCAGGTCCCATTGAGATTGAGATTTCTTCTTTTAAATTAGACCAGAGTTCAATTAACAAATAATAAAGAACAATGAGGAACAGTTATATTCAGTAAATAACACAAAAAAAAAACAAGAATTACAATACAGAGCAGATTCTTTTAAATCTTCCAAACCTTTACAGTGAGGAAGGGATTACAGTAAAAGCAATGATGATGTCTTTAAGAGAGCTGTTGCTTTACTTTGAAACCTGTCTCTCTTTCATCAGTTAACTTGACGCTATACTGAGCCCCTCGATTGCATTGTGACCTCACTTTAAACCAGCAGCGCATCATTTAACAGTCGTTCACTCTGGAAAACAGCACCTGCTGGCGTCATTTCCTCGTCTCTCCCTGACAAACACACACTCACAGAGACATCCCAGCTGCTCTTCCACGCACCGTGTTGTTAGCATACCTGCCGCAATTTAACCTAAACCCAGCTTGATTGACTGCTGCTGTGAGGACAGTTACAAGCTCCAGGAAATACCTGCCCTTAAGAATGCCTGGCACACGCGGCCCTGAACCCACCACAGTGTGGCTCTGTGTGCTGGTCTGCATAGACAAGTGGCGCCTGAGGACGTGCACATTATAGGGGAAGTAGGGTCAGGTTGGTGCTGCTGACAGAGAGCAGACCTGCAACCACTCAAGTAAGCAGCTATTTATGATCCACGTGGTGCAGAAATACAAAGATTTATAGCTGTTAGGGGAGACAGAGGAAGAAATGCATGGATCATTGTGTAAAAGTAGATTTTTAATGCATAGTTTCACAGCCACAGGGAATAAATTAAAGAGCAAACGTTCACCTCTCTCCCTCTTTTTGTTTGTCTCAGGTACAAGCTGCTGAACCAGGAGGAGGGAGAGTACTACAACGTTCCCATCCCCGAGGTGGACGACGTCGACCTGGAGCTCCGACAGAAGTTTGAGGTGAGGACTTGTCCGATTATGAAATTGTTACATTTAATAGAAGCACAAAGTAGATTTTCTTTTTCCACACTCACTTTTACAATATGTGTTCCTCTCTCTCCCCTGTCACCATGGTAACCCTGTCCCATTCCCACTGGTGATTTTCATCCTGTGTGCCAAGAGACGGAGATCACTGTCTCCTGGCGTTAAAGTGAATGCGCTTGATTTTTATGAAAAGTTTCACAAAAGGCACAAGGTTACAGTTTAATGAAGAGAGGCACAAAGACAACAATGGAATCAAGTCTGCAGTCGCACAGAATAACTGTCAACACTCTCAAATAGATATTATGTAACAATCCTACATTGAATTGTCCAAAAACAAACAGACCCATGTGATATATTTTGTTGACTTGTGTACTTACATTATCCAAAAATGTTTTTAGCAATGTTTAAACCCAGAGAAATCCCCAATAAATTGTTTTTCATTTTGGTCAGCTTTTAATTGCATCATTATTTTATTATTATATAGTGTTTATCTCTTCGTAGACCGGTGCCTGTGTTTTGCAGGTTGAATTCAATTGGCTAAAAATCATATATTATCTCTGTTCTACCTTGCTGGCAGAAAATCATATTATTGCTAAAACAAGCCTAGAGATAATCAGAGGGAATGAAGTTTTAATTATATAAGGATTTTAACAGTTTCTAATGAACTTACAATAGTTTAAAATAAAATCAAACATGATTTTTATTGTGTAAGTCGTTTATTTGTGTGAAATGAATGAAAACATTTACATAATTATTTTTTTTTATTAAATAAACATGCAAAAATACTGATATGGTCCTTTATGAACTCAAGGGAAAACTATTGCAGCTAAGGCTCCCTCTAGTGGCTACTCTGTTGACTGCAGGTTTCTGTTGACTCACGTTAACTCAATATATCATTACCATCCACACTTAAAGTAAAAGTCAAACACCTCCCATTACTGCCATAATATTAACACACAGTTAGAAGTAAACAACATAAGCAATTGGCAAAAATATTTAGGTTTTAAGTAGAGAAAGAGGAGTTCAGTTTGATCTGCGTCCTGCTCCTGGTGTTTTATAAAACTGGGTTTAAATGTCGTCTACTTACACGGCTCTCAAGACAAGCTCTTCTTTTTTATTTTCTGCTTCTCGTTGTACTGTACAACAATGACCTTGACTCTCCTCCGAGGCTGCCGTCTTCACACAACAGTGCGGTTGCCGTGGAAACTAGTGTGAGATACGGCCAGATGTGACAGGAAAAGGTTTAATCTGTTTGCTAGTCGTGGCTCTGATTCACTTTGCTGTTTGCGGAGTTTGCGTTTGAAACGAATCAAAATAACGACTGATCACTTCTCCACGAGCATGGTTTATTGTTTTCCATGTTTTGTCACACACGCACACATCAACCCGTCCTTTTCACAGGACTAATGAGTGAGTTTCTTCTTCTTTCCAGGCCTGCCAGTTAAATATCCACTATCTCAAGGTAGCTGCCTGCTTTGTCTCCTATTCTATCACCCCCAGCCTGCATCACGCTCACTTGACGTTCTGCACTGGGATTGTTTGTGGATCTCCGCTGGGATTCCACAAATTAATCTGATTTACTAACAAAGGCTCATCTCAACAGCTTACAGCTGAACCAGCTTAATTTGCTCATTCGTATTTACACATCAAATTAGAGTTATGTGCTTTTTGTTAATTCTAATTCCTCTCACACACTTATACAACTTTGTCCTGCTTTTGCATCCTAATCACACACCTACAGATATCGTCCCACCTTTATCCCCTGCTGCAATGATCGGATCAACCAGATCTGTCATTTGCAGCCAAGGTTTTAATATTAATATTAATATACAAATTAAAGAGTGTTGCATGTTAACTTTAAGGTACTTCCTATCTTATACACCCTCACCAAACAGCATTATTGTTAGTAAATTCTGGGACCAATCCCCTGCTCCTCATTGGCTGACAGCGTTGTCCACAGCTCATCCTCTACTAGTCCTGTGTGGACTATAGAAGGCTGTTAGGACATGAAGCATGGACTCACCTGTTCACTGTGAGTGTATGAATGAATGCACAGTGGGTCTTTGTGTGCATGCTGAATTTCTCCACACGATGGCAGTGTTCCATCTACTGTATAAGATATAAGACTGACGTATGGCTGCACTGTGTGTGTTTCTATTTACAACTGTGTGTGACCTGACCACTCTGATGTGAATACTTTTGCTCGTGTTGCAGCAGGTAGAAGTTTTTTTGTGAACCGATTGTATGATGTGAAGTTTTCTCATTTGTACTGGGTAATTTGTAACAGTAAAAAAAGTGTCATTTGAAAATGACCACTAGATGTCTCTGTAGTGTGTGGATGCTGTAAACAAAGTCAACACAGGATGAAAACATTGTTCAGATGTTTCCTGCTGACATAACTTTAACACATGACCAAGGCAACAATCACAAACATTTTTGTGGAGAACTTACATACACAAATTTCTTTAATTAATCTGTTGTCAACACACACACACACACACACACACACACACACACACACACACACACACACACACACACACACACACACACACACACACACACACACACACACACACACACACACGCACGCACCCACACAGACACATTTGGTTAGACATAAACTAGAAGAACATCCCTCTGGTAGTGCATGGGAAGGATTGTGTCACAGGCTCCCAACATTTTTGACTTTTGATTCCTGAAAGATTAAGCAATATAAACATGGAATATGTAAGTATTAAGAAGTAAAACCAAAAAGTAATTTTTCCTCTGGGTTTTTGTCATTTTAAGGATTTTTAGAGTCTTGGAGGGAGTGAAAATATCCAGTATTTTACAAGAAAAAAAGAAAAATTAGAGAAAAGCCAGAGAAAAGTAAGACTTTCTTTTTTTCCTTTACATCTTTTGGGCCGTCTCAGATTTATTGTGGGATCGTGACCCATGCGTTAGAAACTGCAAGTTTAGCCACCACACATAAGAATGAAACCACCAATAACAACTCAAATATTAAATAGTAATTATTGGTACGAATGGTAGAAGTGATCACATCTGTGCTCCCATTACTGTAAGAATATTAAAGTCATGGCTTTTGAAATACGATTGATATGTTCCTCTTCTTTGTTGTATCACTTCATATATGTGTGTCGGCAAATTGTCTTTCCAGCTGAAAATTACACCTTAAATAATTTATGCAATGAATTGTTATTACATATAACAGCAGTATTTAGAACCAGCACCACGCTGATGTTATTAGAGTAATGCCTCAGTAAGTGACCACCTGTTTAAAGTTAATGCTGATGTGATGTTAATTGACCCAGAGGTGTCCACGTAAAGAGCCACTTAACCCAAGTCAAATGAATATGCAACATTTATAACTTAGACTGTATTTCCAATCAAGAGCAGTGAACTGGTCGGCCTGGCAACAGCCTCTCGGTGGCCCCGCAGGTCGCCTGCTCTCTCCGCTCTATCTGACAGAAACAGACGACGGCTGGAGCCGTGAAGGGAGCTGGCGGAGTCCTAATTGCTCTTTGTGTTCAAAGAGACTTGGCAGGCCGGTCATTATAACAACAGGGAACCTTGCAACAGTGGCACCCCGCCTGCTGACGACGGCTCCACCTAACAATTTCCCCCTAAAACGCACCAATAGTCCGATCCTGTGGAATGACTGTGAAGGCGCCTGAGTATAACAAAGAAAGTGGTGTGTCAGTGTTAAAAATAGATCACTATGTTCCCCCTCTATAGAAATAGAGCAGAGAAGTATGATTTGCTGATGTGCAGCTAACCAGTTATCATGACGCCCTGTAGCCAATGATAAGGTAATAATTGCTGATAGTTATACAACCTTATCATTATGTATAAGGATGTAATGACCAGCCCGCAAAAATATCTTAAATGGGACATAAAATGTAAAAGTAATGTCGGTTTATCATATTTAACCACTGACTGTATATAAAGATGGACGAAGCATCCCCACTTCCTCCCTCTATCTAGAAATCAAGCCAAAATATCCTTGATACAAACGCCGCCATCTTGCCGATGTAGAGGGAGAGTCTGCAGTCGTGATTGGGGGGCATGGGGGGGCATGGAGCCGCAGTAGAGAGGTCTCGACACGAATGACAGAAACTATCTTTGAGAAAAATGGATTTGATGTGTACTTTGATGTTTTTTATTTCGGGCCCTCCTCTCAGGTAAAATGGAGGAGGTGGGATTTATGACCTATACAGCCTTCAGCCACCAGGTGGCCATTAAGATGTTTTGGCTTCACTTGTGGGAGCAGTCATGTCGTCCTTTTTGACATAAGTGTTTTCAAATAGGTGTAATTAAGTATTTGATACATTTCTTAATTGCTATTTAAATATATTACATGTTGCACTTCATCATTAGTTCATGTCCTTGACAGGTTTTTGCATTTCCACCCATTTTGAGTGATTTTTTGAAACCCGACCTTGTGTCCCATGCCCTCTGATGTCTAATGGGAAGAGGAAACTTCATACAAGGCTTTGCCTACTTTCTCAAACAGACACATTGATGCACCTGAGATTTTATTCATGGTTTAGGATTAGCTTTTTTTGTAAATGCTAAACTATCAAACAATGTCAATAAAATCTCATGAGAGACACCAATACACGTATTAAAATTGAAAGTTGTAATATTTTGTGCGTTTGTGTGTGTGTGTCCATGCTCTTTCCACCACAGAAAGCCAAACTGGGCCACGGTAAGAAAATGATCACGCCGTCAGACCACCGGCGCTTCAGTCTGCCTTCAAGTAACATGGACCGGGTCCGACTCAGTGACTTCCACTTCCTGGCCCTGCTGGGGAAGGGCAGCTTTGGCAAGGTGAGAGCAGCAGACACAGACATAACGGGACAGTGATGATGCGTGAAGCCTCTGTCGAAGCTCAGAATCTCCCCAATCCATTGACCTTTGATCCGCTGTGCCTGTAGGTCATGTTGGCAGAGACGAAGTCGACAGAGGAGCTGTACGCCATCAAGATCCTGAAGAAAGACGTGGTGATCCAGGATGATGACGTTGAATGTACAATGATAGAGAAGAGGGTCTTGGCCCAGAGAGACAAACCACCTTTTCTCACGCAGCTCCACTCCTGCTTCCAGACTGTGGTGTGTAAAACCTTCACCCGTTGCCCGAATCATGATTTCCTCCTACATCCTACTTCCTACGCTGCTTCCAAACAAGTACATTGAACTTTATTCAATGGATGCCATTGTGCTCCCTCATCAGCCGTCTATTCAGTCGCTGGCCTTTCAAACTGTTTGAGCGTCCTTCTGGGACCATTACATCTGTATTTTCCTTCCATACTTTCATACATTTATTCACATCCTTTTGCCAGTGCCCCTGCAGAGAAAATTGATACTGAGCTCAGACCAGCCATGAATGCGAAGTTTGACGTCAGCTCTGTGCGTAGATAGGGTGACTCAAGAGTCGTCGAATCAAAAACGACATTTACAGATCAACGCATTCTGACTTATAATGCAGGTATATAACCTGACCGAGCTGCTACACTAAAATAATTGATAATGTTTGTAATTTTTAAATAACTGACAGTGAACCGTGTCGTACAGACTATCAGAGAAGATCCTGTCTGAATATTAAACATGCTTTTCACCCTGAAGCTCATTTCAACGTAATGCTCACTTCTGTGTGGCATTTATATGTCGAGTTGCTCTTTATAAAATGAGCTTTTCTTTGCAGGATCGACTGTACTTTGTGATGGAGTACATTAACGGAGGAGACCTCATGTATCATATCCAGCGCGTGGGCAAGTTCAAGGAGCCACAGGCAGTGTAAGGACACTACAGTTCATACACAGACATACTGTATGTTTGAAATTAAAATTTCCTGTTGTGAGGCGGTCTTTCTGTGTGGAGTTTGCATCCTCCCCCCTGTGTCTCCGTCAGAGGGAACTGGTACCCAGAGTCTGATTACTCCAGCTTCCTCCCACAGTCCAATGACAGACTGGGATTGGAGTTAACTGGAGACTATTAATTGACTGTGAGAGGGAACGTTTGTCCAGGGTTTTCACAGAATGGTATTCTCTATCTCTCTTCTCCCTAATATGCTGCTATCGCTCTACTATTGTTATCTTATAAAGACAGAAAATCCCCCAAAATTGCAATAAAGGCCCTGTCCTCCTAATCATGGGTGTTATTCATATTTAATATTTCAGGCCTGTGATTATGTATTTTTTAAGTCATAAATACCTTTCATGAAGATGTTTTTCTCTTCTCCAATTATGCAGGTTTTATGCTGCAGAGATTGCTGTCGGTTTGTTCTTCTTGCACCGAAAGGGAATCATCTACAGGTGGGTGACACGGAGGGAGGCATCACATTCAGACAGACACACCAGGTAGGTAGGTAGGTAGGTAGGTAGGTAGGTAGGTAGGTAGGTAGGTAGGTAGGTAGGTAGGTAGGTAGGTAGGTAGGTAGGTAGGTAGGTAGGTAGGTAGGTAGGTAGGTTGAAAGGTGGGTAGGTAGGTAGGTAGGTAGGTAGGTAGGTAGGTAGGTAGGTAGGTAGGTAGGTAGGTAGGTAGGTAGGTAGGTAGGTAGATAGATAGATAGGGTGGTAGGTAGGGTGGTAGGTAGGTAGGTAGGTAGGTTGAAAGGTGGGTAGGTAGGTAGGTAGGTAGGTAGGTAGGTAGGTAGGTAGGTAGGTAGGTAGGTAGGTAGGTAGGTAGGTAGGTAGGTAGGTAGGTAGGTAGATAGATAGGATGGTAGGTAGGGTGGTAGGTAGGTAGGTAGGTAGGTAGGTAGGTAGGTAGGTAGGTAGGTAGGTAGGTAGGTAGGTAGGTAGGGTGGTAGGTTGAAAGGTGGGTAGGTAGGGTGGTAGGTAGGTCGGTAGGTAGGGTGGTAGGTAGGTAGGTAGGTAGGGTGGTAGTATGTAGGTAGGTAGGTAGGTAGGTAGGTAGGTAGGTAGGTAGGTAGGTAGGTAGGTAGGTAGGTAGGTAGGTAGGTAGGAAGGTAGGTAGGAAGGTAGGTGGGTTGGTGTGTGTAACCTTGCTGCTCTCACTGTGATTAAACTGCACATACAGCTTGAATCCAGACTTATCACCCTGATGCATAAAGCAAAAGTAGAAAGAACTGAAAGAAACACTCCACAGAGACTGAAGTTATCCCATTCCTCTTGAGCTCACTTCCATCCCTCATATCCTGTCAGCGTTCTGTCTGGCATCCGGATGCCACTGTGTGACAGATAGAACTGTCAGAAGAGTGGAGGAAACTGAGGAACTGAGACTCAGGCTGAATTGTAAGAGGAAGCAGGACGAGATTCTGAGGCCAAATAATGATGGTCTGTTACCCAGTGAATGATGTGTGCAGTGGAGATAGAGGCAGCGGTGTCTGACTCTTCCGTGTCCCTCTTTAGTCTGGACATCAACACACATAAAGTATTAAAGTGTTCGCAAATCCAGATACATACACGTAACGTTGTGTTCACAACCCGTCTTGGCTGCAGGGATCTGAAGCTGGACAACGTGATGCTGGACTCCGAGGGCCACATCAAGATAGCAGACTTTGGCATGTGTAAGGAGAACATGTATGACGGCATGTCCACTCGCACCTTCTGCGGCACACCGGACTACATCGCACCAGAGGTGAGACATCTCCTTACTTCCTGGTTGTGTGTGGATGTGAGCGTTGTATTTCTCTCAAAAGCCAAACCAAGAATTGTGACTTGTGAGAAATGTGTAGAGTTTGATCTCTAAGAAAAGTGAGTGCAGTTGTGATTGTTGCTCTTTGATTGTTAATGTGTTTGTGTGTCTGTGTGTGGGAGGGGGGTGTGGGACGGCAAATTGGATGGTGGGAGAAAGTGCCTTTGTTATTTCGGCGTGTTTAACAATGGTTGATCTGGTGTGAGTTAATTTGAGAGAATGTTTTTGTGGTGCTCTGTTTTTTCAAATTCTGAATCTGTGTCTGTTATCATTCCACTTGTATCTTTTTTGTTTTTATCAGATTATAGCATATCAACCCTATGGAAAATCAGTTGACTGGTGGGCTTATGGAGTTCTTCTGTATGAGATGCTGGCAGGACAGGTAACTTGTCCCAGTCTATATCAGTTTTTGTTTTGTTTATTTGTTGTTGTTTTTTACATCCTGCTCTTTCTTTGAAAAACTAATTTGTGTGAACTAGATTAAATTTTAATAAATGTTTAATTTGTATTGTCAAACTGTTCATATTGTTGCCATAGTTGTTGTTTATACATGATCTGGAAGACTTGTTGTTTTATCCTTTTGTGAAGCACTTTCTTCAGAAAAGTAATATAAAAAATAAAGATAACACTTGTGAGGGTTTGCTGCACCTCTTTCTATTTTTTATATCACACTAGATAGAACATCTTTAAGTTTGTTGGTCAGACAAAACAAGAAATGTTTAGATTTTGAAAGTGTGTTGGGCATTTTTTCACTGTTTTCCTTCTTCAGCCTCCGTTTGATGGAGAAGACGAGGACGAGCTCTTCCAGTCCATCATGGAGCACAATGTCTCTTACCCCAAATCCATGACAAAAGAAGCAGTGTCCATCTGCAAGGGAGTAAGTTATGCTTAAATTACCATTTTTATAACTTTACTATCATATTCTTAAATTTCCCTCAAGCACCAAACAGCCCCTGTCACATTATTATAATCCTGCTCTGTGTGTGTGTCCCCAGCTGATGACCAAACATCCGTCGAAGCGTCTTGGCTGCAGCCTGGAGGGAGAGAGGGACATCAGAGAGCAGGCCTTCTTCAGACGCATCGACTGGGATCGCCTGGCCAACAGAGAGATCCAGCCGCCGTTTAAACCCAAAGTGGTGAGTGTCCCATCCCTCCATCAAGTTTGGTACAAATGGGTTTAGTAGTTTTTGTGTAACCAAAACAAACAAACAAATAAACAAACTACAGTTGTCAAGGAAAGAGCAGCCAGTGACCTTAAAGCATTTCATTGGTTCACGTTCCGTCTGAAACCGTCCAAGCCTGAACCCAACAGTGATTTTGTTTTTTTCTGTCCTGCTGCACTGAGTTTGTGTCACCCTGTATGTCGCATGCATGGTTACTGCTTGGTCACAGACAAACACTGCAGAGTAAACAAGTCGGTCACATTGGCCCAGCCAAACCCAACTCAAACCCAATGGACTCTGCTCAGATATCCACATTCTGGTCCACATTTTCTTTGAGAACTTTTGATTATTTTCTATCTCCGCTCTCAATTTTCTGGGGATGTAACCCGTCAGTGGCAGCAAAACTTTCACGTTAATGAAAGTAATGAAAAGATTAAGAGATAGATGGTTTTCTCGTCATTCAGGTTCTTGTGTGCAGGATGAAATGACGCAACAGTCTCAGAAAACATTCATAAAATATTGTGTGGTTTATTTCTGTCTTTTTTCGCCCTCCGGTGGTCGGATACTTCCTCCTAGCGTGTATATACATGAATGGATGCATGTTGTGTTACTGCGCTCTCATTCATCCTCGGCCCAGTTTAATGTTCTTGATGCAGCCAGTGCAGCAGGAGGCTGGATCCCAGCTGCAGCCACCAGCCGACACCTAAACCTCCTCCTGTCACCGCGAACGCTGCTTTTCTGTTTGCAGACTCCCGCGTCCTCCATCGCCTCGCTGCCCCCAGCGCCCGGAGCACCAGAAGAGCTGCCACAATGGATTAAAAATAGATCTCTAAGAGCAAAGTTCCCTTTTACTTCCACACAAGGGCCACAATAAATGCAGGGTTACGCAGCAGATGTATGTTTCCGCTCACGAAGGGGGAAGGAAAACATTTCCTAATAGCGGATGCATCCATTCAAGGGGCTTTTGTGTGGCGGATCGCGGTTGTGAACCCATTCACCACGTCACTAATTGGTCTGAGGGGATTCGCAAAGAAAAGATCCATCTGAGGCGTGTGGCTCAGCTTCAGTAAAAATGACAAGGCAGCTGAGAAAAAACCTGACGTGCTGATGCGTCTCCTGAGATATTGTTTTGCATGATTTCGCTCTAAACTTCAGATTTGGTTTAGTTGTGTATCACTCATTCTGAAGGAATCCGTCTCCTTTGCTTGTTGATACACAGCAATATTCTCATATATATATATTTAGCTTCCTGAGACCCATAACAGCCCAGAGTGAAGCCGCACACTGCTGCTGATGCCCTCTGCTGTGGAAGGGTCAGCTTCTGATCTAATTACAACTTCTGCCCAGCTACACGTCAGGCTCCGTCCCCTCTGGGAAGGCTGGGGAGCTTTCTAATAAAAGACTCATGAGGAAAAGCCTTTTTAATCAAGACTCCACAATCCTGTTACCGTTCGACAATCTTCTTTTCAAAGTCTTTCCGAGATGGAGACAGTGATCAATCCTCTCCACACCTGACCTGTCTTTTAATCTCTTTCAGGGCGGCAAAGGAGCGGAGAACTTCGACAAGTTCTTCACGCGCACTCAGCCCGTGCTGACCCCGCCCGACCAGCTGGTCATCGCCAACATTGACCAGAGCGAGTTCGCCGGCTTCTCGTACGTCAACCCTCAGTTCCTGCATCCCTCCCTGCACAGCGTGGTATGAGGACGGCGTGGAGAAATGGAAAAATCACGGACTGTCAGTAAAATACAGGACCCTTCCAAACTCCAACCGACGTCCCTCTGTCAACAGACTCGTATCATTCTCTAAAGTGTTCTGTCTACTGGTTATGGACAACTGCCTAATGGAATGACACATACAGGAGAGAGGAGCTGTGGTGAAATCATGTCCAATCTGAAGTGAGAGGAAAAACAACATGGCACTGATATTTTTACATCATTCCCCCAAAACATCTCATATAACATCTCTTTATTCTTCACCGTTATCTGTTACTCAGCCTTTTTTCTCGTGTATGAATGTGTCCTGGTATCAGTCGCTCTCTCATTAGATATGAAACATGCAAGACCCCCCACCCCCCATCTTACTACGCAACAAGCTGCAATGCACGACGAGATCAGAACATGTCTTTCTGCTCTGTCCCGGCTTTACCTACTTCTGAACTGCTACACGTGTAAATTATATTTATAAACTCGACAAAGAGGTCGGGTCAGTACACATGAGTGCCAAAGTGGAAGTGGGACAATACATTTCTTTTGCAGATGCTGAAGTCCTTGTTAAGGTGGTTCCCCTCTGGCCCTCCCCAGCAGTGTCAACATAGCCAGACCCTTACACGGGGAGCGTTGAAATCTTTTTTCTGTAGGACGTGGAACTCTTGTAAATCCGACTCTACAAAAAACGGAAGCACAGTCTGCTCCTGGTTCCAATCTGCTGAGGGCTTGCCAGAGCGGTGGATGTTGCCGACGGTGCGTGAAAGCAGGATTTAAGGGTCAGAAAATCAGAGAGACAGTATTTTCAAATATAAAGACGCTATTTCCATATGCACAAAGCAGATCTCTGTCGCATGCTTATTTTCTGACTCGGTATGAGCAGTAGACTCTAGGATGCAGTACACGTCTAGTATCATTGTAAATTTGAGTATTATGATATAAACTGTGTTGATTGTGGTATGTTTTCGAGGAGTCTTATCCTGTTGAGGCGAAGAGTTTCTGTCCCTGTTTTTATGTTCTGCTTAACTTTTAAGTCCTGTTGTATGTCAACCTTTCTTCTCCCCTCTTTCTTTGTAAATATGTTTCAAACGAGATGTTTAAAAAAGAGAATTCACTTGCAGATTTTATACTACGAACTGAATGTGCTTTTATTACCGTAGACAGCCCCCCCTCCCCTCCCCAACCCAAGAAAAGGTATTCATAGCGTTTGGCTGAATCTTTGGTAGCTTTGGTATCAGCGAACCTTGTTACATGTATTTCCACGACTTCTCCGTTATTTTCTACTACTCAGTGTCATATATAGAGAATATGCAGCACCTCCCGAGCGTGGAACATTTGAACGCCCTCTTGCCTTGGACGACTCAGGGCTGACTCCCTCTGTAACCAGCTGAATTTCACGCAGATAGTCTGAGGATTTCAGAATAACACGTCTTTTTCGTTGTGAATCGTGTGTGCATGCCAGCGGCGAGGCCTGATCTCAGCATGAGAGAGACCCCTGCATGATACAGCGATCCCTGGTGTGTGAGCATGGAGTCCCCCCCCCCCCCAACACCACCACCACACCACCTTGTTGCACAGAATGAGACGAACCAGCCCAACGAGCACTGTTTGCTTTACCGCTCATCATCTTCTTCCCCACCGTCACACAGCCCGACCTGCTTGGTTGAATAGCCGATGTGTTGGCTTATTGTTTAATGGTGCCAAACTGAGTCTTCTTGTTTCCAGTTAGGTTTGTCCAGCAGGTTTTTTTTGTTGTAAAAGGCTTCTACTGCAGCACAGCACAAAGCCATGACGTTTTGTAGAACTGCCAAATTTAGCTGCCACAGCTCTTGACCACAGAATTAGTTACTTCACAGTAAACTGCGGCTGTCACATCTGGACCAAAATGAGATTTGCTTTGAAGCTTAAGAGAAAAATGAATGTTTACATGTCTCACATTGAGAATCTGTATTAAAGGAAAGGTTAAACACAACAGGAAAACCTTTTGACGCATGACAGAGATAATCAACCAGGGTCCAGAACCACTACAGGCGGGAACCAGAGCCACTGGGATGTTTGTATGTTTCCTTCCACTGCCCCTGCTTTCGTTTACCTGAGTTTTCTTGTCCCTCTGTTCATTGTGGTATGATGGATACTGTACATTAATAAAGTATGAAATATACGAAAGATATGAATCTGCTGTGTTAAGTTTCTTGTGTTCTACACATGTGACACATTGTGTTACCGTGACAACTTAAGGCTTGGACTCGAACCCGAATAAAGACGAATATTTATTTATTAACAAAGAACAGTTAAATAAGGGGAATAAATAACACTGTCACGACAGTAAAATCCCACACACTCTTCCTCTCTCACTCTTTCTCACAGACACACACATGCACACACACACTCTCTCTCTCTCTCTCTCTCTCTCTCTCTCTCTCTCTCTCTCTCTCTCTCTCTAACACACACACCTACATTCTCTCACACACACACTCTCTCTATCCTCCTCCATCACCCCCTCCCTGTCTCTCTCACACACACTCGCACACATACGCTCTCTCTCTCTCTCTCTAACACCCCCCCTCTCTCTCTCCCTCTCCCTCTCTCTCACACATGTTCAGCAGCCTGAATGAGGAGCAGACGCTGTGATTCTCTGACTCGCTGCGGTTCGTCTTGAAGGAATCACAGAATCACAGAATCACAGAATCACAGAGTCCCGGAGCAGCTTCGCTTCTTGTTTCTCTTCTGATCGTCTCTTCACAGACAATCACTTCTTCTCTCCTCCATCACTGCAACACAGGATCTTTTTTAAATCCACAACTTTCACTCAGTGCTCAGCGCAGAATCGAACAGGTGAGCAGAAAAAACACAGCATGCAATGAGATCACTTTTTAATTCTTGCTTGTTCTTAGCTGGAGTTGAGACTTAGATGTATTTCACTTATTCACTGGTCAGTATGATGTTTCCTTGAGGTTTTGATGTTATTCTTCAATAACCACTGTATTTAGACTTGTCAAATGTGGAACAAATTATCACAGAGAAGGTAAAGATTCTTAAAAATACAGTTTGGATTTTGTGAAACCTTCATCTGATTTGTAAAAGTTATAATAACGGGACATTACACAACTTATTTCTTTCTTAAACCACAGACCAGGTTACTTAGCTTTGTCGAATCCCGACTAAATGATCAGCTTGAGGCTTTATTATGACTATTTAAATTAACATATGATAGCTATTGTAAATTGCTTCAGACATAATACAGGTGTGTTTTTCTCACAGTAGCCCAAACTGGACAAACTAAACACCAGTTTTTATAACAGGCTTCCAGAGGTTCTCTTTCGTTTTTGGAAGGGGAGGGTGACGTTAGAGTTATTCAGCTGCAACATGCAACTTCACCACTAGATGTCACTAAATTCTACACACTGAACCTTTAACATATTTCAAAGTAAGAGCGAAGACATTCCTGGACAAGAGGCAAGCTGATTTTGTGAGTCTCTATGCAAAAAAAAATACTTTACACCATGAGCATCACAGAGGGTTCTCAGTGGGTTAAATTCTAGTTGTTAAAACACCAAAAGAGAAAGTGTTCCTGCTATTTGAGAGAGCTGTGGTGCATAAAAGAAGGAAAAAAAGGTCAACTCACAAGAACCTAGAGGTGGAAATAATTATTGCAGCTCATCTCTTGCAAAATGAGCTCATCATCAGCTGTACCACCGAGCCTCTCCTCTGTCAATCCGTCCTTTAGGTGATTCTCCCCTCTGTCACATCACATAGATCATTCATGTGTCCGGGGGGTTTGAAAGCATCGCCCTGTCACTGCAGATGATGTCTCACTCCAGTATTGGCTTTTATGAATGTCCAACCTTTCCCAGCACTGTGGCATTAATGGCTGTAAAATGTCAAAACTCATTCTTGGATGTCTTATCATGCAAGTGTTTATATTCACTGTCGACGCAGGAGGCGATTTCTATTGACTCCAACTTAATTATTCTTTTCGGCGCGAGTGGGACAGATTTGGCAGCGATGTGGAATTAACCCAAATGAGTAGTTAGCATCAAAATATTAAAACTAATTCACTTGGAAAGTTGCCCATACTTTTCCATCAGTAAATTCAAAAACCTAAACTGAAGGGAAGACGTGAAGATCATTTTGTGATGCAGTCAAACAGAATAAGATTTGGACTTGATTTACAACCAGAGATGTTACTGATTCCCGCGGTTGTCCGGCTGCCCAGACATTTCATAAGCGTCTCATCAAGGCAAGTTGATCTGACTTCCTGGATCTGAGAAAGCATTCTGAAATATAATGTGGAAAGACGAAGGTCACTCCCTCCTCATCCTGTAGGTCTGTCAATCATCCTCTCCCACCTTCAAGGCTCAGTGGGGGGGGGGGGGGTCTGTGAGCTGGTTGTGTAAAACACGTTGTCTGGGTTTTCATTATGACTTTGCACAACCCTGAGTTTTTCATGGTAAATTGAAGTTCTGAATACAAAGCAATACAGAAGCAAGGTTTGAAGCTTTTTCCAGACGTTTCTTTTTATTTGAACCACAGATTGCTGGTCACCATGAGCGCCTGCAGCAGGAAGGCTCTGACTTTGCTGAGCAGCGTCTTTGCAATCAGCGGCCTGGGTCTACTGGGAGTGGCCGTCAGCACTGACTACTGGCTGTACCTGGAGGAGGGCGTCATTCTGCCTCTGAACCAGAGCACGGACATCAAGACGGCGCTGCACTCGGGCCTCTGGAGGGTCTGCGCCCTCGCTGGTTAGTAGAGGGCATGTGTTCCCAGAACCTGCCACGATTTGGGCTGAATTTGATCCGTACTCCTGTAAACTAAAGGTGTGATCGTGAGTACATCAGGTCTGTGGCACAGACAGTGGTGATAGGTTTTAAAGTGGGTAAAGTTCCCTTGTGCTGTGCAGCATCTACTTGTGGCAGCTGCAGGGAGCTGATGCTGTCACACTGACATATCATCAGATTTGACATTCACACGGAATGACATTCACAATTACTTCATCAGTATGTGTGTGTGTGTGTGTGTGTGTGTGTGTGTGTGTGTGTGTGTGTGTGTGTGTGTGTGTGTGTGTGTGTGTATGTGTCTGTTACAATCAGTCACTGTTAAACAAAGTAAACTTCAAGTACAGTCATTCCTGCAATAAGATTATACACACAATTACACTCTCAGACACAACACACACACACATATGAATTTGCACCCACAAGTCTTCAGAGGCAGATCGTGTCATCGTGCCACAGAGTTAGCTGGTGGATGATTTGACAGTGTGGTGTGTGTGTGTGTGTGTGTGTGTGTGTGTGTGTATGTATGTGTGTGTGTGTGTGTGTGTGTGTGTGTGTGTGTGTGTGTGTGTGTGTGTGTGTGTGTGTGTGTGTCTGTTACAATCAGTCACTGTTAAACAAAGTAAACTTCAAGTACAGTCATTCCTGCAATAAGATTATATACACAATTACACTCTCAGACACACACACACATATGAATTTGCACCCACAAGTCTTCAGAGGCAGATCGTGTCATCGTGCCACAGAGTTAGCTGGTGGATGATTTGACAGTGTGCTGTGTGTGTGTGTGTGTGTATGTGTTTGTGTGTGTGTGTGTGTGTCACCGAGGTGATAAGAACAGCTGTGCAGCTTCATTTGCAGGATGTGATGTAACTCACACCTTAGTTTAAAAAAAAACCTGATGACGCACTGTGAAGAACTGACTGTTGGAAATGTGAAAGAGTAGATGACAGGATGCAAAGGAAAGTTTTTGTTGTGTTTAAATATTGGTAATTTGTTTTTAAACCATTGATTGTAATTTAGTTGTATATAAATATATATTAGAGCCTGAGCCAACATGTGCATTACGTGTAAAACTTGCATCACAGGTGTTTAAAAATGTGATATCTCACGGAGGAGCCCCAGTGGAGAATCCTTTCTAATTTACTTTTGGCCTCTTGAACGTGATATCTCAAGTCTGTCTTTAGGTCATTTCTGATTTGATAGGATTTCACTTGTCAAAAGTCACAGTGAGTTCCTATGAGTCTGGAATGAAAACAGTCGACTGAAACTCTAGTTTGTCTAGGTATTCTAGTCATCTCCTTCTTTCTAAATTCCTCTCCTCATTTCTGCCCCTGTCCTCTGTAGGGGACGAGTCTGGTCGGTGTTTTACCATCGAGTACATCATGCCCATGAACGTCCAGGTGACGTCCGAGTCCACGGTGAACATGCTCAGTGAGTAACAGCATCAGAAACCTCCAACGGCAAATTCAGGCCCAATAACTCAAGGTGCGCCTCGGGGTTGTCACATACAGAGCTGAGGTATTTTTATCCAAACTCTTGTCATTTTTCAATAAGGTTGAGATGAGACCTGCGCCAGACAGTGAGGTCTGAGTCATCGGGCTCCTCTGCAGAATGCTTATTGCCTCTTTAGGAACAATTCACCTCACCAGCCCTTCTATGTCGCTCAAAGGGAAAGCTTATTGGAAGATTAATCCTTAGTAACTCAATGTAATGCGACCTGATATTGTACTGTATTCATTAAATGGAGCAGAAGATGATCGAGTGTCTTATCTTTAGTTGGTTTGACATAGTTTTTTTCAGAACTCAGACTTTTTCTATCAATACAGCTGCAATTGAATTTAATTAGATCAACGAGACATTCTACAAGTTTTTCACACTCTTTGAGATTGAAAAGCCGCTTTGATTGTCCACTCTCTCTCTCTCTCCTCCTCCTCAGAGATGATCCGCTCAGCCACTCCCTTCCCTCTGGTCAGCCTGTTCTTCATGTTCATCGGTTTTGTCCTCAGCAACATCGGGCACGTGCGACCCCATCGCACCATCCTGGCCTTCGTCTCTGGAATCTTCTTCATCCTCTCAGGTACCCCCGTCATCCTCCCGCTCTTATCTCTTGTCCCCGTCTCCTCTTCTTCTGTTTTGTCAAACCCAGATTTTCTTCCCCCTCTCCCTCTCTCTGTGTCTCAGGTCTGGCTCTGGTGTTGGGCCTGGTGCTGTATATTTCCAGTATCAATGATGAAATGTTGAACAGGACTAAGAGCAGTGAGGCCTATTTTACCTATAATTACGGCTGGTCCTTTGCCTTCGCTGCCATCTCCTTCCTGCTCACTGAGGTGAACAACACAACATCACCACCAATAACAACCAGTCTCCACTGCTGGGGATATCAGCACAAACACCACTCACTAATAAACATCTTTCAGAACTAACATTTACAGACTCGATTAGAGCTTTGATGATTGGAAGATTAAGTGATTAGTTCATTGGAAGAAAATGAATCAACCAATATTATGATTAAATAACAATAGATGTGGTTTGAAAATCGTTGAGTATTTGGATTGTTGATCAGACAAAACTAAAAATGACTGAAGACGTCAACTTGAGCTCTGTAATTTTGCAAATAATTTGATTCAACCAGAAGAAAATAATTGCAATGCAGTGAGCTGTGTATCATACTGCAAGTCTGAGTGCTGAAAATAGACTTTATATCAGCACCTAAAATGTTTGAGATTTAGATTTCGGGTGTAGCATGTAAGATTATGTCCACAGTTCTGACCTGACTGTTATTATATGAAAGCACCTTGAACGATGTTGCATTGTGACCGTTCAATGTGCAATTATTTGAAGTTGTAGTGGATAATTCAAAAAGAGATTTTAAAAGCCAAAACAGTTTCAGTGGGAAAAGGGTAAAAAATTAGAAACATGCCGCTGACAACAGTGTTAAAGCTAAAACTGGCTTGAGTTGTAAATAACACTTAAAATATTTTGATCTGAAATAAAGGTTGTGTCATTTCAATGATCTTTTTTTTTTTACATCAAATCCTTTAGAAATAAATCCATTATGAATTTATATTTCACCCAGACTTTCAGAGAAAGATGAAGTGAGTTTAATCAGACAAAAGGAAAAGTTTTGAAAAAAAATAGATATAAATAAATAGATCTTCATACAGATAATGCCATGTAATACATAGTTGACACAATGAATAAATAAACAACCAATACAATATCAATAGATTTATATAATAATGAAGAATGAAGAGTAGTAGTAGTAGTAGTCACTGCCATCGTGTGTTAGCAGAGAGCAACTGCAGCACACAACATTTAACTGTCGGTGTCACTATAGTTACTATCTGCACAGCTCGTTGTTAGTTTGCTGATACAAATATAAATTAAAATTGCAAGCAGATAGAAGCATATGCAAAAAGAATAGGAACAATGTTTTGTTTTAACACAATTTTATTTTCATGTGCATGTGCAACTTAAGTACTTTGCATGACACATATTTATAATGTCAAACTTTTCCCGCTGCAGAGTGCGGGTGTCATGTCCGTCTACCTGTTCATGAAGCGCTACACAGCCGAGGAGATCTACCAGCCTCACCACCCCAGCTTCTACCGCCCTCGTCTCAGCAACTGCTCTGGCCACTCGGGCCAGTTCCTCCACCCACAGGCCTGGTCCCGTGGACGCAGTCCCTCAGACATCTCCAGCGACGCCTCGCTCCAGATGAGCATCAGCTACCCTGTCCTCCTCAAATGCCCCGACTACGACCAGGTCTCCTCTTCACCCTGCTGAGGGCTCTTCCATCACACCAGAGGGCACCTGAGGGTTACTGGAGGGTTGTGGAAGATCCATTAGGGTCAAAGGATCAGGTGAAGACAGAGCCTTCTTTCGAGACAAAGCTGCAATCGAGGATTGTAGAGGGTTTTTTTCAGTGAGAAAATATACAAAATATTCGAAGCCTTGTTTGCAGCCTTCTTTGTGAATTTGTTTGTGAAACAGAGCCTACATTTTAGTTTGAGGCACAGTTGAAAAATAAAGATTCTTTCTTGGAAAAGTCTCAAAAAGTAAGAATCGGAAAAGTTTTATTTTTTTTACAATAGATTAGTTCTTGTTTTAACTTCATCTGAAAAGGAGAGACATTTTATTTGGTCGTCTGTGCATTTTCTTCACATCACTGCATTTCCAAAAAACTACCTGACAGCAACACCACATTGGGCTCCTCCAGTCCTCCTGGCAAAATCTCTACAAACTGTACCCCAACATATCGACCCTCAACCCAGCTGAAGTGAACTTACTCTTTAGGTAGTAGGTACTGACCCCGGATTCCAATTCAAAACAATATTATCTGTCCCCTGACATGGAGCATGTCAAGACAACAAATAAAAAAAGAGAGGGGAAAGCAACGATGACATCAGTGCAACAGTTACAAATCAGAGAGTAGGGTACGTGTAAAAGGACAGTGAACAGGAAAACAGCTTTGGAAACTGAAGTGTAAATAAATACTGAATGATTAATGACTATTTGACAACTGCTATGCTTCATTATCCCACTGAGGGGCAGTATTTTCTTTTTTTTATTATTATTTTAAAGTGACTTTTAACCTTCACATGTTTCAGTTAAAACAGTTTGTTTCAGTTGCTTTTGCACAAACTTAAAAAAATCTGATGATCCTAAAAGCACAGCTCTTAAATATGTTGGTCACGCTTTTCTTGTTCTCTTGCAGAATTAAAAAGTACAAGTGTATTTAAATATTATCAGGTGATCCAGTGACACACTGAGTTTGTCTTGTTATCAATGCGACAACTTTTTCTAATAAACTATTTAAATCTGACACGTGCCTGTCGTGTTTATTGTGGAGCATACATCCTTAAATACAAGTAGGTGTCATAAGCTTTCAAAAATAAAGAGTAGATGCATAATAATCTGAACGATATTAATATTAATCAATATTTGAATTTCAAATTTACAGCACATTTCCTAAACACTTTTACATTAAATAGAAGGGATTGAGATTTATATAGATATTACAAAACGCAGAAAGGACATACAACGACAGAGGTATTATGTATTTCTACTAACGATTCAAGGATCATTTCAGAGTCTTAATTCCTCTCACACCTGATGACAGACGCACATTTCGTTTGAGTCGACCATGATCAGTGATGTTGTGCGGCTCAGGCTGTGGATATTAATGTTTTGAGAACTGTGTCACTGTTTCAGAAATTGTTTCTCCAGTAGAAAACGCTACTTGTCTATGAGGTTTGCATTTGATTTGATTTACTTTAACCTTTTGTGTTCAATAAATCTATGTGGCTTGCATTGATGTACTTCTATTAAATCTTCTAATATCATTATCATTTGTTTTCGTCAGTGATTGTTTTCAGAACTACACAAAAACTACTCAACCATTTTCAATGAATTTCTATGGAGGGGTGAGGCACGACCCAAGGAAGGAACCATTACATTTTGGTGCAGATCTGGATCAGGGGCCTGATCTTGTGAATTTAAATGTGGTTTCATGACTAGACGGTCGGGCCTTGGTGGAGGAATGATTCCACTTACAATTTGTGGGTGTTTGTCCCAGAGCCAGTAGAGGGCGCTCCCTCCTCACTCATTCTGCCTCACATCTTTTTCTCTCTCTTTGCCACCAAAATGTTTTCTTTTATCTTATCTGTTCCCCTTCACTTCTGGTTATTTGACCATTTATTCAGCCAGTTATACAGCAGGTGTCTGCACGATGGAGAGCGACATGATGTGTTTCCAATCTACTCGTCATGAAATCTGTGTAATTCATTAATGAGAGCTAATAATTTATGCAAATATGCAGAGACCAGCATCAATAATGAATGAACCATACATCTGCTGTGAGATTTATGTATACTTTATGTAGATACATTTAATGTACAACGTGACCAATAGCTTTTACAGAGAATATAAAAGTTAATGTAACTATACGCCCACACAGAGCAGTAGAAGATAATTGTCTGCCCTCGAGGCTTTCATTGTATTTTACAATCACATAGAAAACTACTGTGTTCATAGCTGTTGACATCATAATCAAAGATATTATTATTATCATTTTCATCATCACTGATATTACTTCACTAGAATCATCATAATTAAATTCAAACATAATTTTCGCTGTAATCTGTATCATCATCATCATAAATATCTCATCTCATACTCATCAGTCATGGCTTTTTAACATTGTCACAGTTATTGATCAATATTCTCATCATCAATATATATTTTCTCATGATTGTGTTTAAGGCTTTTGTAAAGAAGACCCCAAACTTCAGCGGATGCGAATTTGTTACACAGAGAGTGCGTGAGAGACCAGAAACCTATACATTATATAACTTAAGCATACATTGTTTGAACATTTACAGGTAGCAACCATTTCACAAATGAAAATAAATACAAAAGAGTAGGAGGTTATTATAGATCTATAGTTTCTTCTTTTCTCTTCTTAAAGAACACAAAAGCAAGCAAGTATATTTAGGATTACAAACCAAATGCAAACATGATCACGACAACACATCGCCCTTCACTGACACCGGACATAGACAAGAAAACCAAAAAGAAAAATATACAAAATAAAAGAAAGAAGCTTAATCGGACTGGTACCATAGAGAGCTATCGCACAGCCATCACTGAAACTTACCTTTTAGACTGACAGGACCTTCTCAAAGGAAAGTGCTCGTAAAGTTATAATCCTTTCGATTTTCAGAAAATATTTGCTATCTATGCTCCTCTTTTTGCAATAGCCATTCAATGTAATGCTGAAGTTACCTCTCTAATTATCAGCTTTGATTGGCGGTGGTGCAGTCTGCAACCCCACCACCGGATTTGAAGTGCTGCGACATGTGCAAGGGATTCACAGGAAACAAAAGATCATTGTAATCCATTAAGATAGAGGAATTTTCTTTGTTTAACTTTGACCATGTGGATCCGCTCAGTCGTTCCAATACAAACAGTGCTACACTGGAAATAGAGAAGTTATTTTTTTAACATGTTTCTATACGGGACCACATTATCAGACTGTAATGTTGCTGTCATAAATCGTTTATAGTTTGTGACGGCTCTAATTTATTACAAGACATTTGGATTTAGAGGAAATGCTATGTGACTGCACCTTAACTGTTTTTAATTGATCTCACAGCTCTATTGAGTTGCTGCTGATGTAAATCCAACACTTCCTGCTTCAAATCAAGTGTTTAACAGGCAAAACACTCTTATTGTCATTCAGTCAAAGGACACCGTATGGTATTGAAACTGTTACAGAGATTGGGGCTGACAAATATCAGTTACCTAAAATACATTTGAAACAAGACAATGGACATTTTCAGCATTCGTGCAAGCAGCCACAGTGATCTTTAGATGAAGAGCTGCAGGTGACTCCTGTAACTCCTATTGTCTGGAAACGTTCTCGAGCCGTATGCAGCATGAATCCGTTGCTGTTTTGTTACATTTGTTGCTTTACTCTGGTGAAGCCAAATCAACCAGGACGGGAAATCTCGAAGATTACAACTTCAAATTCCAAGAAGTAAGTTTCCGCTCAGGCCTTGGCAAAAGCACCATTGCTACTCAACTCAAATAAAAGTCTGCACATTTAAAAAATCTCTGCTCCACTCAAATAAATGAAATCAGCCCAGCTGACTCAAGACTGTAATGTTAGATCAGGAACCTTAATGTAAGCCAGCTCTGTTCTCTGATGTTACTCTGAGCTTCAGCCACGGCACCCGGAGAGAAGAACTCAGCACCAGAGTGAGATGACGACAGGGTTTCGAGTGAGGTTAAACTTCACCCGTCACCTCCCAGACACTTCTCCTTTCTCTCCGTCTGTCTATTTCCCTTCCCCTCATATTTATATTCAACCTTTCATTTTGACAGCCGTGCCCCAAGTAGCTGACCTCACATCTGAGCTCTGATCCTGAATTAGTAACTTCCTCATAAAGCACAATGGAGGGGGACACTTGAATCACTTATGCACCCACACTGCAGAAGCACACACTCGCACACGCACAAGCATACACACGCACACACACACACACACACACAAACACAAACGCACACTCTAGTCTATAATAACAGGCATGCGAATGTGCACCTGAAACCTGGCAGTTGTGCTTTGAGGAGACCTAGAAACATATCATGACCATGAGAGGGAGGTAGGGGAGTGTGTATGAGATGGAGGAGAAACAAACTGATTGTTTGGTTGCTCATGTACATCTGAGTTTCCTGGTGCTCTGCCGTTCCCTCGGTAGTGTGTGATGTCTCCTCAACACAGACTTGTGGACAGTCCAGAAGAAAAGCTGACTTTTTCTTAGGTTTACAGTCACTTCTGCGGTGAACCAGCTTTGTAGTGTGTGATATACGTGTTCACGAACTGAGGGAGAGAAAGATGGGCAGTTGGGGGTCGTGAAGATTGTCCCTCTTCACTTCTTGTTCGCGATGCGCCTCTTCCTGGTGGCCAGCATGTCGTAGAAGGGATCCCTGCTAATGCTGGCCCTGGAGAAGAAGCCAATCAAAGGACAGCAATGAAATAAATAATATCGCCACATGAGAGTCTCCAGCATCTTTGATATGGAAATGTAGGCACATTTATACAAACCCCTGCCTTAACTAGATCAAAAAAAAAGAAAAAAAGTTTGTGCAATGACCTAGTTTGGTTTCCATGGTTTCTGAAGAATTACCCTCCCTCCCCAAGTTTTTTCTTGGTACTCTGGTTTGCTGGAACCTCTCGCCGATTCCCTCCTCCACAACTCTGCCAAATACGAAGTAAAACACACAATCGCACACTCTCTCTGCCGCTGTTCTGCGGGTTTATAGGTGTGAAGGAGGGAAAACAATGGTGCTCAAGATTATTGACTCTTCCGCATCCTTCTGCTCCTGATGTTTTTCGGAGCGGTGGAAAAACGGCGTACAGTAAGAGTGAGTGACTCATGAAGCCATTCGGGCTCCACCGAGGAGCCCAGTTTCACGGCTGCTAAATCCTGTTAGCACCAGCACAAAGCACGAGGAGGCTCAACCCCCCACTGCGGATATCTCTGATTCCCTTTACAACTCCACGCGCTGAAGAATCAGTCTGTATACGATGACTATCCCCTCTTTCATTCCGCTCATTGTCATTTTCAACAACCCAATTTCATGGAACAAAAACTCTACATGCTAGAGTGATCTAAACCAGGCAAGGCTCCCATGACTAATATGATAGAACAGTTACACTATTTCTGTTCTTAAAAGACGTGAAAGCATAATGAATTTTATGGAATACATATAAAAAGACATATACTCTTCTCATTAAATAAAATACTGCGTGAGTTCATTCATTCAGAGACAACAGTGCACGTTCTCCATTGACACGGTTGGTCCAGTATCTTCTCGGTCTGTGTCTTTCTCGCTCAAGATAAGCAGATCGTGCAGTTCTCCCCTGATCATCTCTACATTAGAAGAGGGTGAAAATCATAATTTCCATAAAAAGCCTTTTATCTCCCCAGACCTCCAGTCCTCTCGGACCCCTCTGGTGAAATGCAAGCTGAGGCTTGTTAGCCTCTGTGGCTACGAATGCATCAACCCAGTCCGGAGCTGCTGCCTCTCCTGGATAGGTTTGCTGGGTTTACTGGCTCTCGCCCCTGGGGTGCTATAAGCAGTGACTAATCCCACATCATTTCCCCAGTGGATACACAGAGTATGGATAGAGGGGGAGGAGGAGGAGGAGGAGGAAGACCTGTACTATATATACAAGTGTACTGTTCTGCTGAGCCAACTCTCTTTGACATTGCACCATCTTTTATGCAGCTGAATACAGAGCATTCAAAATTTAGGTCACTTACTCTGATGTTATGTAAGTCCTAACACTTTCACATGTTCATTGTGTCTTTGCTGTAAATTAAATATTGTGAAGTTCCTGGTGTAGATTTAGGGTTTAAAACCCACGTCTGGGTCCCTCTACTCTCATCCACAGGCTAGACGAGATGTTGGAACCACTCAAGGTGACAAAATCTACATTTAGACATCAAACGTTTTTGAATTCCAGAAACACATATCGAGAAACGTCTTGTTGTTAAGGGCTCAAAGAAGTGCATGGTTGAATTTGGACTTGGGCTCTGTGTGCAGCAGTGGGGGGGGGTCGTGGCTTCAGGGTTCTGGGGACCGAGTCCAGCAGCCGGTCTGAACAGCTCAATTACTGCAGGTCATTTTTACCGTTTGAGGAAGAGAGCTAGCATCACCACAGGCCAGACAAACAACCCATTCCAAACAGGCAGGTGTAGAACGGGTCTATACAACAGGTTTCGGTTTTACAGGGCAGGGTTATATTCCATTTTTATAGACAGGGGTCTTACTTGATGGATTTAATCCACTCTTCCTTCTCCTCTGGCGTGGGTGCTGATATCCTGTACACCACATGGTTTCCCTCGACAACACGGCCATCTGCCTCAGTCTTGCAGGCTTTGATCACCTGGCCCTTGTGGTTGGGGTTGTAGAGCTCAAAACAGTTCTAAACAAGGGGACAAGGAACAGGGTATCAACCAATGTGCAGGTTTTTAGCCTGACCGAGAAATGTATTTACAAAAAGGAAACATGTAATAAACACAGGAACCAAAGAGAAAATATACTTGAGGTGTGATCTAAGGGTGAGGTCTCTAGTGAAGCAACACTCACAGGTTTCCTGGGCTCCTCCACCTCCCTGATGCTGAGATTCTCCAGAGGGATGATCCCACGAGGCTCCTTGTCCTGATGGAGAGACGGATGAGAACGAGAAACATGAGAAGACGAAAAACACCCGATTGAACACAAGGAGAGCATCACTGATGGAGAAAGTTAAAAAGCAAGCAAAGAAGAAAGAACAGAAAGAGAAGATCAGATGAGAAGCAGAGGCAGAGGAATAGAGTAGAGGAGGAAAGAGGAGACCTGACAAGAGCAGTGCATTAAGGAATCACTTAAGAGGAAGACGAGAGGGGAAGAAACATACAGAAAGGGAAGGACAGAGAGGAAGGAGAGGTTGAAGTCCACTGTGACATTTGTGAGCATGGAAATCAACCCTGCTCACCCCTTTTCCTCTCACCCTCGCGGCCCTTTAAAAGAGCTGATAACGTGAGTGTGGAGCAGTCAGGCCAGAGGAAGGGACATAATGATAGCGTCCTCAAGGATAATAATAGGGCAGAGTGAGGACAGTGCTGAGGCAGCAGCTAACAGGGACACAGAGGCACAGATACAAATCTGTGAGGATGCACAAATAAACGTACTGGAGAACCTTATCATCTGTTTTTCCTTATAATCCCAGAATTTAATATGGAAGCTCAGAACTCAAATGTCCTTCCAGCTTTACATTCAGACAGAATGACACAAAATGGAACGGAGACTGTTGTCATCTCATTTTGGTCTCATTTGAAACCACGTCTGTTAATCCAAACATCATCATGGGTATGAGACTCACTGTTGTGTATTCAAAGTAGTAGAGGCAGTTGTCCGTCAGAATGAACCACCGTCTCTTCCAGGTTTTTACTCGGCCCCCTGACAGGAAGAGAAAGAGGAGAAGGAAGTGACACAAAGGCCACAGTGACAGACTCACTGTCTCGCCATCAGGAAAAGGAGCAGGGACGTGACACTCGTTATTAAAGCCAACATGTTTTCCTTCTCTTGTGTATTTGGGAAAAACTATCTCATAATATCTTATAATGGTACAAATATTCAGAATTCAGAAAAACAGACTCAGAGAAAACATACATTTGACATGATTGATTCTAAATGTTTGTTTGTCAGTTCACGGCTGTAATTCAATTTCCTGTATATGAAAGGCAGCTTGTCATCAATCACATGAGAATATCATGTGACAATTAGACACACTGACGTGAACACATGCCACTGAAAGGTCGAAGTCTGATTTACGTTTATGATGGTATATCTATTTTCCAGTTCTGCTATATGTGAAATATGCCCTATACTTTCTATTAGCTGATTATAGTTTAAAGGGAATTCCATATAAACGGAGCTGAAAAGAAATTTCCCATCTATAGACTGAGTTGATGATTTTGATTTTGTGCCCCAGACTTTCTGGTTGGGAAAAGGTGTAAAGAAAGAACTATTCAAAAGCAAAAATCTAACATTATTTCTGAATATGTGTTCAAGGTTTCGAGTGTGTTTATCAAATAATTTACTGTGCTTCATGTTTTGGATTAACAGGCATATGCGGTTCTATCTTATGGTGCAGGTGTAGGGTCTCAGACATAAACCTGATAAAGAGAAATTATGAAAATGCAGGGCCGCTTGTTCGAAGGAAGCTGAAGGAAACAAAGTATGAGTATATCGCAATCGTCACCATCTCTCCCAAGTTTTTAGCTTAGTTAAATAACAACTTGCTCCACTGATGAATTATTACTGCCTGTGCCTATTCATTTTTTATCAAGCAACAGGATAAAACCTCTTTGGCTCTAAGGAGAGGGGAGCAAACAGCTCTTGATATGAACCTAATATGGCACCTAGAGCACCCCCGAAGAAACGCATGCATGTAAAAGTGCACAAGTAAAAGAACTATGAAACACAAACACACACACCGAACCCCAGAGCAAGTTTACCACCTCACGTGTTAACTTGTGCAAAATACATCCGAAGTAAATCAGAAACGTGAACGTTCAGCACGTTGGTTTGAAGCAGGATTCAGCCTCTGGCAGTGACTGCAGAGGCTCATGTTGGAGGAAAACCCTGCTCGGGACGCTGAGGAAGCTCTGGTGGTGGGATACGTGTGCCAAATGTGTGCATGAAGACAATGGGAAATGCACGCACAAGCACACACGTCCAAAAATAAATCATAAGACGAAGAAATTCACAAGAGCAAGCACAATCAAATTCTAATGATATCCCCAAAGTGTGTGTGTGTTCCTGATTAGTTCCTCTGTGCACTAAGCTTCCCTCACGGCCACAACACTTTTCACTGCAGCATTTCCTTCCTGTTTTTGTGTTGCCTCACATGAGCCTATATGGGCCACACGTAATTACCAAAGCTTCCTTACATTTCAATAGACTCTGGCTATTGAATTAGCGCGGCCCAAATTTCCGCTCCAAACAGAGAGATTTTCTAAAAAAGGGATTTATTTCTTCACATCCCCCAGGGTTTATTTTTAGAGAGTCCTATTAGAAATGTTATAGTGATAACTGGTGTGGGAAATGGCTCCAGGGAGGAGCCCGACTAAAATGTAATCATGTTAGGTCTGTGAGCCTCAATGGGGCTATTTGCATTCATACTCACTGGTTTGATGAGACTACAGAGACATTACAGGGAGTTAAAGGAATGTGCAGGTCAAAGCTGTGTGTGTGTGTGAATGTAATTAGATTCCTAATCCCCTCCAGTGAGTTTGCCCTTCAACCTTTGACAAACAATAATCAGTAAACTACAAAATGTTATGTCCGATAATCAATCCACCTTTAATTTAACAGTAAATAAATAGCGGCACTCTAAAAATAGTTTTAACTGAAAGGTGATGAGATGCTCTGGTGGTATGTGAAGAATGTTGGAGCAGCGGGAATTTTGTTTTTTTTGTGCCGTGAACTGCAGAGCGTTGGAGCGAGGTCCAAATCAAAAACACATGTAAACAAACAGAAACATGTGGAAGAAACAGAGCCGGAACAAGAACAATAACTGCATTGCATCATTGGGAAAGCATCCCTGGCACACAAACACACACACACACAACTATTGAGCTGCATTTAGTCTTTTTTGTTGTCGCTTTTATGAAAATGCTTCAAATCTAACCCTTACTGGAGCAGACAGAGGTGACAGAGGTGCACCTACAGCCATTTCAGGCCAGTGTCACAGTGATTAGAGGCTAATTAGACAGAACCATGTATGACCAGTGTCCTCGGCCACTATCCTGCAATTTATCTCCTCGTGCCGCTGTGAGAATAAAGCTACGATTGTAGAGAAAAATGCAAGACTAACCAAATAAAGTCAATTTAATCCAGGATGTATTGCATCCTGTCAGCAGGGGAATGTGCAGGGAGCCACACTAACCTAATTTGAGCAGCCAGCCCTCTCTGTCTGGGTTGAAGAACGTGTGCGTCAGGTCATTCCCATCGTCCTCTGGGATCTTAAAGGGTTCACTCTTGATGCTGTCGTATAGATTCTGCAGAGAGAGAGAGAACAGAAAAGAAAATGAATGGTGCGTTAAACAGAACATGGACAGATTCAATTCCAATGTCAAAGTGATTCACACCTCGACCACTGGGTGAATCTTTAACAAGTATTTAGGGCACTTTGGTACAGAGGTAAGTTACAGTCAGTAGATCAACTTGTTTTTGTTGTTTTCTCACACAGACATTTTTTCATATATGTCACTAGGGGGCTGGGTGGGAAAAAGTTCCTGAAAATTTCCAGAGCATCGGACTGTGACATTTTTCTTGTTTCACATACAGCACCTCCGGAAGATTTCACCGAAAATGTCCGGACTCGAGTGCTTGTCTGAAAGCAGGTTTCGATATCACAAAAGGTCGTTAGCATCCTTATCAAGGTGCAGATCTTATTCTTATGAGTGGATGTGTCGATTGGTGAGGAATGACTCGCTGGGTTTCATGGTGGAAAAACTTACAGTCCATACATACCACTTTTAATCCTCAAAACTTCATGTTTTACCAACACGTTCTATCACACATTACATTGCAAACATTTTTTCAACACAAATGATGTAACAAAGCCAAAGCTCTCACCCTGAGTAGATCCTCTGGGAGGTCCCCCCCCTCATTGATCCCTCTGTTCATGGAGATGAAGCGCTCCACAGGGGGCTTGTCTCTGACGTTGGGATTGTGCAGGCTGGTGTTCAGCATGATGATGGCAAACGATAGGACATAGCAGGTGTCTGTGGGGGGGGGGGAATTACACAGAGTGTGACTCGGAAACATAAACTACAGCAGAGCTGTGTCTGCGGGTGTGAAAACATCTTTTTTGTTGCTTGCAGTTAATGGAACTGTGTGGAAATGATGACAAAATATTGATCTCGTAGTCTTCAATTGTTGATCATTCATTTCTTTATAGTTACAGAATGAAATTGAAAACATGTTTTAAAAGAAGAAGAGGCTGAAAAGTGGTGGATATTCAACTAATTTCTTCGAAAAGTATTGATATGAAAGCACCAATGATTTGTGATTAATTAGACAGAACTTAATGAATGAAGATTAAGTCACCGCTAAATTTAGGGCATTCAAAAAACTAGAATAAAAGACAGAATTTAATCAACAAAAAGCCCCATATTCTGACACACACACACACACACACACACACACACACACACACACACCCATCACGCTTCACATCATAACTCCTGGGATTCGTCCTCCACCTCATCCACCCACACACTTCCTGCCCCAGTCAACATCCTCAGCCCTGTGATTTACGGCCCAGCGTGCACCAGTTCTGAGAGATGACCAATAACTTAGTCTGGGTGTGTCTCCACTGCACCACATCAATATTCATGACCCGAGCTGTCACCTGTGTCCTCAACACTGGCTCGGTTAACACAGGGGCAGCCTGACAATGTGCGACGGGGCCAAGACTCCACTAACGACCTCTATTGACCACTGATCAATTTCATTATCACGGCTGGAGACACGAATACTGATTACAGTGCGATTGGTGGGCAGGCTTCTAGCAACGGTGGCAAATTGAGAAGTAAGCTGACTGTCGGTGACGTTCAGATTGAGAACCAGAAACATAAACAGGTTTTCTGGCTGTGAGTGAGACACTGTTTATCTTATGTAAGATGCACAAAGTCCAAACAGGTCCAGCCGTCTAACGAAGGAGGACAGACCGTCAGGAGCATTGATCTGAGGCTGAGGTGGTTCCGGCTCGCCCATGTTATCTCTCCTGGACTGTCTGGCTCAGTCTGACTCATATATCTGCTGCTGCTGTGTGTGTGTCTGTGTGTGTCTGTGTGTGTCTGTGTGTGTCTGTGTAGTACCTGTGGACTGGAAGACGCCAGGATTGCAATTGCAGTACCTGGAAGCAAATGCCTCCATCATGCGATCAATCTTCTGGGCTTCGCCAGGAAGTCTGAAGCTCCACAGAAACTGCCTGTTACAGCAGGAACAGAGGGAGAGAAACAAATTCAACAATGAGTATAACAGTAATGAACAAGTCTACTATGGAATAAATCAGAGAACCTATGGAATAAATTAACTTTTTAGTTAGTTTTAGACATTCTAATAACTAATTATAATACCAACAAGAATCTTTAACCTTTATTAGCAACAAAGACTAGTGTCTGGAAAATAGGTTTCGGGGAAGTTATTTCTGTCAATATGCATGTTTCTTCTTTTTCATTTCGATAAGAGTTTGTTGAGCGAGCATGACACGTAGGTTTGCCTGACACATCGTTGACAATAAGGAGGTGCGGTCTGAGCACCCTCCATAACCTGTGGTTACCCATAACCCCCCTCTCTACGTAAAGCCACAGAGATGTTTACATGCATCTTTGGAGAACCATAATTCCAGGCTGAAAACTGACATTAGCGCTGCATGATTTCAGCCTCTGATTCATTCCTGTGCACAGGCGTTTAACCTGGATCAATTTTTGCCGCAGCGCCATATGAAGTCATCCCACAGTTCAATGCCTCGGCCAATCAAATGTGTGCAAGAATATTTTTAGGATGTTTTTTTTGTTATATGCTTAGTTGCTGTAAATCTCCTGTTCATCTTACAACTGCCGAGATGCAACAATGATTTCAAGTAGAGTAGTGTGTGTTTTTAAATCCCAATGTGCTTGTGATGATTGTATTTTGTAATCAATTTATTTTTATTTTATTAGTGATAAGGACTTTTGAGTCTGAAATAAAGCTAAACTAACTAGTCCCATCTACAAAATCACACTTTTGGCAGCTCCAAAACAACAGTTGGACTTTACTGCCACTGGTTTTATAGAGCGGTGAAGAAGAGGTGACTTCCAGTAGTGTACTGTTAGACACTGTTATGCTCTTATATTGGATCATTATTTGGCATAATGTATCAGGAAAAATTGAATCAGAACATAACTACTTTTAAGAGACCTGAAATCACCTCAAACTGGACATTGTGGACTGTAACACACTCTTTTTTTATGACCACAGTTTTCCTCTGCCACTCACCGTAAGGCCTGTACGAGGTTGAGGTCCGCAAACTCATGAAGCTCCACAAATGCATGGAGGACCTTGATGTTGAAGTCGTCCCTGGAGGAGAGGACGGACACATTCAAATATTTTAACTCCTCTCTCCAATCAGAAACAGACTCTTCACTCCTCTTATCTCGAAATATGCAGGGTACAGTGACTGTTTCACAGTTGTTGGGGCCAAGTTGGAAACTAAATCGCTGCGGCCCGGTCACAGCAGCAGTTTCAGACAGACAGCCCCAGTGTGGGCTGAGGCCGGCAGCGTGAAATCCCCTTTGTTTTGACTGTCCTATCCTCATTGATTCTTCTTCGATAAGAACCACATGTCTGCTCAGATACTTTATTGGCACCGTCTCTCTCATCGCTGCTCTGGTCCATAAATCCAGACTATCAATTTCCTGGGGCTTTATACTCACATGCATGCAGGGGGAGCGGAAAAAAATAGAAAGGTGGACGGAAAACAGAGGGAAAACTGGAGAGCTCACCGTTCTCCCAAGTAGTCCCCGATGACTGTTTTGTTGAGCCCCTCGCCTTTGTAGAGGAACTGTGCAATGTCTTCTGGGGTGTGCTGCAGAAGATCATTCTCCAAAAGAAACTGGATTCCCTGTTTGAAAAAAGAAAGAGCGCACACTTTCATTTCAGCTCCCCATTAATACCACTGACGGATGGATTGGAGATTTTCATTTATTCAAGAGGCCAAATCAAATCATGAAACCATGATTCAACTGTTTTACGGATTCTGGGAGTTCAGGGTGGGGGGGCCTGACCTTTTTAGGGTCCATGTTGAACTTCTTCCTGCCCATGGCGATCTGTTTGTTTCTCTGTGTGGTTTTGCTGCAGAGAAAAAAAGCAAAAGAACGTCCATCAAATAACTATGAAGGGTGTGGTGTTGTCCTCAGGCTGCTGTGTTACGTTCACTAGGTCAGTTTGTGAAGGTTCGTGCAAGACATGACGTGACTTTGGTTATTTTTACGTGGAGAAAAACTGATAATACCTTATTTTTTTAATCAACTGTGCTGCATCACTTTCTTTATTGTACCCGACCTGCAGCCTGGTGCTCATTCTGTATGCAGCCCACAGGGAAATCTGCACCTATGTGTGTCTGTTCCTGTTTACTGTGTGCCCAAAATATCCTGAGTCCCTTTCCCACCTGCATCTCAGACTGTGAACACACTCAGACGACACACACAAACAAACACACGCGCATACACACACAATCGCACGTACGCACGCACACACGCGTAGATTGGAACCCTCTGAAAAAAGACAGTTTGGCTCATGTTTGGTCAGGGGACGCTCCCACTTCGCTCCTCAAACAAAAGGTCATTAACACACAAACTGCCCGCGCACACACACACACACACACACACACACACACACACACACACACACACACACACACACACACGACAGGTGTCAGGCGCACGGCGGAAACAACTTTATATCTGTAGAGAAGAAAATAAAGAATGAAGTAGAGCTGAAGCTATGAGTCAATTAACTGATTTGTCAATTGACAGAAGTTAACTATTTACATAGTTATAATAAGTATTAAGAAATAATACAAGAGTCAGTGGTGGAGGAAGTACCATTACCGTTGATATTTGCATTCATTTTCATTAAATACATGAAAAGGAACGGTAAAGGAACTCACCTCTCCCCCACACAGGTTAGCTGCTCAATCTCAGTCATGACCTCTGCGATCTCAAACTTCAGCCGCTGCAGAGAAGAAAACAGGAAAATAACTCAGTCGCTTGTACCGTACATTAAAATTTGTGTTTTATCACTTTTTAAATAAAATACTGTGAGGGGAGGAGGTAAACACTTGGAGGATCGTAATTTGATGACGATGAACATGGTTACATAAGATTTAAATGCGAAGAGCATCCAGATGAAAGGTTCCCTTACAGCTACAGTGGGGTTTGGACGATGCGGGTAAAATGAATATTACACAATTTTAATAGGATCGTCTCATGAGGGTATTTCTGTCTTTATTCGACGCTGGATCGTTAGGAGGGGACGGGAAACGCCTGATAGGATATAATCTGGACGTATGCTGAGTGTATGCACAGGGAAAACACATTAATCAAACTATGCTCAATACGTAACATTATTCAGCAGCTTCAATAACACGTTCTATTGATTTAGGGTTTGCCAAGAATAACCGATTTAGAACGATTTGATAATCCAGCCATAACTTCTAATAACCGTCTGCTGCTATAACAAATAAAATCTAATTCATGAACTGTTACTCACTTCAATATCATCCAGCAGCTCTTTTTTCCTGCGTCGTATGTTCGACAGCTCATCTTTTTCCTCCAAAGACAGGTCCTCGGGTACTGGAAAATACAGAGAGAGTGGAAAAATTGAAAGAGTATATTTGTGTGAGAGAGAGAGAGGGAGGAAGGGGGGCAGGGTTGTGAGGATGGATTAAATTAATTCACCTTCCTACTAGCCAGGGTAGTCACAGGGATTAAGCCTGACAGTGCATTCCAGTTCAATGAATCCACGGCAAAGACATTAATCATGACCTGAATTAACAGACTAACAGACAGAGGTGTCGTTTCATCTTGAAACCTTGGATTGAGCACGATATGCTGCAAAGACGCTTGGGAAGCATGGGAGTCCAAACCTCAAACATGTATTTGTGGCCTTGTGTTACTAACTCCCACTTTCATATCTGTCAAATAAGACACCACTGATGAGGAGAACATGGGGGCGAAGGCAGAAGATGATGACAAATGGACTGAAGTTGTGGAAGAAGTTCGATCTGTTTTACTGGCAACTTGAGGACCACCTGGCGAATGGGAGTCCAATATTCCCAATCTTTTTCGCTCTTGTGCTTTGTGGTTGTAACAACTCCTGAGGGAAATAACCGTCTCTTCAGCTGCTCCACACATGTGCAGTCGGGGGCCTTGTATTGTCAAAGCCACGGGAACGACTTGGAGGGGACATGAACATTTGAAATTGAGAAGCCCATGTGTTTTGGGGACATCCAAAGTTATCCTATAGTGGAGATTGGTGATATCAGTCTCGCCGCTCTCTAGTCTAACAGGAAGCTGAGGAGGAAGAGAGATGTGCAGATATGATTCTTAGTTCGTACGTTGTATGATAACCATCAGCTCTCATACCGTGAAACCTGTGTGCCGCTGCAACACTATAGATCCTACAGGTGTATCTAATAAAGTGGCCACGGAGTGTAAACAGTGTTACGTACGTACAATACACAGCAGGTGGTGGGAGCAGATGATAAAAAAAAGCACATAAAAGGACATTTCTTGTGAGAATTTTTTTCCAAACCAAATTAAAACCACACAAACTTCCCTGTTGAAAGCAGATGACTTCCATGAATAACATCCTGTGTGTTTGACACGCAAACACACACACAGACACACACACACAGGCCGCATCTGGCGAGGCCCGCCCCCTCAAATATTGGCTTTCTGATCGTCAACTCCCGCCGAGCCCTTATTTGTGGTAATTAACGCTGCAGAGTTTTGCACTGTTTTACTGCAAGAGCTCAACACACACTGTATGCACAGGTGAGCACACACACCATCCACTGTATGCATACACAATTTACACTTCACACGCATGACATGTATTTTATTCTACACCGAGCGTTTCCCCAGAGCCAACTACTTATCCTTCATTTACCCGGGCCACGTCAACCCCCCCCCCCCCCGGACCCGTCGGAGGACCTCCCCCACTTTCCTCCACACATCAGAAAAAACAGCAATCCATTTGAGAGCGAGCTGACAGGAAGTAGGTCATTTTCACACGGAGCTCCTACGCTGTCTCTCTCACACACATACACATGAACACACTCCCCCCCCCTCTATCTCTCTTTTCGTCCGCCCCCACCCCAGTGCTTGAAGTGGGGGTGAAAGCAGATTCAAATCCCCAAACTGAATCATACCGCTAAGCAGCTTTGCAATTCAGACTTTTTTTTTTTTTTTCTTTCTCCCCCTTCGACTATAAATAATGGAAACAGAAAAGTATTACTAGTTAGATCAAGTTATTTCTTCTCCTCTTTATCTATCTATCTGCTGCTTCTCTCTCCCACACTCCCTGGATCAATCCCTGTGCCACGTCTTGCTCTGTGAGACAAAGTGGCAGAAGAAGCACGGATCGTTAGGTTCTTATGTTCTGAGGGCACGGAGCGCGTGTTATCACAGCCCAGCAGCCAGTCAAGAGAGCAGGGATCCAGATGGTTGTAGATGTCTTCTTTAACTGTGTGAGCATTGGTGTATGTGTGTCTGTGTGTGTGTGTGTGTTAGAGATGGTCTACAAACTTCAACAAGACGATGCAAAAGAAGAAAAAAAGATGAGAGAAAGGAGTAGCGTCTAAAAACATTTGTATAAAGCGAACACAGTTTTTTAAATGATCATGCAAAGATGCTTGATATACAAAATTTGTCAGGATAGACCATTAGTAGTAGTTTCCACTGGTTTGACAACAGTTTCATGATGGAAACCATAATGTAAACAATAATTATTTGTTGTATTGTTTGTTAGGGATGAAATTGTGAATTGTAAAAGGCCTTTAATACGAGGATAAGCTGCCATTAACTTAGCTGCTATTGATTTTAGCCATGCTAGTGCAATGCCCATTCTAAACATGCCTGTTTGGATTAGACTGACAATTAAAGAGCTGCTGCAGGACTTTGATTCTCCAGTTCAGGTTCTACGTACTGAGTGGAGCTTCTCCGAACTTTGAATAAACAGGTGAACAGCTCAGGGTTCTGTAGACTGAGTCTTTTAGAGACGTTTAGACTCCAGGTGAACAGTCTGTGAGGCTAAGGAGGACAGAAAGAGACAAAACACTCAAAGTTGTGAAGGGACCATGTCTGCGAGTCAGAGAAACAAGGACCCTAAAGGATGCTGTGAATGCCAAGCAGCAAAGAAAGAAAAGACTTTAGGAACAGATACCAGCACCACCAGACATCTTCACACTCGCTGCCTCCTTTGCTTTCTGTTCTTGGCTTCAGTTAAGGAGCCTCATAAAGCAGTGATTGTGGAGCAAAGACACCCTGCAGGCAGCCTACGTCTGTAATGCGCAAAACACTCCTCCATCCCTCCTACTCCGGCTGAAAGAGCTCGGCTTGATCTGGAGAATCAGTACTGTGTACCCAGAGTAACCTGGAATCGTTGCGAGGGCTACTACTACTGACCTGACATCTGATGCATTAAACATGAAAGTGTATATTTCCATAGAGTTTCCCTCCTCGATAGAAAGATCCATAGTATATTATTATATACAAAGATGTCATGCTTAGCCCTAGGTATAGCCACATAGAATATCAATGCAACAACACTCAGCCTTTTCATATGATGGCTTAGGGGGCTGCTGTTCCAGTTATAATCAATACATCTCATAACTGCCTTCTAGGAATGCATGGGTGACTGACCACATGATCTCAGAAAGACACAAGGTTCAGAATTTTCTAAAGTGTAAGCAGCCGGGTCAACAACATCATCTGGGTTCAAGGAAAAGGTCACAAACCAACGTGGCGCTAAGGCAGCAAGAACAAGGCAGCATTTACATGAGCTGCTTTTACAACATGCACTTCACTCTGGATATTTTCCTGAAGTTTTCTGGAGGGGCCTTATGTGAGAATGCAACTGTCTGAGATATTTGATCTGGACATTTAAAAATAAAAGCTTATCCTGCCATTCCCCTAGTAAAATGATCAGAGTGTCAAGGCGCTTATACGGAGAAGACGCGACAAGGATGTCAACTTGGAAAAAACGAAAGATTCAAGAGTTTTTTTTCATGGCAGACCCCAGTGTCGATGTGCTGCAAACAAATGGAAATGATTTCCCGCAGCAGAATTTATATATCCAGCCTCGTGGATAATCTACCCAGTCGCCACTCCTCCCCTGAATGCTACAAATATCATCATGTTGTTCTGAACGAATCTGACCCAGACAATCTACCCTTCTGCTTACCTTATTTGTGAAAAGATAAAAATCCCTCTTGGGTTTTATAGTAATCGGGTCATTGCCAGATCTGCTCACAGTTGATATACATCATAATTAGCCTTCCTTACTGCCCAAATCTCATTACTCCGTTCTAAATGCAACCTACTGTATGACTTGCCCTGATATAGACAGACATAGGGATCAAGAAAAGGAAAAGAGATCACAAGCAAATGATGCATGCCGCTGAAAACAGAGGCTGCGTTTCAGGTCCACTCATAATGCATCATTACACTTATATAATCTCAATGAGGTTCTTTGTTGGCGCCAGTGAACGCTGTCTTGGTTACTACAAAGAAGCAGAAAGTAAGTCAACAGTTGATGTGGTTGGATGTTGTGTTAGTAGCAGCGTTGACCCTGTACTCACTGATAACTGAACCCTACTCAGGGGTTTGTTCCTCATTCCATTTATGTGCATCTAAGAAAGATGAGATCAGCCCTGAGACAGTTCACCGTCGGATGCTTGTGGAGATTGAGGACAGATTAGGGTCTGATCATCTGATTCTATTGGCAGAACACCAGAGATAAGGGATTAAACGTCTTTGAGAGTCACATCTTTCCAGCTTCCAGGGCAGCAGAGCACATGGACTTGCACATATATCTCATGTTCTATTGAGGAATGTTTGGTGATTAGTCAGCTCGCAGACTCTAGCATGAGACACTGAAAATATCCTATTACAACAAATCTATCCTAAAGTTTGTGATTAAGCTCTAATTACTGCATTTGAATCTAGCTTTGAATAAGTGCTCGTGTGATGCATTCAAAGACATTCTGGTGAAACACTTTATTTTCAGGTCTGTTATCAATAATTTATTGGAAGTTTCCTGGAAAGAATCTTGGAGCTGGGTCCTCAATTGAGGAAAAAAATATTCACATTTGAATGCTCAGGCTCACCTGCTATCCAACTCCCAAAGTTGGCTTGGCTGAACATTTGAAAAAGAATGAGCACGGTATGATTCTTTCTTGGAAACTTTCTTGTGTTTTCGAAAAATAATCTGAATTTACAGAACCATACAGTAAAGCAGTAACTCAAACACTGTCAGATTTGTAGCTAATTGGCTAAAACTACATTACAAAGCCTATTACACCAATCAAATGTTAGTAAATCTCATTTCTGCTAAAAAACTCCCCTCAAGAAAAACTAAGAGTCAACAAGAAAGTCAGTAGAACACTTCCTGACTTTCACCGGGCTCGGAGAGGGACAATGGAGGGGATGTCTCCTGTGACTAGGAGCCTTCTTCCCGTAACAATAGCAACCACGTAAACAAGTGGAGGCCGTTCCCACCACAGGCTAATTAGGGAGCACTTACGCAAGCAACACTATGACTGTGGCGAGGCTGCTGCTGCAAATGCGTGCAACCCAGCTGAGTTAAGAGTGATGCAAGAAAGCAAGTGTGTAAGAGGCAGTGACACTGACAAATACATCGCTAAAGGACTTGGTGTTTCATTCTCTTCAGTGTATTGACTCTGCCCATACAACGGGATGTTTCACAGGTGAAAATATAAGACAACTATATCTGATCCAACATAATCCTTTCACAAAACAAACCTCTTTTCCTGAATAAATTACATACCACATCTCCGTTTCCTCACTCCAGTTCCCATGATGACTGATGTGTGTGTGTGTGTCCAGATGATGGTCAGTGCTGTGGCTGCCTGCAGGAAGAGCTGCCTGCCCTTTCTTTTCAGCCTGTTTCCTGCTCATGTAAGCTGCAATTGTGGCTGGTAGGTGTGAAGTAATTGTTTCGTCCCCACGGCGCTACGCCTACTCACCGCTCTCAAGTATGCACAGACACACAGACACAGAAAAAGCAGGAGTGCTCACACACAGACAGCCTCTGACAGTTTCTGCCTCTTGACAGGTGACAGTAGAGTAGGAAATGGAAATGGTCCACATTCCTCCTACTGCAACCAGCCAGTCTGGTTCGACCGGCTCCCTGTGCACCTCCTCTAGTCTTATCTCCCTCTTTTTATCCATTCATCTGCATTTTTTATAAATCTTAAACCTGGCTCCGCTGCTCCCACTCCCTCTCTTTCTTTTCTGAAAATCAAATCAGGCCCATCCTCACTTCACAGAGCCTTGAGGATATTTATGACAATGGGGTTTTGCACTGCATTTCCCATAAGGTCTGCAACACTGAGGATTCCACTCATTTTCAAATCAGTCCACTCACCTTTCCAGCATCTGCTACAACTTAAATGAGGCTGGAGTAGCACTTGAGTCTCGAGTTAACGCTATGGTTCAATTCGGTGAGTTATTTTTACCAAAAACTCTATTCTGAGGTTTCTTCTTCACAACTACCAACTACGAATGTGCCCTTTTGACTCACTCTACCTTTTCAATACATCACAACCCAATAAATACGCTGCAGTAACAAATCACTTTTGTTTTTTTCTGTTCTTACATGAAGGAAAATTCCAAAAGCTTCTTATTAATGGTCACCGTCTCCCTTCACATTAATAAAGACTAACAAGATTTGGGTAGTTTCCTGTTGGCCTCATGATTCTGTCTTTAATCACATTGATTTCAAACATGCGTATAAAAGTACGTTTGATTTATATCTTTATTTTGTCAGGAAACAAATGCCTTAAACGGTGGAATTTAACATCCTGCCAAACAAAACAACATCATGTTTCACTTATCCCCCAAATCAAAATCTGCTCTTTTCTCTTTCGAATGCACGTCTACAAAAGTTCAGTTGAGGTATCAATGGTACTTTTCTGACTTAAAGACATTGCATTAAAGTCATCTTGATACTGCTCTCATTTTATACTTATGTCATTTTCATCTTAATTTAGTAAATTAGCATTAGCTATTAGCACTAAAAGCTAAACTACAGCTGAGCGAGGTTGCTAAAATTCATATTACAGTTTTACCTGATGATTGTTTATAAAATAATAATACAAATCATCATGTGTTGGAATCGTGAATGTCTGCAGCTCAACACAGGCCATGTCAATCAATCCCATGGCAGTGGATTAACTCAAAATGACATCACAGAAAAATCCAGGGGATCAATTAGTTCATTAGAATAGATTACAAATCCATTCAGGAGAGGCTGAGATATGTCACAGGTTAAGTTGGGCAGCAAGAGGAAAATCACAGTCAGTAGAAACGCCTTGAGCATGTTGCTGTTGCTAAAGACAATAACAGAGGTTAAATCACACCATCGTATCTCGAGAACTGTTCATCTTATCGGCTTTACACTTGGAAAATATATTTCTCAGGGCCCAAGGAAATACAGTGTTGAATTTGGTGCAATTTGGACACACGATACGTTAAATATTGATAAAATGTGAACAAACAGTGCGTCACCGTCTGTGCAGTAATGGGCTCTGTGTGGCGTGCCTTAACAGGGAGTCAATCTTTCATGTTTTTCCTTTGCTTATTTGTTCCCCTCAAAGAAATTACATTTTCCCAGTCGGCTGCAGTCCCTTGTTGTCGGCTCTCATCAGAGAAGAGAGACATCCACAACATCTCCTTCATGAAAATTACAACAAAAATCGGAGTTACTTCAAACTCGGCTGTTTGAATCTTCAAAGCCTTGATAACGCGTTCCCTTTGAAACAACTGTCTCTTCACAGAACCCGTCGCAGTCACTTATTCATGAGCGAGTGCTGCGTTTGCCAAATTTCACTCTCAAAGAAAACGCTTCCTCTTCCCTTTGGTTGTAGAAACCCGGCCTCTGATTGGTTTAGTTTTGGGGACATCATCATGTGTCATCATGTCCCGAGAGAGATTAGTAAAGTGGTCTTGGCAGCAGGGTCCCGTGTTTGTTTCATTGAGCCTCAATTACAAGTGTAACAGTGAGCAGAGCTGGTTCTGCATTATGCTTGTTGATCTTACCTCACGTGTCGTTTCCTTAACAACAAAACACCGATAATCCCACACTTGGTCTAGACAAGATATTTCCTAACCGACGGAGAATTCAACTGTTACACAATAACAGCCACTCTGAAGTCAAGACGCCTGCATGTGTAACTAAGCCCTGAAGAATTTGATGTTTGCTAGGTGAACAGTCAGATCTGTTGAGACAGCAGCTATGCCAGTATCAGCACAATGTCACTTTTTCCTACCAGCATTCATGACTAATCACAGGACAGCCCGAGTGCTGGACAGAGCAGTTTACAACCCTATAAAATTCCTCCTAGAAACCCTATAGTGGAAAGTGAGTCTAATAAACCTGGTTTCCCAACCTGGCAATCGAGGTAACAAAGGTCAATCTCAGGGGTCCTCTGATTAGTTACATGAGCCGAAGAAAATACAAATTTCTGCTTATATTTAGCCAAGATGCCAGCGTAACTCAAGTTTTGGTGAAATCACTTTGCTCCAAACTGAAATCTCTCAACAACAATATGGATTGCCATGAAATGTAGCAGTATCGTCTCAAACACCTCATACAACAAGACATTATTCTGCCTTCCTTTAACTTTTGTGTCTCTGTGTATAAATACATCTGTGCATACTTTTACTGGATCTGTCTTTGTGTCTTTTCTGCTGTCTTATTGTGGTTATTTTTTATCTTATTTGAATGACCTGCACTGTGTATGATGAGCCACAAAGTCACTTCCTTATATCTGCCAGGCCATATACATGTCTTGTTCTTTCTTATCATCCTGTTAGTAACTCTGATGAACACCAGTGGGCTGCAAAACCTATACTACATTTTTTTAAATCCTTTGCCATGGATTAGCCCCTTTTCTTTTTTTTGGAACAACTTTAGTGACGATCTAACTTCTCCATAAGTGCCCACATCAAGTCAGAATTTAAACTTGTCCAATACTTAGCTGTAAAGTTAATCGACCTGCTAATGCAAAACTGGTGACTAATGCATAAATTCCATTTTAACAGCAAGCAGTTTGAACCGTAGCCCGACTATAAAACACCATGAGGCTGGAGGTAAAGCAGGCCACTGAGCTGTGAAGCTGTATAGTTTGAAGAGGCCTCCAGAAACTTTTAGCTGGGCCTCTGTAAGATTCCCTACAGTCCCATTACACTCTGGAAATATTCGTCTCTTTGGCCCACAGTGTGATATGGAGGCTCTGAGCAGACATGCAGAACTTGAACGTGATTGAAAGACAAACAGTTTGGAGGAGGCTACAGCACAGACTGTTTATATCAGGCTCAGGCCTTAAATCTGGGAGAGAGAAGTGAAGAGATAACCGGCAGACAGAGAGAGAAGCAGGACGATGGAGAGACGCTCCAGCTGCCAAGTCGGACTCCACTTCTCCTTCTGTTCTTCCAAGACAGCAGGAAGGAGAGTAGGCGGATGAGGAGGAGGAGGGAAGGGGGAAAAAATAGTTCATAATAGAGTTAAAAAACCTGAGCAAGGATTTCTTTACTACACGAAATGTGGGTGTTTCCGCTGAGACCATCACTGTTTCCCAAAAGTTCTGTGCAAAGGGGATTTCCAGCTCATGAGCATCGGTGCACAGGAGCCCTTTCTTTAGCCTCTTATCTTAAATCTCACCAGACCCAACATGACTATGACTCTATAGCAGCAATACAGAGGAGCATACTCTTGTTCAGGTGACCTTAATAGCACAACCGATTTAGCCTTAGCATTGCATTAACAGTTGTCATTATCAGTCATCCGTTTCCTAAAAATATTCAGCTAAATGGTTTCGCCTAACGCGTCATGGACAAAATGTGATAGCTGTGGGGTTTGTGTTCTCAGAAGTTGTACAGATGGGGTTGGGGGTCGACCTACACTTTGTTCAATGTTCAGCCATTCATATAGAAAATAATCTTGTTATGTCTCATGTCACTGTTGACTAACATCCAATATCCAAGACCATGATATTCACCAAAACCTTCCTAAACAAAACCACACAAATATAAACAATGTGACTTTGTACTTACATAATTTCATACTTTAAAATAAATGTCCTGTTGCAGTTTACCAGTATCAACAGCTGCATCAATAGAATTTACTTTAACTTGCTCCAATCAAGTTGACATAAATCATACTGCAACATCCATTTCCCTTGAGGTGCTATAATCAATATTTTTTAACAATGTGACGATGTGAAAAGGAGTTGATCGTATTGATGAACCTACATAGATCTATCTGACATGAGTCATACTGGGAAAATGCAAGAGGAAAAACTGCCATGAAACAGATATGAAAATAGCGACAGCGGCAGACGGGACGGGTGGCTGACTCCAAATCCAGCATCAGTCTCCTGAACTTCCTCTTCACGTACAAGTGCCCAAAAACTTTAAAGCATTTTTCCGTGTCACATATTTGAATATCAAGAGTTATCATCTAACTGAAAACGACTGGTTTCCTCTTGTTTTGAGACGCAGGAGGAGAGAGGGAGAGAAGTGCTGGGTGTCCAGTGTTTAACCATGTAGCTCTGCACATGTATGACGACCACATATCTCCCTGGAGCTTCAGCAGTTGAGAGCTGCTGATGTTTTCAATATCACTACACTGACTGACATTTCCACCCTGAGGGAAAAAATGACTCATTATTGCTTGAGTTATGTTATCGACTCGAGTCCGTTTATGAGGATAGTAACGACAGAGCGTTCGCATCACGTTCCTCTGGCCACATTAAATGATCAAGAGCCGGCGACACAAAAAAGCTTCCCTTTTCTTTTCAAGGTGAGCTGAAGTACATGTTCCCGCAGATGATAAGAAAAATCCAACATGACAGCGGTCAAAGAGGAGATTAAATATGTGTGTGAAGGAACTTGTGCCCGGGGGCTGCTGCAAATCACTCACCTGCTGAGACAGCCCCAGGGCCAGTGTGTGAGTGTGTGTCACAGTGGTCGTGACCCAGTCAAAGCTCCACCGGACGATTAATCAGAACCGATCATCATCTAAAGGAGCACTGACATTGATGCATCATGAGTTACGTGTTGTGAGAACATGGACAGGGGACAGGGAGAGAAAGTGTGTGCATGTGTGTGTTTTTTTATAGAGGGGGGGGGGGCTCCTTAAAGGTCCCCTCGTATGCCCATTTTACCACAGTTGATATGGTTCCTTGGGGTCTTAATGAAATGTCTGTAACATTTTTTGGTCAAAATACCACAAGGATCATTTAAAACAACAGCCTTTTTACCCTGTCTAAAACAGCCCTCTTAAGATTGAACTCTTTTGAGTACCGTCCCCCCCCCCCCCTCTCTCACCGCCCCGCCCCCCCCTGTCAATCACACACACACACATCCACTTTCACGTCTTAAATCTCTCCTTAGCATATGTAAGGTTGTTAAAATAATTTTAAGTCACTGTCCTGCACATATTTCTGTATTTGTTTGTTGTGTTTCTTCATTGAAGCTACAATTTTAAAACTACTACACCCTCTGATAAGGATGTACATTTATTGAAATACATGCATTAGATATGTGTGTATACAGTATATAATTGTATCTGAGCGCTCGCACACACACACACACATTTTCATACGATGGGACCTTTAAGTATAGCGGTACAGCAAAGCGTCGAGCCACCATCTCGCCTGTAGAAGGACATTTCTGCTGCCCTGGTGGAGTCGTCTGGATACTGTCACCCTGACCTGCCCTGTCAAGGCTGTTCACGTTATATTTCACAGTCCTCACTAAAGCAATAATAGCCATCCCACGTCTGAAAACAATCAAACTATTCGAGGGTCAGGGCAAAGGAAAGGAGCCTAGAAAACCCGGGTGACACATCATACTATAAAAACACATGACTGACTGTGTCGGGAATAGAAAACACAAGGAGGAGGGCATCGCTCCTTTTCTACACGTTTTTTTTTTGTAAAAATGTTACAATTGCCTTTCTTTTCATGGTTGAATTCCAGTTTATATAGTGTGTACTGTATACTATGTGTGTTTGTGTGTGTGTGTTCCAGCACTCCACTAAGGAACTGACAGCAACCGGCCCGAGCCCCCCCGACCTATAATCCACTGACTGTCATCCCGATCCCTCCGCACTTGATCCCCTCCATTTGTCTTACGTAGGGAAAGGGCTCGAAGCCCACACTAATCCTCTGTGTGAGCATGCATCCACACAATATAAAGAGATACTTACAGTCACGTGTTCACATCATCAACACACATTTACACACACAGACACACACACACACACGCCTCCACAAGTGAAGTAGTGGAAGTAGGAGGTATACACAGCTGGGATGAGCCATGCACCACTAACCTACTTTACGCATCTGAAACTGTACACAATGCGCAACTGCAGCATGAGTCTCTCTTTGAATCTGTGCCACTGCTGCATGTCTCCATCTCTCTCCTTAACATACACAAACTGACTTGCTGCACCAACACGACGCCACAAGCACACACACTTACAGTGCAAGTGCATATACACACTGACAGGTTGCTCAAGAGCCTGTGTGTCACATGGTCATCCTGCTGTGCTCTTGTTGCATTTCTCAGTGACAAACAGAGCACTGCTGCCGCTCTGAATATCACTGAGCCAATGATTGGTAACGTTGAAGGAGCGACTGCGACCTCAGCCTTCTTCACAGAACCAGCGGTGCAGTCACAGCTCATCCTCTCGCTCCCTATGAAAGAAGAATGAATTTTGCATGATGCAGCAGCGTCTTATAGTGAAAAGGGGGAGTGGGGGTAGGGGATAGAAACATCCACATGCAACCAAAAAAGATGAGTTGTTGCAAAGACAGGGGATGTGCTGTAGTAGTTTAATGACACATTGACCCCCGGAGTGAGTCACTGAGTGTTACAAATCTCTTCTCAAAAGACGGGTTGGCACTGAAGTGGCAGAGCCACGAGCCCCTGGGGGGAGACTAGAGGGCTGTAAGAGGCTGGAGGCTGGCCAGATGCTCCACACACAAACACAAACACATGCACACGGAATGGACAACTACGCTTAATGCAAAGGTGAGATGGTTGTCGACTATTCAAAATGTGCTGGTCTCCATCAGCATCCTTATGAAACTACATTTAACACTCATAAATACCAGTCCTCTAATCAAGCCAGTTTTTTTTCATCAAGATCCATGAGTTATTCTCTAAGAAATCAAGGTAAATGCTAAATAAATTAGAAAACGAATCCTTGATTAGTCCGGTAATCAGGTTCTGGACCAAAATGTCATGGCTTCCCTCCTGAGCCATCCATCCAGAGTTTCCCGTGTGGAAATAAACAGTACGTAGTAAGGCTGCCACTAACCGTCATCATTGTTTCTTGATTAATCTGCCTATTAGTTTATTGATCATTCATTAAGTCCATGAGTAAATTTGGAAACATTTCAGCTTGCAGCAGAGCACACAGCTGGTGGATGCAAAAGAACATGGAAATCAAAAAATCTCCAGGTTGATATGAGATGTTTAGTTTTTCTCATCTCCAGCATCTACTGAATAAAAGTGTAATCTGTTGCAAAGATAAACGTACTTTAGGAGAGAAAACTAATGGCTGCTGGAGAGTGTGTTCATGTTGTGAATCACTGGATGTACTGGCAGCCGGAGGGGATACACCTTTTTCCTGCATCTTCAGCAGGTCAAACAGTCTTTGTGCACTTATATAATTGTGCCAACCCTCCCTTTTCCGTTCACTTCCCTTTCCGATGGACCGGACACCCCCTGACCACCACACATACACTCACACTTTAATGGAAGCCACGAACTCAGACTCCCTCAAAGGCCCAAGTGGAGCAGGACGTTCTTTGCCTGAAATCCACTTCAGCACATGGCTTCAGACTCCTGGGACATTTGGCACGCTCTGATTTTTTCTTTCCAAAGAGTAGAAAAATACCTTGATTTGCCTCATGTCTCCCCTTCACAAGCCCCTTGACGGCCTTAATGCTACAAAGACAGATCCCTATCTGTGACCCTGTTGAGCAGCAGACCTGCACCTCTGTGAGACGAAGAGGAAACAGGATACTTTCGTGAAAAGCCCCTGCGTGTGTGCTTTTCCTCCTCTGCTCCAGGCAGGAATTAAGTCTTGCCATCAGCGTTGCAGGCACTTACAAAACGACTTCAAACCTGTGTGTTTTTAAAGCAGAAAAAACAAGAGCGGAAGTCCGGGAGGATTTGCACACATGACTCATGTTCACTTGAATGCAAGTAGATCGTGGACAGAAGCCTTCCAAATCCAGAAAGTTGACTCCCACAAGGGTCAGTCTGGCGTAATGCGTTGTGAGTCCAACTTAAAGCCACCGTCTGGATGTCATGAGTCAATGTAATGTGCTATCTGATATTCTGCGAGGCCAAACTCAACAAGGGCCCACTGTGTTCGCTGCCTGTCACAGTTGAGACACACGCACACTGAATCTAGCCCATGCAGTAATGTCAAGCAGCACACAGAAGCCAGACGTCGCCTCCATCTCCAAACTGATCTCAGAGCAGTAACTGAGCCACAGTGAGCCACACTGCTTGTGTACAACCGGCAGTGTGAGCAGCGAGAGGGAGCACGGCAGTCACAACACACAACACACAAACACTCCTTAGTAGAGATGAGTCACACTGGTGGGTGTGAACGAGTCTGAGAAAATGTTGCTTTCATGTAACATTATCTTAAAATGTACACACACACACCCACACACAATGTTGAACTTCATTTAAGAATTAATTGATGTGTATTTTTACTAATTGTTTAAACAACGACATATCAGAAAATAGTGAAGAAGCAAAACGTTTCACAGGCAAATCTAACAACTTCAATTTGCATGTCTTTGCAGGACAAACAGTCTAAAACCTGGATGTACCCAGTTTTCAATGATTTGAAACAGAATGAGGAAAACTGGAACCAGCAAATGTTTGGGGCTTTTGTCCTTAATAAATAAAATAAAGTATTAATTACCAACAGAGACAGTGTGGCTGACAATGTTCTAACATTGTGAGTCTGTGTGTGTGTGTTTTCATCATGTCAAAATGGAGCCTTAGAGACACCAGCTGGAACTATGGCAGAGGCCATTTGTCACTGTGATAGATTCAGTCACAAAACTTTAGGAGTGTATATTTGAAAACAGAATGAAAGCAGAGTTTGAAGAACTACTGAGAACTCATGAGTCAGAAAGTGAACATGTTGATTGCCCATCAACTAGACCAGATGGAATCAAATTGATTTGTTAAAACGTACAATATGTAACTTTGGCCACTAGGGGTCTTTCAATCAAAACAAAGGTTGGATGATGTTGTGAAGCAGAGTGGGATCATGGGAGTTGCTCCATTCATCACCACTGGCAATGAAAATCTAACTGACGCAACTTAGGTGTAAATCATGCTAACGGATCAGATGATTGATTAAAGTTTCATTCATACTACTTGGCAAAAGGCCACGAATAATTGTGGTTCATTACAAGTGACAAATACAAACAGTGCAGCTGATTGTGTCTTTCCTTCATCATGCATCATGTGCTCCAGATGTTACAGCAGAGATGGATAGGACACATTTGTAAGGCGACCAAAATGAAAGGTTCCGTGCTTTAAACTTTGAAGTGGTCTTAGCCTCGATCCCACCACTGGCCCCTCACTTCCTGCCTCAGGTTCTTCACCCTCACGCATGCTGCAGACCCTCAGTGCCGGCCCGAGCCTCCTCAGTCTCGAAGTAAACATCCACGACCGACTGGTTTCTAAAGAGCCACATTTTACTGTAGATATGTGCAGTACAGATAAACCAGGTGACCCAACTCAAAAAACTCATCAGAAAGGGGATTCAGCCCCCAAGAGGTACGTTCTATCAAAGCACGATTTGTTCCTACGCTCCGTGTTGCTCATCCCTTAGCCACTTGACAGCGTGTGGGCTGTGGGGAAAAGAGAGCAGCTGCGAATGTACTCCAAAAACAAAAACACAGATCCTGAATATAGGAGTTTGCTGGGTGCCGTCCTGGCAGATGAATGGCTCCAGGATCTCGCGGCCCGACGCACTGTGCACATTACTCCTCGCCTGATTTGGGCTGCAGCGTGCCATAACCCCACCGACCACACACTCTCACGCTGTACTGCCAAGTTGAAATGGGTGGTTTTCACAGTGTGCGAATCAAGTGGTCTGTAGCCACACGCGCTAGCCATCAAAGGGCACGTTGTGAGGCCAGTGTCTAGCATAAAGGTTCTGATTCAAACCATATGGGCATCACTCATGTAGCCTCTATTGAACACAGTGTATACAACTCACTAACTAACTAGAATCACACTCCACACCCCAGCAGACTGTAGGTGCACATCTGATGGAGCATCAGCGTCAGTCATGCAGAACGGGAATGTGTCCGTCTGCTCGCTCAGACCGGCTGTACTGTAGCAGAGCATTGTGGGCTCTTGTTGGCCCATTGTCCATCGAGGGAGTATTGTGGCAGAAGGTATTGTATTGTTGACTGTCATGCGTGTCATATGGATTACTATGGACCTATTTCCTCTAAGCCGTACACAGTAAGGCCAAATGTGCAAAGCCAAGTCCCTATATTCTGGGATATAGGCTGCAGCAAAGTAAATGACACGGTAATGATACAACAATAAATGATGGAAAACTGGGGCATGAATTGGACGTTTCACTCCAGGGTAAAAATCTGTTGATGACCAATGTTAGTCGCTTTCTTCCTCTGAGGAGCATGAATGTCTGTCCGGAGGCCGCTCACTGTTCACTGAGTTTATCAAGGACGGAGCCGGAGAGAAACTCCTGAAATACACTGGAAAAATTGATTGTAACAATATCTAGTCCACCCCCAGTGTCCCTCTGTGTCTTTCACTGGCGTCGCTCCATCGTTTCAGCCCACCCCCTTATTCCCCACAAACAACACACTCATTCCCAGTCAGACATATCACCATGGCTGCTACTACGTCTCGTGGCAACACGTTCTTTCCATCCTCACACTGTTCTCACTGCCTGTGCTCCCCCGACACCTCAGTACTTAATTCTGTCACATTCTGTCCTCACTCTACTTATGGCCTGGCATAGTTGTAGACGTAGGCAAAGTTGTAGTGTGTGTGTGTGTGTGTGTGTGTGTGTGTGGGGTAGGGGTTATTTGTTCCAAGATAATGTTTACAACATAAAACGAAAGAAAAATAACAGAAATAGGAGCCGTGTAGCCTCCAGGACGCTGATTATTCCAGATGAGAAGACATCTGTCACAAACACAAACACACTCACACCTGCTCACATGCACACACACTTATCATTCTAGGTCATGATCCATCCGTCCATCCATCACCACTGCAAACAGGGCCATAAGAAAAGAGATTTAATTTGTGTGTCAATATGTTAGCGAGCCGCTATTAATGTATGTGTCAAACTGTATGTGTGTGTGTATGTGTGTGTGTGTGTTAAAACGCTCCCAGCTGTTGTGAGCTATCCCTGCTTGGAATCACAGCACCATATGTCTGTCTGTGGCGCTGTGCTGACGTGTGCCACCACTGGAGGCCAGGCTAGCCGTACATGCAGCACAATGACAGCTTTATGCCCAAATGCAAGGCATGCAATACTCCAGCCAAGAGTCAAATCCTGCAGCTCTGCAAGCAGTGAACACGTGGAACTGAGTAACTCTGGCTTCCAGAGGTGAGACAACAGCGCTCCGATGGTTTCTCACCTGCTGGGCTCAATCCTGGCAAACTTTAAGTGAGTGAATTTGTGTAGCAAAGTGAGAGGCTTTGCAGAGTTTGCTTAACCAGGGGTTGGACCAGAGGGTGAACAGGTGCCTGATCAACCAACTTGTCACCTTGTTAGCATTATGGATATAAGGTCATTGGGTACAGGCCCAGGACCCCTGGGCCCGAACCACTGCGATGACTGTCAACCAATCACAAAGATGAACAAACGCATTCGTGCCAAGACGCCTGCGAGAGGACCGAGGACCCGCTGGGGCCACAGGGACACCAGCCTCCAGCCCAGAGTCTGACCACAGGGACACCAGCCTCCAGCCCAGAGAGTCTGACCACAGGGACACCAGTCTCCAGCCCAGAGAGTCTGACCACAGGGAGACCAGCCTCCAGCCCAGAGAGTCTGACCACAGGGACACCAGCCTCCAGCCCAGAGGGTCTGACCACAGGGACACCAGCCTCCAGCCCAGAGAGTCTGACCACAGGGACACCAGCCTCCAGCTCAGAGAGTTTGACCACAGGGACACCAGTCTCCAGCCCAGAGAGTCTGACCACAGGGAGACCAGCCTCCATCCCAGAGTCTGACCACAGGGACACAAGCCTCCAGCCCAGAGTCTGACCACAGGGACACCAGCCTCCAGCACAGAGAGTCTGACCACAGGGACACCAGGGACACCAGCCTCCAGCCCAGAGTCCGACCACAGGACTCCAGGCTACACGGATGACACCATGCGGATCCATTCAGGACTGGTGCCCTCCTCAGTGTAAGAGTCAGTCTCCTGGAAATGCATATGGGTCCTTTCGCTTTAAAGCATCATAACACAACACAGGTAACTTTGTGTAAGTGTCTGATTTACTTTGTGCATATGAGATCAGTGGTTTTGGCATCGAACTTAATCCAAAGTCTCCTCCTGTGACATTATGATCATCATCATCATTATTAGACACTGAGGTTACAAGTCCTCGCTGTTAAACCCATCACTGCTTCTCATACCTTGGTTTTCCTCGTCCATGTCTGCAGCCTTTAAATTCCCCCGGAGAAGAAATCGATCACAGAAACTTCCGTTGTGTTAAAAAAGCAAAAACACACAACACGTCTGATTTAAGCCAAATGCGTGTGAGCCGGATTGTCCAGGACGCAGGTAGTCTGACGTGCAGCTTCCTCTCTCCATCCACGCGTTCCCGTCAGTCACGGAGCAGTGTGTGTGTGTGTGTGTGTGTGTGAGTGAGTGTGTGTGAGTGTGTGTCCTCCCAGCGTGTCGTCCTTCTCCCTCCGACTGAGCCTCCCCCCCCCCACCGGCTGCCTCCAACCACAGCGGCGGACATGGCTGCGTCAAGGTGGCGAATTCGCGATACCGGAAGTAGTGTCACGTTGTCTTCAAAGTAAAGAAGAACTCGCGTTCCCGTCCCAGGGGCGTCTTTTATTTTGTAATTATACACCGGAAGTGTTTGCTATGTGTGTGTGTGAATTGATCCTGTTAGTCCCCGCTCAGCCGTCATGTGACCCCAGCTGATCGGGGAAGATGATTATATACATCAGATGAATCGATCCGCTCAGTATCGATTATTCGACGTTTGTCCATTCGCCACAACACATAGTCATTGCTGCAGTTATTTTTAGTTGTGTGTCATTGTGGGAAAAACCAACATACAACAAATGCATTTCTAATGCCGTTGCACGGAAGTTCTTTTATTAGTTAGGGCCCGAGCACAGACATCAAAGGTGTCTGGTGAGACCCTATTGAAATTGTAAGGATTATTATTATTATTATTATTATTCAGGCAAATGAATTGGCTTTTTGAGGGCTTTAACATGCTCAACTTCTTACCAAAATTTGCAGAAAGTTAGAAAGTGGTGAAAATGTACGTATTCTGAAGGAATTTTCAATGGGCGTCGCAAAATGGCTCAACGGTGCCCCCCGAGACAGCCTGAGACCCCCGGAAGGTGTTCCCATTGGCCGATCTTCACAAAAATCAATACACAGGTGTATCATGACCAGACAAACAAAAAAGTCTCTAGATTCAATTGGAAAAACAAAACAGGAAGCCTGCTATTTTGTATTTAGTGGCCATTTTGGCCATATTCCACATTTTTTCTTTGATACACTTGTACCAGGGTTTTCATCAGATCAACTTCAAATTGAGATGAGTGTCAAAACATTTTTAGGGCTGCAAAGCAGCACTGGGTGGGCCCGAGCACATCCATTTTGAAGCGTTGCATGCTTTTTGTCTGAAAAAGGAGGACTGAAATCAAAGGATTCATGGTCCATGCTTCTTCGCGTTACAGAACATCGTGTTTTAATGGCGTGTAATCAAACTTTGACGCCACGCCACGGTCACACCGTGTGATTAAAAAAAAATCCGTCAGTCAATTTTTATCTCCATCTTGTTTTTATTATGATTTATCTGCACATAACTTTCACCAGTTATCAATAGATTTTTTATTAATGTTAATTCTGGTTGGACGACTATAAACTGAACTCCAGTGATTGTGAGTGATATCGTTTCATGTGTGAACCTGAATCCTGAGTCCGGCCTTCAGGGACCGGTTCCATGAAACCCGCAGAGAGGCTGTTTTATACTTTCTTCATTTTGTTCTCTTTCTGTATACTTTAGTCAACAAGCTCATTTATTTAATTTTATTTCAACAAATTTGACTAAATTTCCATAAAACTTTAATAATCATATCAGTGTTTCAAATGTATCATCATGACCAGTGTTTCCTGTATTTCCTGATCTATCATCATCTTATATGAACAAAGGTGATGAGTTGAGAAGCAGTGATTGACAGTGATGAGTTCAAACTGGTGTTAATGGGACAGTCTAACGAGATCATCATAATACAATTCCCTTTAAATGATGCTGTTGGTCTCGGTATCTTAAAATGATCAGTGATTTTAAATCCTAAAATATCTGAATAAATCTCAGCATCTTTCTGCATCTTAGTGGAAGTCAAATAATTTGAGTTGAGAGAAGAAGCTACTTTTATGTTATTGATATTTGAAATTGTGTGATAGAATGTTACAGTGAGGTCAGGTAAATAAAGTGTTTTTATATCTAATATTAAACATATCTGATTTCTATCTTTTATTTTCTTACATAAAACTTTGCATTATTTGTAGGCCTTTATATATTTTATAATCATTAAATATAATTGCTCCTTTCACAGTGCTTTGACTATAACATCTATTTGTGTGTGTTATATTATGGTTAACATGAATGTGCTGTGAGAAGTATTTTAATGTTGTAGTTGGTTAGGTGGAACTAATTTAAAAATAATTTATATCCTCCTGTAGATTAGTGCAGAATGCAATGTTTTAGTACATACAATCTTAATCTGTGAAGTAGCCTGTAACTATAAGTCTGTGAAATAAATATATCCAAGTAAGAATTATTTTAAAATGAAATGGGGCAGAATGAAAAATATAAAGTGGCAGAAAATGAAGGAAATAAAAAGTACAGATTTTCCACAGTTGGTTAAAGACTCTGAACTTTCCCTCCAGGTCTGTTGCAGTGGTTTAACGATGAGTTTTTCCTTCATTCAAAAGAAGAAGGGAAAAGACAGAGAATGCCGATAGACAGGTTTGTGGTCAGTGCTGTGCACGAGCGGCAAAGTGATGATTCAATTTCATTTCAAGTTCTGTCAGTAACATGTTGCATGGATGTGTTCTGCTTTGCACTGACCCAACCAGCAGGCGATCCAAAATATAAAAGACTCCACTGATGTGAGCCGGTAGAACCACCAGGTTAGGAAATATATGTGCACACACACTCACACGCACATACAGAGGAGTTCGCAGAGCTTGTTTCTGCAACACACGCGGTTTCAATTATAGCATTCCTGCCTCCACAGAGAAGGTGGGGGTCTCACTTCCTGTGCGCATTACTCCAATGGTCAAGCACGAACAGATGTTGTAATGTATTCATTCATTTGTTTATTCGTACGTGTCTCTTTCGGACAAATGTTTCACTCACGGCCCCGTTCTCCTAAACAAAGGGACGTACACCAGACATAACACAAATATTTTGTTTGGTCAGGCAAATGATTTACTGCCTTTTTGGTGTTGAACCAAAGAGGGTTCAACTTAAACGTCACCACGTGAAATGTAAATCATCACTTTCACTTTCATGAGCTTGATATACAGACGGAATATAATGTACTTTTAATGTTTCACTATAACGGAGATGAAATGCGTTTTCTTTGAATTTGCATCACTGCTAGCTCACTCTGGCAGTGATGCTTAGGGCCTAAGGGGTGACACAATCCAATAGACCCCCCCCCTCGACCTGGCACGATCCAGTCTGGTGCCGAATGACATGAGCAAGAGAAACCGGAGATGCTGAGGTTACACCTGGGTAAACGTGTGGAGGTATGTGAATACATCAGAAGGGATATTTGGGTCCAGACAGTGTTTGTTTTCCCTACACGCCGACATGAAGCGTTGGCTGTGAAGACCTCACCGAGTGTTCCAGGGGAAAATTCACTCTCAGAGATGTGTGCGTGTACTGGGGAAAACCGAGGGAGAAGGTCTCAGAGAGAGTGGAAATGTGTTGATTTGACGTTTTTAAATTTAGGGGGTAACTAGGAGAGAGAAAGGGAAACAGCGTTGGGTGGATGGTGGGGAGTCGGTGAAGCTGCTCCACTTGCGGGCTCAACAAGAGTCTTTTCCGAGTCCCACATGACGTTTAGCATACAAGATGGATTGATGCAAAGTGGTTAGAATGCAAAGCAAGCCTGGATTTGAATATTCTCTGGGCCGCGTGCAGAAAATAGGTCATATGCATTATTTTGGCGGTGGCTTTTGGAACACGGTACAGTGTTACTGTCCATTTACGTCAGCACCAGACCTGGTCAAGCAGAGAATCCTGTCTGAGAGTCCGAGTATAAGTTCCATTAAAAGCAATTACATTTTGTGTCTGTCTGTCTCTGAGGCACACACACACACACAAACACACACACACACCTACACACTACGCCTTGTTCCACATTAATGTCATGCTAATGTGTTTATGAGTCATAAGAGGAACCTTTGAGTGTGGCCCAGTTATCTCCGCTGATGAGAGTGAACCTGAGCAGACGCAGGTTTCACACAGGCTTCAAATCTACAAAATGATCAATTCGCTTCCGTCAATTTTTAGAGCGTGCGAGACTAAATGGATCTAAACCACAAGACAAAGATCCTCAATTCACGACAAAGTCTGTGGCATCAAGTGAACATGTGCTCGGATTGCAGGCTGTCTGACTCGGTGTGTCCTGTGACGATAAGGGTGCATGAACCCCCCCCCGGGGAGACGTACGCCTGGCAGAGTCGGCCGACCATCATGAGAAGCGTCTGTGGCACTCCTGACCGACTTCACGTGACCTGATTGAGCAGTCATACCACTTCATCTGCTCCAGTCAACGGGGGCAATGCCCAGAGGGCGATCACCTCCTCCTTTCAAGGCGGTTGACGCCCCCGAACTCATAATTACCCCCCCACATCCACACCCCACACCCACACCCACACACAAAAAAAGATAAGCAACTCCCTCACATCCTTAACATTTGTTTCTCCTTCTCCACCTCCCCGAAAAGCACTCCCTCTATAATGTAATCTAGTGGAGTCACATTATATAACGCAAAGCCTCTTTGAATGTCTGAGTCCTGTGAATCTCTGAATATCAAACAGATCTGAGGAGCCAGAGGAGAACGCCTGTGTTTCAGGTTAGGGATGAAATTGGTTGAAATTAAGAAATCGCATGAGCTGGTTGAGGTTATTATTGATATTTTCAAGCAACAGCAAAGCGCATTTCTCTGATCTTTAAATTAGAATGTCGAAAGCCAGTGTATGTGTCAGGGTTTCACACGTCCTTCCTGCCGTAGAGGTCGCAGGGGTCAGTCTTTGGGTGACGACGTGTGTGTATGAGACAAAGTTCACAGGAAGCCGAGTGTGGCAGGATTTCCTCACTCCCTCACTTTGTTATAATGTCCCACTCTGCACCCAGACCACCTCTCCCCTGCAGCCACCTGATCGCAGGAACCAGTCGAGGTGATTTTCTGGATCCAAGCGACTCACGTATGAGTAGAGTCTTTATTTGAAGTCTGCTGAGCACAAAGGCAGCAGTGTATGCCTGAGTGTGTGTGAGTGTGTATGTGTGTGTGTGGGTACTTCGTTTTTTCGCCTCTTTAGGACCTTTACAGGACATTTTTAGTACTTTGTCAGGACCAGTAGATCTCATGGGGACCAAAGCTCGGTCCGAATGGGGCAAAACATCATTTCTGAGGTCCTGGTGAAGTGGTAAGATGTATATTGTCATTGGGTTAAGGATATTGTTAGGTATAATTATAGGGATATGATTTTGGTTAGGCTGTCCACGATGAATGGATTCAATGCAAAGTCCTAATAAGGATAGTAAACCTGTGTGTGTGTGTGTGTGTGTGTGTGTGTGTGTGTGTGTGTGTGTGTGTGTGTGTTACATATCAAACTGTCAAAATTGTCAAAAGAGATAATTTACACCTAGCAATATCTACTGAGCATTCTTCAACTTTAAAGACCTTCACCATCACTTTCTCTCAGGGATGAAATGTAATAAAATCCTATTGAATTAGAATGAAGCCCGGATCATCAGCTACCAAAGGAGTAATTTCAGTGATTATCAATCAGAGGATTATGTGATCAGGATGCAGCAGCAGTGAGGGTGCAACATACAGGATAAAAACAATAACAATAGGTAAAGCATAAAGTATCTAAAGATGAACTATGACCCTTTCTCTATGTGTCAGAAACACTGTACTTAACATAATGATGTGGCTTGGAGGAAGTCAATGCAAAATCAAGTACTAGAGTTTTATCAAGTTCTAGAGGATTAGAAGGAATTAAATGTTCAAAGTTAAATTGACTGTATTTGTATAGAGCTTTTCCAGTTACTCATTCACATACACGTTCATATAGATCTTCTTCTATCACATTCTGTCCACACACTGTCAGCACAGATGTCAGGGTTCAGGGTCACTTTGGAATATTGGGGATCGAACCATCGGCCTTCTGGTTCGCGAGTGACTCAACCCCTGACCCACTTCTTCAAATGAAACTGTTGTTAACAAGGAGTTTTTGCCTGAATTAATTTGCAGAATTAAGCAAAAATCGCTCAACTTATTTCCATGACATGTATTAAAGGGATTTCACTGCAGATCTGGATCAGTTTCATGTTGAGGGGCCTTATATCTATTAGTGTTTGAATGTGGGGTCATGAGGGGGGTGTTGAGCCTTGGTGGAGGTGAGTGATCTCGACTCCATTCCAAACCCTTTACAAACGCAGAGATGAACTAAATTACCGGACTCTTGACATATTAAAATTGTATTTGTCTGACCTATTTCAGTTGAACAACATGTCTACGGCAAATACAGCACCATATATGCACCCCCCTCCCCCAACATCCCTCCCTTTGGCTCCCCCTCTCCTCCTCCCCCATCCCCTTTGATTCAGTTTTGAGGTCAGCTCCGAGCTCGTCTCAGCACCTGATCTTATCCTTTGTAACACTTTGCATATGCCTCTTGTCCCCGGTCAACAGCGTTTAAAAACAAGGTGCGACTCTGCTGGACAAAGAGGACATTAGACACAGCGACGCTCTGCTCGGCTACAGCACTTCAAACCAAAACCTCAAACTGAGGGTTTACAGATTAATGCGTCAGAGCTAAAATCGTGTGGATTAATGTTTGATTACATTTAGCATCAGTAATCCATTCCCTATGCATGGACATGGAGAATTAATGTGTCATTTATAAATGCTCATGCTGCTTGTTGAGGTGAATAAACAATTGTGATTTGTCAAATTAGTTGTTTCAAGCAGTGAGTCCCATTTTTTTTACTTAGAACATGTTTCCTGGTTGGGTTTCAATCACAAAGTTTATGGCCGACGTGTTCATGTTGGATTTTTAAATTGAAGCTCAAAAGAGACGTGATCTAAAGGTTCAAATATGTAGAATGGATAATTATGATTGGTTCAACTTTCCAAGGAAAATTTGAAGACAATGGCCAAAATAAATACAACACTAGATTAGCTACAGAGCAAAGGACAGTCTGGAGTCTTTGCCATAAAGTAAAGTTCAAGAGTTTCTGTCTTGATTTTCTCCAAAGTGTGAACAGATGTTTAATTATGGATTCATGTTGTCCCACAATCTTTGAGCAGGAGGTTGTGAAAACTTTATAAACCTCCGAAATTCTTCTAATTGATCTTAATGGTTTATCATTTTGGGGTCAGTGTCTGTATCCGGGATATTTTGGGCTTCATTTCTGCTACACAGTCTATGAAACAGACATAATGTTGATTTCATCTATCTTTCAGGAAGAAATTTAAGATGTATTATCCTCCCAAAAAAAATCCTAATTAAACCTGTAAGACAAAGAAAGGAAAAGAATTGGACCCCCAAAACCAATAACAACATATCTCTTATATAATATATTTAAATCTGGGCACTGGCGACTTTACTCGTGGAGAAGTGGATTTGTACCACCGGGACATTTCACCGTACAGTTTGCAAAGACAATAAAGGCTTTGAATTGCATCTATATACATATTTGAAGTGTATTAGGTCTGAGGTGTGTAAAGTTTTACTTGAACTCAACTGTTCCCCATTAATGTTTATGTATGAAAGACAACGTTAAACAAATAAGCAGTCATGTATACAAACACTCAACTACTAAAATACAGTATATGAGTACTGTATATGCACTGCATTGCAGCTTTAATTGAATCCCAGCCATTTCCATTTGCAGCATTATGACTCTTTCACACTCAGTCTCAATGAAACACATGTGAGCTGCTGCAGATGCCAAAGGCTAAACTCTATAATCTTTACTCCACAACCCCCTTTTAATTTTTTTCCGAGGATCCAAATGGTGGTTGGCAGAAACAGGGTAAAGATAACCCGACTTATCTTTCATCAACATATCTCTCTCCCGCTCTCTGCCAGTCCTCTATGATAACCTTATTAAAATATTTTCCTCTGACAAATCCCTGAGAAATAAATCCTCTTTTTTTATTCTAGAAAAAGGGGGAGGCAGCGGGCAAGAGGGTTTGTCTGTCACAGGGAAAAAACTACAGTTGCCTTGGCAACCCAGGATGGTTTAACACTGCAGCCTGGCATCTGAGCGAATGGTTAGGAGAAGTTTGCTGGGGACATATTTTTTTGTTGCGTTGAGCTAAGGTGTCAGCATTTTGTAAATCTACTCACAGGAAGTGCACATTGAAGAGAGGTGCCAAATGGTTCTGCTGCTGACTGAGGCTCATTCATTACAAGTTCCTTCTTTGGTGGAAACACAGGAATGGATCACGGAGGACTTTTATCTAACTGGTCACGGGAAATAGAAGAGAACACACTTTATACTTTATGCTACATTTCCAGACGTAGACACATTTTTTAAAACTAAACTTACCCAATAAACCACTGTGTAAGAAAAACTGACGCAATAATTCACAACAAAAAGCAGAATTAGGTAAATAGCAATAGACAAATATAATCATTGTTATATTCATCACTGAGTGATTCTTTTGGTTTCCAGCAGATGAAACAGTCGAGCCAATAAGTGATAGGATGCTTCTCTCGTGTGGACACACCAGGTACTGCAATACACTCATTTTTCAGCAGAGGAAATGGGAGCAGGCTGCCATCTTCTGTCTCTTATGGGAGATTTTTGAATATCTACATTACAATAAATTAATCAAAATGCAATGCAGGCTTTTGTGTACATTTACCAAGTCATGGGTGAATGAAAAGCAGGTTAAAAGGACGATTATTTAGCTTTTCCCTTTTAAGTGAAATTTTCCAATTTAATTAGGTGCGTTGCTTTTCCATGTTGCTCAGCAGAGAGCAGCGTTAACCTATAGTGCTAAGTTCTGAAAAGGTGCAGGATAACTTTTTCCCTTCTCCTGCATGAACTACAATGTTTTATTGTAGTGTTGATTAAAATGTCCACTACATTGGTTCAGTGGTTTAGTCGTGTGTTTGCAAATGTTCTAGGTCAGAACTCACCCTAAGTTTAATGGTTAGATGTAATTTTACTGAAATACCACATGAAGCTTATAAAATGGATTTGATGACAGACTTTAGTACATCAAAATAAAGGGAAGCTTGTGTTGAAAATAAAAAAACAATGTGGAAAAACAATTTACCTGGAAGATGTGGATATATTGCATGCAATCTCCATCAAAGTAAATAAGGAATAGACTTTATAAAACGTAACTTTCATGAAACTCCTAGTATAGAAACATTAAATTGTAATTATTCCCAATAGATATGCCTTTCTGTCACTTCTACCCTAATTTGCGTCTTTAGTATTATACTTCAGTATTATTGTTTTATTACTACTTGTAGCATCCTGTGTCACTATGTCTATCCCTGGTCCATGTGTTTGCAAAATCTAGTTCCGCTCTTTCTGTTTTAAGACTGAACACACGTCACTGGAGATGAAAGAAAAACAGGGAAGTGAGAGAGAAGGGTTTTTCCACACTTGGATGTTTATATGTTGTTTGAAGATACAGAGAGTAATGCAAAATGACATTTATCTATAGCGGTCAAATGAATAGAAAAAGAGACACTGCCAATTTGATAAAGAATTACAAAAAAAGGGCTTAGAAGAGCGATTTCATTAATTTATTATTTTTCAAATTCAAATCATTCTCGCCCTCGGTTCTGTGACGTCCAACCTGATATTTATCACAGATTAAACACTCGGGACAAATGAAGTTACAAAAATAGTTTTGAACGTAAAATGTGTTACCGTTCCAGTGCAACACAACAGTGGCAACCTGTGTGTACGAACACAAAGAGGACATGCAGTGATTCCCTCTGAGGCTGCACTTCCTGACAGAGACCTTGTACCGATGATCCAGCCGACCCCAGCCTCAAATCAAGTGTCCAAGCCACAGCTACAAACATGCTTTGCCGGTGTCATGCGGTGTAGATGTTTATTTTCTTAATTAAAGTGAAATTATTCCAGTATTTTTCTGTGACATCTTTACACTGAGCTCCTAAAAAACATACATGTCAGACAATAAGAAGAAGCCACAACGTCCCACAGCAACAATCATCAGTTTTTAAGCTGAAACCCACAGTTCTCCTTTCGCACGCCACAGTCCTCCAAGACATGATGAGCGGCTCCTGAATCTTCGGTGGCAAGTGAAAAACCTCCTGATGCATCTTCCTTCTCTGCCGACTGACCTCTGCAGACGTCACTGTTGTTCCTCCCAAACCCCCCCCCGCAAAAAGGCACTGAGCTCGCGTGACGCGGGCTGACCACGGCAACAGGCGCTGTCACATTATGGCGTCGCCACACCAGTCTGCAGAATTACACTTCCTCTCAGCAAGAGGCCGCAGCATCAGCCAGTCGCCTGGAGAGGACTGAAACATGGCAGCGCTCACAGTCAACTCTTCTGAGTCCAAAAGCAGGCACTGGAGACTGATCAGTGGATTTCAATGTGCACCTGTGAAGAGATGAAGAGGCCGTCACACAGGAGTGAAAACGTCCACAGGGAATCTGAAGAGTCAGTTTCAATCATTTAAATGTCACAGAGTCGTGTAAACCCATTGACGTGTGGGAGCCGAATACGTGATAATCAAACCTACTTAGGCCATTTTTTAAAGAAATGTCAGAAATATTTGCTGGTTTCGGACTTTCTAATGTGAACGTCTTCAACTCGTATTTGTCAGTTCATGATACTGAAATGAGATGTGATGGAAATTAAAGAAAGACAGATAAAGGCCAGCGTGACTACTGATTAGCGTGTTGCAGATATATTGGAAATACTGATTGTCCCCATAAAGTAAACCATGTACATCTTAGAAACTGTAAAAAAGCATTATAAATATTTTTTTCATTTAATTTATAGTCAGAACAAATGTATCGCGATAATAATCGCTATTCTTTATATCTTGGTGTAATTTTCAACCGTATGGCCCAGGACTTAGAATCAACTCGTCTCTGACATGATTAACAAGACAGTGTTTTACTGTACAAAATTAGTTTCATCTAATAAACCAGCAACTGCTTTTAAATTGTTTTAAATCTAATCTACCATCTATCCGAAGAGGGGGAATATATAAAGAAGAAAAGCATCTCAGTGTGCAGACAACATGACTTCATACAGCACAGTATTTATAACTAGATAAACTAACTAACCCCATTTAAAGGTTCAGTGTGTACGATTTAGGTGAAAGGGATCTTTTGGCACAAATTGTACTAATTGTGGTTTTCTTTACCCTAGAATGGGCCATTTAAATTTAAATACTCTATATTTACAGGGAGTGGCTTCTCTCTACGGAGGCTGCCATGTTTTTACAGTAGCCCAGACAGGACAAACTAAACACCTTTTGAGTTTTTATGACAACTGAAGGCTACAGGTTCTCCTCCATGTTTGGAAGTGGAGAGTGAGGTGAGTGGTGTTCCGCTGCACCGTGCAAGTTCACCACTAGATGTCACTAATTTCTACACACTGAACCTTTAAAAGCTGTTGTTTCCCCCACGATACCCTGGTAAACTTGACTACGTGTCTTTCACCACACGACGGGGGGAGGTCGTTACCTGTAATCTGACATTAAACATCATGGAGGCGACGAGGTAGATGTACGGGAATCTGATCCGCAGCCGCCATGCTAGATCAAAGAATATCAACAAAGTCCTCGTCAAGCCTTTGGAGAAGACGCCGTACGAGCGACCGGCGGAGTCCGAGAACCGGAGCACCAGATGGGACAGAGCTGCCATGGAGGCGCTGTCGGCCGGCGGGAGCTCTCTGCCAGGAGACGGTGTCAGCTATTGAGGAGAACCGGCGACGGGAGAAGAGGCTGCGGGTTGACAGCTCATGTTCCTACCGCTGTCTCACTCCGAGCTCCATCTTTCTTTACGGGGCTGCTTGTGTTGGCAGAGGTGCTCCGCCCCGACGACTCCTGCTGATTGCCGGGGGACGGGTGACGGTGTGACACACGGAAGAGGAACGTGGGTCTTTCACGCCCCGAGTCTAGACTCCCAGGCAGTTTGAAAAACAATTTAAGCACTGAGGAAATATGGACACATAGAGCTGGACTGAGTTGTCTAATTCTGAGAGAGAGAGAGACGTCACCTTTGCAAGACATAAAGATTCCTTTGATCTTTGACCTCTGTCACTGCAGGAGTGGAGTTGTTTGTTTACGGCATCAAAGGATTCATGGTCCATGTATGTCCGCGATACAGAACATTGTGTTTTAATGGTCAAACTTTGACGCCACGCCATGGTCACACCGTGTGACGAAAAATCGATCTTTAAGTTAGTTTGTATCTCCGTCTTGTTGTGATGACACTCATCTCAATTTGAAATTGATCTGATGAAAGCCCTGGTACAAGTACCTCAAAGTCAAAATGTGGAATATGGCCACTAAATGCAAAATACCAGGCTTCCTGTTGCGTTTTTCCATTTGCACCTAAGACTCTTTTGTTTGTCTGGTCATGATACCTATGATTTTTGTGAAGATCTGTCAATGTGAACACGTTCCGGGGGTCTCGGGGGGCACTGTTGAGCCATTTTGCGACGCCCATTGAAAATTCCTCCAAAATACGTAAATTTTCACCACTTTCTAACTTTCTAAATTTTGGTAAGAATTTGAGCATGTTAAAGCCCTCATAAAGCCAATTAATCTGCCTGAAAAAAATAAAAATAATAATCCGTACAATTTCACTGTCTGTCAGTTCCTGTCAGTGCTCGGGCCCTAAGAATTAAATAAACAAACTTTATTTAAATAAATCTTCCTCAGATTTGTAAAATGTTTTGCTCGACATCATTGTCTGTTCATAAACCAGAGTTTAAAATCTACAACCTTCACACAGGAGCAATAATCTGACTTTAAATATAGAATAAATAACAATAACGTCACATTTATGGTGACAAGTATCTATATTTATTCATATGAAAATGTTTATCTTAATATAACATTTGGCAGCATCGTGCCACCCTAGTTTATGTGATTAAATACTTTTGCATTAATGCTTTCCGTGCAAAACTCCCAAAAGAAAATTCCCAATATCTATCAAAAAGTACCTTTTGTCAGATTAATCTTTATACAATCTCTTAATTTCCCAGTGATGAGGTGAAGCCTGCAAACCGATGTGTTTTTAATCGAAGTAAATGACGCAGCTCCATGAGGTTTCAGTCCCGTTGAAAAACTTAATTTAATGTGTGAGTTTCTTTTATGCTTCTTTGTATTATTTGACAGTAAGAAAATAAAGTCAGTAAACCTGAGTGCAGGGAATAAAAGAATCCATCGTAAACAAGGCTGGGTTATCTGACGTCACATCCTCATTCCGTGTCACACTCTAACTCCCCCGTCTTGTTCTTTTTGTTTATTTTGAATCCATCAGAGGAAATATTTGCATTTTTGAACGACACATTTCGTGACGTGTCTTCCTGCTCTGTGTTCTCTGGATTTTACAGAAACCCCGTGGGACCGCCAGCTGTTTGTTTTGGGGTGGTTCCCCGGGTGGGCGTGGCGACGTCCCAGCACCGGAAGCAGCGTCTGGTGGTGGCGGTGTCCGGCTTCACTTTTCTCTATCTCTCTCTCAGCTCAGGGGTGGTGGCCGCTGTTGTTGCCTCGCAGCTTCCACGATCAGCCCACGACAGCATGGGAATGTCGAGCGCCCACGTCTGACTCAACTTGTGCTAAAGTGCCGGAGAAGTCGCCTTGGATTCCCCCCCCCCCCTCCAGCCCTCCAGCTCAACACACGCCCGAGAAGGAGACGTTGTTTCGGGGCGTGAAAACCCAGCGAGCTACCCCCCCTACCCCGGACAAAGGAAACGAGACGTGCGCTAGCTAACGTTAGCTAGCTCCCGGGGCTAACCTAGCATTCCTGTAGCTGCGGCGCGATGCAGGCCATAAAGTGTGTCGTGGTCGGAGACGGGTGAGTGGACTTCATGGAGCTTCGGTTTCGGTTCCGGCCTCCGAGAACCTTTTGGTTTTACCTCGAATGGCGAAGTGTAGCATTTAGCTCAAAGCAGACTAGCTAACGCTGAAGCCCTTTTACGCCAGGATTCTCCCAAGACGGGTCAAGTTAGCTGCCGGGCTCTAACTTTACCTGCTTCTCCTAGTTTAGGTTCAACTTTATTGTCATTGCACAGCACAAGTACTTATACAACTAAATGCAGTTTAGTATCTAGCCAGAAGTGCAAAAAAAGGCAGTATAGGTGCAGAATATTGTGCATATTTAAAGTGGTATATGTAAATAAATAAGATATTTACAGTACGTATGGATTACAGTAATCCATATGGAATAGTACAGTATTAAGAGGTATTGTATGATATATGAACGATGAATACACTATGAGCAAGATAAATATATATATAAATACTACGTGGATATTATGGTTTTCTCCCACGTTACCACTGATAATCGATAGTTTTGTTCTGTTTTAGTGAAACAACACTTAGCTAGTTTACTGTGTTTTCCTCCCACTGTGGGTGAGTCACACACCAGGTCACACTGACTCACCTGTTGAGCAACGCGACGAGTTAAACTCCAGCTTCACACCGACGTGTTTGTGCAATGCTCTGCTGCGTTGCTGGTTTTTCAGCTTCTCGACAGGCTTTTTTAAAAATGCAGGAGATCGTTAACCAGTCTGAGTCTGGTGAAAGGGTTAAAACACCAGCTATAACCGACTATGACACGGTGAGAGGGAGGTAAACTCACTCATACTGGTCAGGGTGTGGTGGAGAGCACAGCAGCACAGTCACCCATGGGCCTATGACTGACTTTTTCGATTCTGACTCAATGGTTCATTGGAGATTGTACAACACTTAAGTTTCACATTCAGTAAACACCCCTCATCCTGTGTACTCGTCTTGGCAAAAAACTATTCCAGTGTGCACAATCTAAACCGGATTTCCCAAATGAATGGATGACTATCAGTTATTTGTTTGTATGATTTGAACTCTGAGACTTGATAAGAGCAAAACAATTTATAAGTTAATTGGCAAACGAGTTGACAAGTAATTTTCCAGGCAAATCTGCTGAGAGATCTCTGGTTGAAGCTTCTCCAATGAGATTTGCTGCTTTGAGTCTTTGATTTTTAGATCACAGATAGAGAATCTGGATATGATCACTTCCAGGAAACGTTTGTTTGGCATTTCATTGATGCTCTGCTCTTGAGCTGTTACATAAGTTCAAAGCACTGTTGTATTTAGAAAGGCTTTTTCTTTTTTTTAACTAAACAATTCATCCTCCGTGTCTTTCTCCCCTCCAGAGCTGTGGGTAAGACCTGCCTGCTCATCAGCTACACCACCAATGCCTTTCCTGGAGAGTACATCCCCACAGTGTGAGTATCTGAGACTGCAGCCTAGTGTGGCTGGTTCATTTATGCATTTGTTTATGCCAGACTAGGAGACCATCGGCCCTATTAATGCATTATTTGTTTCCACCCTTTCTTGTACATTCTCTGCATAATGTTTGAGGCATCTTTTATTTCAGTTGCCTATTCAGATGGATATTTGGTTGCCTGCAGAACAGGTTATAATCACTGCTGTGGGCTGCAACTGAGATTTAGGGATAGGCGTGTTGCAGGAAAACCCAATATCATCGACCTGCAGAGCCCCAGTCCCCGCCCCCCAGCTACGAATGCGAGAATCCCACAGCCACTCTTTAAGACCTGCGCATGCGGCACCACTTAACCAGTTTCACATGCGCATACAAGGAAACCAGAAAAGCTGAACTCCATCAAGGCTACCAACATTTTATATTAAGGGCCCGAGCACCAACAGTGAGAGGCCCTATTGAAATTGAAAGGATTCTTATTATTTTTCCGTCTAATGAATTGGCTTTTTTTGGGCTTCAACGTGCTTAAACATCGTCTAAAGTTTGCAGTAAATTAGAAAGTGGTGAAAATGTACGTATTTTGGAGTATTTAGAAATGGGCGTGGCAAAATGTCTCAACAGTGCCACCTGGAACGCAGCCCCTAGGTTTCCCAACGACCGAGCTTCACCAAAATTGGAATCCATGTGTATCGTGACCATTAAAAAGAAAACTCAAGGAGCATTATGAAAAATGCAACAGGAAGCCTGCCATTTTGGGGTATGATGTTACGCCTAGATGGTGTGAATACAAACACTTGGTTTCCTTGTGTTCGCGGGTCTGGAACTCGTGAACGTGTCGTTCTAAAACGGTGGCCAGTGCATGCATAGGTCTACTTTTTTTTGATACCTGCACCCCATCTGGTTCCAGAACAGCTGTGGAAACTGTGTTTCTCTGTATCAGTCTGCCATTCCGTCTGGACTGGCTGAGCAGGCTGTTAATAAACAACATGCTCCGTTTAGCTGAGCCAGATTAAATAGGTGATGATTCATTTTCAAGAGGGAGCTGAAGAGGCCCAGCTGATCAATGCAGAACTTGTTTTGCACTTCAACGCTTGACTGTTTATTTCCTGTCTGGGAATTTTTTTTTTGTCAATTTATTTTTAGCAAAAATGTGTTTGTTGTGGTCTAATTCTCCCATTATCACTTCAATCAGGTTTGACAACTACTCTGCCAATGTTATGGTCGATGGAAAACCAGTGAACCTGGGCCTTTGGGATACAGCGGGACAGGAAGATTACGACAGACTCCGCCCACTTTCCTACCCTCAGACGGTACATTGACACATTTTGACAATGCTGTATTATATTAGACTTGTTATTCTTCCCTTTGACTTGTGCCATGAGCTGTACGTATATTTTGGTGCCAGCTGTGCCCTAGCATTACTCATTTGGAAAGATTAGGAGCTTAGAATGAATTAGGAAATCAGAGGGAAAGAAAAACACCACACCTTTTGTGTGCTTATGAACACAGGAGTATTTGTTTCTGTTCTTGTCAGGAAGTGATTGTTGTGGACTTTGATTGCATTGTTTCCTTCTTTTCTCACCAGGATGTGTTCCTCATCTGCTTCTCGCTTGTGAGCCCAGCCTCTTTTGAAAACGTCCGTGCCAAGGTGAGTTGACCCAAAAAGGATATAGTGGAGGCTGTGAAGGTGTTACCATGGAACTGTTTTAGTGATTTACAGTTTTCATTGGATGACCTTTTGTAAATATGTATATGCACACTGGTTTCTGCTGAGAATCTGTCTGGAAGATGATGCAACTTCAAAAGCTACTGATTTAATCTTGTGTGGATCAGATTTTTTGGCACTGATCTGATTGGTAGATTCCTGTGTCGCCCGACAAACACATTCCAGTTAATGCATCATCACTTTAGCTGGAGGTTTGATGACAATTTTGCACGAGCCAATCATCTTGGGGTAGTCAGGGTATCTGGTACCACAACAATGTTGGCTTGAGGTATTTAAATTGTAGTTGTGCAGTCAGTATTTATAAGGAATGCAAAAGCACCATGCTGACAAAGAGACACACAATAGGTGAGGGACATCTTAGCTGATCCGTTGAATGAATTTGCTCTTCAAGATCACCAGGTTTAAAACAGAGTTTTAACTTAAGGAAGGGTGTTGACCACATTTAAAATAGATGACATTCCACTCTGCTTTTATTCCTCTGTTGTGGTTTCAGTCCTGACAGTGACTGGTTCAGAACCATTGGGCTGTGTTCAGACCGACATTATGCCTGCGTGTGAAAACATATCTGTCCGATTCATTAAAATGAACCAGATCTTATACACAGCACTCGGGGCTCCAGCAAAAAAAGTTGAACCAGTCAATGCATTGGCCAATCAAATACATAAAAGTGCACGTTCGTGGCTTTTACTTAAATATTTATTTTGTAACGTGACCACTGTATTTTTGCTATTTACATTTTGATCATCGCAGCAAAAAATCAAATAGTTTATGTTTTGATATTGTGTTTTTGGCATCTGTAAAGATTTTAAATGCATTAATCTGTTAGTAAACCCCCTGGATTTTATTTTAATGTCTCACTGGTACCAAAACTAATGATAATAATGTGCAGTTTAAACAAAGGGGTTTTTGGTCTGAATCCCTGAGTATCCACCACTGTGGCTCAGGGTTACGTGAGAAAACTTTGTGAAACCCTTTAAGAGTCAGTGAGATGTTGGCTTCAAGTAAAGCGAACGTCAGCTGAGTAGCACCCGCAAACTTCCCATTTGCTCCTAATGAGTTCTAAATAAACATTTTTGCTAAGAATGAGCCAACCAGTTTCAGTTCCCAGTGAGATTAGCTGAGTTCTCGTCTGTAGCTGTGGCAGCAGAAAGAGCTGCACTCAACTGTGTTGAAGTGTATTACTTATTAATGTAAATGTTTAGACACAGAGAGACCCATAAACTTGTAGAAAGTTAAGTTTCGTCACTTATCAGTAATTCTATAAAAGCAGTGGGTGACACGAGTATCTGCAGGAAGTTAAAATCAGACACTGCCTGCGTTGGTTTTTATTGCCAATGACTTCTGTTCTGGTTTCACTTTCATAGCATCGACCCTTCAACCAGCCGCACTTTTCGGGTGAAGGGCTCCGTTAAACCCAGCACACGCTAACTGCTCATCACCGAACAGCTAATGACTAGTTGAGAACACATTCCTCTGCTCAGGAGCCAGAGAATTCTGTCATGAGATGGTTGAGAGCAAAAATTGAGTTAAAAGAAAATGAATATTGGACATATATTTATCAGCGGGTCAGATAACAGATCTGCCGGACTTTTTGTTTAACACGTTTAACTGATCAGCCTGAATGGTGGTAATACTTGGTCAGTGTTTCCAGCTTGATGTGCCTGAGTGACCAAAAAGCTCATCAAGCATCAGCTGGTGTTTTAAATGCACTCCACACTCTAAACAAACACTGTGTTGCAGTCCCAGCTGTGTGCATCTGTTGCTAATAATAAGGTTTGAGAAGTAAAGCCTCTAACCTGTGTTGTTGTTTCCGTGCAGTGGTACCCTGAGGTGAGACATCATTGCCCCAACACTCCCATCATCTTGGTGGGCACCAAACTGGATCTTAGAGATGATAAGGACACCATAGAGAAGCTGAAGGAGAAGAAACTCACTCCCATCACCTACCCCCAGGGACTGGCTATGGCCAAAGAGATTGGTAACAGCACTGACTCATTACCTGGTCTTTCAAGCTGAAATATTTAAAAGACAGACATTAAACGGATTTCTCTGTGCTTTTCCCTCAGGTTCCGTCAAGTACCTGGAGTGCTCAGCTCTGACCCAGCGTGGCCTTAAAACTGTGTTTGACGAGGCCATCCGGGCCGTCCTCTGCCCTCCACCTGTCAAGAAGAAGAGGAAGGTGTGCGCTCTCCTCTAGGACTTCCTCCATTTGAACCGGTTACAGGGGAACATGACAGCTAGTGGTGAGGGTGGCTAATGACACAGGAGAAACACACCAGTATACACACGAAACAATGTGCTTCAGTTTCTTTTCTTCCATCAGCGTAGCTACAGCTGTTCTACCAGCCGTTTCCATGATGAATTTGACATAGGGTCAGATTTAGGATATGGGGTTGAATGATTTTAGACCCTAGTTCTTTTTTTAACAGCGTGTACTGTATAGATGAGTCTATGAAATTATTAAAATCTTGAGGCCTTCTGAAATGAATTGGATGTTTTGTTAAAGAAAAAAAAAAAAGACAGTGGAATGTTTTCAATTTGTTCTTCCACTGGTTGTCCACCTTCTTTTTTTGTTTACAGTCTTGGTTGTTTGTTTTGAGTGGAAGAAACATTGCCAAATACATTCTGCACACTTACTGTAATTCAGCCAAAAGAAAACTGTTGTTCTTGTGTCTCAAACCTCCGAAATACAGCTGAAAACTTTTGTGCTGCTGTTTGTTTCAGCTTCATGACCGGTTTCTATTGGGCTCACTTCAGTTTCGCTTTTCTAGAGCAATCCTGTGTCATCACACGGTGAAAAAAGAACTTAAAGTAACCAGCTGTAAAGTCCTTTTTGTATCAAATTTACCATTCATATACCATAATCTCCTCAGCGGAAGTTTGTTTTCAGCCCTAGCACATGAAGTATGATGCCTCATTTTCATAGGTGTAATGATGACAGAGAAAAAACTACAAATTCACTCTGTGAAAACGTCTGCTGGCTCTTACAGTGCTATTCATCCCTGAAAAAGACCTTAAGGATCCAGTATTTTATGTGTTTGGCTTTATGGTATTTTTCTTTCCTCTGCGATATTACCCGAGAAATATCGTAACTGTTTAGCTGCCCAGGAGTGCAAAGCTGACAAGTTAACTAGATATTGGATTAGAACTGTGTAGGTGTTTTGGTGGTGGGGATCAAGAGCACCTTTCATGCTCTGTGGGCATTTATCAGAAACCTTTTCTGCAGCACATACGATTTTTAATAGCATCACTACTGGCCAAGCAATGTCACTAAGAAGCAGTAACAAAGCTACTGTCGGTTATGGTGTAGTATACAGTGTACTCATTTTTGTTATAATCCTGTGATTGACTATTTTGTATCACACTTCACTCACTGTATTGTTAAACTAACACTATGAATATCCTTTGTTTATTACCTCTACAGTTAACGCTACCTTAATCTCCCTGCAAGCCTAGCTTTTTGTAATTAATGCTGATAGCATGTATGTGCAACATATACTGAAAACTAAGATTAGAATTGCTACAGTTATATTTTTTGCCTATTTACAAATTGTATTTGAACTACTAGATCAGGGGTTAAGTACATGTTGCTCATCTGTATTGTATTCAGACATCAAGCTGTGCTTTAATTCAAGCCAATGTTGTGACTTGTTAGTTTTATGGATAAAAGCTATTGTCACTTTTTGAAAAAGCCAATAAATTCTTGAAAAAAACAGATTTGTTGACCAATGGAAACTAATTTTTCTTTTGATTTAACACCAGTAACACATTTAACACATGAAAATTATGCGGAGTGAATGTGGAAATTTCATTGTAAAGAGAATTTGTTTCCAGATTTGATGGTTTTCTGCCTTTTTATTTTTATACTTTTAAAAATTTGAATCAGCCCTTTCTCTTCAATTAATACTGACTGAAAAGAAACCGTTCAGTGGATGAAGTGACTGATAGGACACACAACTGAACATTTAGCTTACTGCACGGCTGTAAAATCTAGTTTATTCTTTTAACATTGAATGGAACAATTATATTAAAGACTCGGAGAGTGAACCTGTCAGGGAGTATAGACCCAAAAAAACGAATTTAGCAGATGAGCAGCTAAGGCTTCTTCGTGCCACAGAGACCAACGGCCAAAGTTCAAATACCACACAGACAACAGTATCATGTTGGTTTCATGGTGTGCAAGTAAGTCATCACTCGTATGTTTATTCATTACAGGATAAATGAAATCTTGACATGGTCATGTCAACATAATTGACAATTCATAAACCCACAAGGTTTTTATATAACATTTTGCACAGAATCTACACAAGAAATCTTGGATGTATCAACTGTGAGTCTTCACACAAACACGTTTCACAAGCGTAGTTAATCTTGTGAACTTTCAGGTCTTCAGTCACTCGCTGGGTCCGTGTTGCTACGAAGCCTCAGGAATCAACAAATCGCAACAATGCCCCTGACGTTGTTGGTATGCTAGAAAGAAAAGAGTAAAATAAGGTTATTGTAGGAGTCTTAAAGAGTACAGTTCAGGTAATACACCATGTTAATCCAGTTGGTAAATAGACGCTGACGGAAACAACAGAGTTTTTAACTAATCGTAGGTTTTATGATGATTTTCTGAGTAAGGGGTTTGAGCTGGCTTGCTTTTGAAGGTTGGAGTTTGTCCGATCTTGTAACAGAAAACCCTCAATTACTGAGCTGACTGAGGGGATCATAAACCAGAGAGCAGCTGTATGAAGGAACCTGTTCTTAGCATCCAAGTGAGGAAGGTAAGAAATATTACCTCTCCACCAGGTCGGCACCAACAATATCGTGGACGTGGTATTTCATGTGGAATTTCACGTGTGAGGTTGTTCGCCGCTCCTCTAGCTCTGCCTGCAACACTTCACTATATTTGGACTTCTTCACCATGGAGAGCACAGCTTTGCGACCTGGCAGGAGGAGGGGACAGTCGGTTAGAAACAAACAAATTCTCCAATTCGCAGGTCACTGTCAAAAAATCTTGTAAAACAAGTGACATGTTAATGACATGTTAAGGTTATTTGAGTGTCTCCAGAGGGAAACAATTGTGCTGCTGCATCAAACCCAGACATTGAGTAAAAACATTAAATACAATAAATACATTAAATAAAGGCCAAACACTTGCCTGAGACAAAACAACAAAGCAGTTTAGTTGGAGAACATTCACACTGTTGAGACACTTCCTAGATTTCAAAGGCGTACTAAAGAGGCCATTAGTGGAGCCTGCAGTGAGTGAAGAGCTCCCCCTGTTGTTATGTCTGCTGTTCCCATCAAGCTGCCAGTAAAAAGTTTAACTGACAGCGCTACATATGAATGTTTATGGCGGTTAAGTGAGAGTGCTCTCGACACCCACCTTGTATAAAGTACTTGGTGAATTTGCCTGAGTTGGGAATGGACAGCCACCAGCTGCCTGCGTCCCTCACAGTCAGGACCCCTGACTTCACCAGCTGCCTAGGGTTTGGAGAAAATAAAGATGCTGATATTTGAAACGTCTGAGGACTCAGATGTAAAGTATTTTCAAACTGTTCGAGTAAAACAGGATTTTTCATACGTTATCTCAGCGTCTGTGAAGAGGAACTCTCTGATCATTTTGTCTTTGCTGAAGCTCAGATCCGTGCAAGAGGAGGTTAACAATTTCTCCAAGAACTTCTCCACCGTCGCTGCGGTCACTTTTCCCTCCTCTGCTGCCAGCACCTTGGCCTTGAAGTCTGAGGCGAAAATCAGCCCATAAGCCTCCGTATCAAACCCGAGCTGGAACACCAGCAGTTCTCCTTGTTCCCGCATTTTATTCTGGGAAACACAAGGGGGTGGAGTGTTGTGTACTTTCACATTAAGATAGGTCAACATAAGAGATATTCTGATACCAGCAACAGAAATGCCTCAGATACTGCCGAAAATGCCAAGTCGGGCATCAGCGAGCGATAATCCACAGATTCAAATAACAAGAATAATCGTTTTCTCCAGCTAATACTGCAATGGTCTTTTCCAAGAAATCACTTTGTCTTCACCGCTCCAAAACAGCAGCTGCTCAGTTCTGACACTGACACTGTTTTTAGAGCGGTTAAGAAGAAGGGGTTTCTCATAGGGTAGTGCTATTTAAAGTGAGCAAAAATGTGGCAAGATTTATTTCTTACAAAACTAGCAATAGCCCACACAAGGACAGCCATCACCAATGCCATATGAGGTAGGTGCCATAAAACTGTTCAAATATGTTAAATAAGTTGATATTATTACAACGTACTGATATGCGATCAAGTCGAGTACCAGGAAGGGAGATATGGTATTGGAACATCTAATAAATATAGACATTAATATTAAAGAGACACTTACCACCTCCTTGTCCACTGAAGTCTTGTCATGGTGTATACTGTAAAGTTGATGCTTCAGCACAATTTGAGGCAGGGCGTCATTGAAGAGCTTTCTGGGAAACAGTGTCATGAGGTACTGCAGCGTGGATCGGATGTCTTTTGGCCCTTTGAGGTGAAGATATACATGGATGGTCAGTGAGTGGAGGGCGTAAACCCCCTAAAAGAAAAAGTGTTCTGTGTATAATCTTTCAGCCGAACCCACCGTCTCCCTGGCAGACAACTCCGAACCTCTCTGTGCCATTTCTTCTCTTCTTCACTTTGAAAGTGTCAGAAATCAGAGCCCGTTTCCTGTTCATACCTGGAGGAGAAATGATGGAGGAGAGGTCATGACCTGCCGACTCAAACAGCTGATCACACCAACAGCTGCTCTTCTTCCCTGAAGGCAACACTGACCACAGTGGGTGAAGGGTTTGAGTCCAAGGCTTCAGACATATGAAATCATGAGACACGATTTCTGTTTTCCGATTCAAGAATTTATCCCCAGTTACTTGAATTGTATTGAATCTGACTGCAGCCCCTGAGACTCCAGAACACTTCACCCACCCCTCCACCTGCATAGTGGTGCGTGGATAATGAGTGAATCTTCATTTTTTTGGGTGAACTATTCCTTTAACTGTGCAATCAAACCATGATTTTATAGAAAACAGGTCACACCTTTACCTCCTGCTGGAAAACAACAACCGAAAACACGACGTACTGTCACTTTGCGACAGCTAAGCTAAGTTCATGAGCTTAGCTGTAAAATATTCACTGTTTCAAAGTTTCTAGTCCAAATTACAGCTCTGGGAATAAACCCAGGCTTTCATATCCACTGGTGAAACACATGTTTGACCAGGACCCACCGGTTGGGTCGCTTTATGTCTTTGTTGTTAGCCAAGCTAATGCGGCTAAGTGCTACGTAACACAACTTGGTCCGTACACTGACACACACACGTCACACACAACCATTCAAACCAGTTGCAGCACGTACCTGGCAGCTATTAAGATCAATGACGTAACTGTTCACATTGTTTTGTGTCCTGTTCTTCCTCCTTTCTTCTTCTGCACTGATCACAGCTACCAAACCACAATTACCAAATGAGTCTTCTTCTTCTCCTCCTTCGCGCTGTTGCGTGTAGGAGGCGCCACTGCTGCCACCTGGCGTCCTGGAGGACAACCCGCTGCAGTTTGTTGTTAGCCTACGGTGCTAGTTAGCTCCGCAGCTAACGGAACAAACTTACCTCTTGTGTTGTTTTGTTCTGTCTCCTGCCGCCACTTATCGTTTTTTATATTTATCAGAAGAGCTGCTGGAATAACATCGTGTTCGATTTTTCTAAATGCGAAGTCCGGTTTATCATCGTGGCTGACTTGAGATGAAGCTAAGGTTAGCTTAGCTGCCGTGTTTGCTAACCAAGGTGGGTTTTCCCGTTTCTTCGTGAAGATTCACTAGAAAACAATGTGCTGTATGCAAGAAGCTGCGTGTTTGTCTGTTTTACACAACGCGGACACACACTTAAACACAACTAACAATACAAACATGTCCATCTTTACATCAGGAATGTGCACGTATTCACAATAACACACGTCAGACGGATATTTACGTGGATCAGCATGTTGTGGTTGTTTGTTTGGAGCATTTTACAGTAAATAAAATCCACCTGTGCAGGAAAATGTCCCAGTCACAGCAGCAAAAGTCAGTATAACAACATGTTCAATGCATAATACACCATGAGCCTCTATTATGTCAATGATTAGGCCATAGAAGAAGAAGAAAATAGGACATGGTGAACTTTAAAGTGAATATGGTTTTACATAAGATGAGGAAGATGGAGAAATTATGTCAGACGGTGGATAAAGAGTCTTCTGTGTGAAGATGAAGATAAAAACAATATCAGCTCTGCCGACACAAGTGATGAGGCAGATCACTAAGGAATACCAGGACCATCTAAATGACATCTGTGTGTTTCTATTCTTTTCTCCCCGTTAGGTAGCGATGGACCACCCCCGATCCCACAATCCCAACGCCAGCCACCAGTCAGCCTACAAAAGGGAAAGAGGCGACGGTTGGAGAAATCACCACGAGGGGAAACACTTAAAGCCGAACCATCAGCAGCAGCGTCAGTCTGGATCCACTCCGGAGCCACACCCGCTGGGCTCTCAGAGTCTGAGCACCAGAAAGGAGCTTTATGAAAGAGACTTTCCTGTTTACAAACAGCCTGTGGAAGTAGGAAGTTTCTCCCTCGATGGTGAGCGCAGGTTCTTCAACGACGACAGGCAGATGAGATACTACGAGGAACCTGAGAGAACTCCCAATTTCGACCTGAGGGACGGATACAAGGACCGCTTTATAAAAAGGGACGACAGTGTGAAGGAGAAGCTGGAACACATCCTGCGCTGGATCACAGCCAATAGAACAAAGTGTAACCAAACTGCGACCACGGCCTCATCACGGTTAGTGCTTGGACAGTCAGACACAAACTTGCGAATCCACAGTCTCAAGACAACTGTGTTTACCTGTTGGACACATGTTCTTTGATCACATGCTCTTCCCAGTGCTTTAGATGCCGACTTTGTGACATGGAGGGGTCACCTGACCAAGCTGCTGACCACTCCCTATGAGACGCGGGAGGGCTGGCTGCTGGCGGCCACCATGTTCAGAGGAACGCTTTACATCAGTGAAGTGGAAACAGAGGCAGCTCGGAGCGACCGAGAGAACCGCACTGCGAGGCATGAAGAGATGATGTACTGGGGCTACAAGTTTGAGCAATACACATGTGCAGGTATATACGTTTAAACAATGAACAATAAAGAACAGTATTAATTTATAAATAGCCTTTCTCTAAAGCCCATTTCATCCAAGCAAGGAAAAACAACAATTGAATTTTTTTTTTTATTGTATAATAACTAGGGTTGCAAAATTCCGGGAATATTCAAAGTTGGAAACTTTCCATGGGAATATACGGGAATTAACGGGAATAAACGGGAAATGTTGTGGGTCATTTATACTAACTGTATTTACCTTGTCTAGACATAAATATAAACATTTTGTTTTGTCATAGGCTGATTTGAGCCCTGAGGAAACTTTGGGCACTTGACTATATGCTTCTGCATCGTTGTGTCATTCTTAACATAGGTCTTTGCACAGTATTTGCAAATGTATACAGCCTTTCCTTCTACATTGGATGAGGTGAAATGTCTCCACACATGAGATAGTGCACGTGGCATTGTTCTGTAGAATAAGATGAGAAAAAAGTTTTTAAAAAAACGCTAATGCAATGCCAGAGATATAAATAGTTAGCCAAACAATTGGAATCGTCTGTAAACATATTTTATAATTGATGGATAAATGAATGGAAATAGGCTAGATGAAAGTGTCCGGAAATTTACCGGAAACTTTCCACCCCTTTGCAACCCTAATAATAACACTTCCCTCTTATGCATTCCTGTAGATAAGGTCCACAGTTTACCTGACTCAAGTGGTGTGGTGAACACGAATGAGGCCTTTTGCACGGTGGTGCAGACTCGGCTCGCGGATCACAGGCTTCTGTTCTCCGGAGAGGTGGACTGTCGGGACAAAGATCCCAACGCTCCAGCTGCTCCTGCCTGCTACGTCGAGCTGAAGACCTCCGCAGAGATTTGCACCCCAAAACAGCGCAGCAACTTCCACAGGTGAACAATCGATTAGTAAAACACAACATGGCATCATTTTTTATGGCTGGGGGAATTTTGTTTTTGGGGTTGTTTGTGATTTCTTGTGATCATGATATTTCAAGAAGGTCTTCAAGTTTGGTGCAAACATTCACCTGGACACAGGAGTCAAAGGTCAATGTGACCTCACGAATTTCGGAATGAAATTGATTGCTCTAATTCTAGATTTTGAATATACACAAGTATCTGTAAAATATCTATATCTCTCATTTATTATTTGATTTACCCAAACGCAGCTGATTTTAGGCTTGTGTTTCTCATTGTTGTGGATGTTAGGTTCAAACTGCTGAAGTGGTGGGCGCAGTCGTTCCTCCCGGGGGTCCCTCGCGTTATAGCCGGCTTTCGGGATCATGAAGGAGTGGTGGTCTCTCTGGAGACGTTTCACATCTCCAAGATATCACATCTCATCAAGGTACTGTGTAGAAGTTTGAGTGGAGACATTACTGTGCTTGTGTTGTGGGACTGGGGATGTCAATGCCGTTTCTTAATCAAATGTCAACATATATCATCAGACAGATTGCCATACATTTGTTATCATTCATTTTTTGCAGAGGATGATTGCTTCTCACTTAAGTGTTTCCTGACTTTTCTTCCATGGTTATCATTTTCCTTGAAGAAATCATACAAATAGCATTCTTATCATCCTGATCCTATAACCCCACAAAACCACTAGCATGGCTGTAGACTGGATGTCTATGCAAGAAATTCACAAAAGAAAATGTAACATCACACAATTCATTAATACTGTCTTGTGTTTTCTCTCCGAACAGAATGAATTTAACTGCTGGAAGCCGACAGTCTGTATGAACTTCTGCTGTGATTTCTTGTCTTATGCGAAGCATGTGGCTACTGAAGACAACCCAAGGTGAGCTCCGGTGATACAGACAACATTGGACTTTTTCCCATGTATTTTTTAAATACTTAAATATTGAATGATTGTTTCCCTCACAGTGTGGTGTACCTGTTCTCCTGGGAGCCCCACAGAGATGTGACCTACTCCATCCACAGGGACTCCCCGTATTCATTCCTGCCCCGCTGGTATATCGAGGAGATGACCAGCAGTCGGGACTCACATCAGTCATGATTTACAGTATCTGCTCAAACAGAATTCTTGATTTATTGTAAGTGGCCTCCAATGGAGGGATTTTTTAAAAACAAAATATGTTGGCATTTTATGCATGGACAACTTAAATTGTGCAGCTTGCATAGAGATCATGATCATTGGGAGGGATTTTTTTTATTATCATGTATTCGTGTGTCAGACTGAAGGGTATTATTCTCCTGCGTGTGTGTGCGCAAACAGGCTACATCCATACTGTTTTTGTTTTTAAACCACCGTCAATAGGTAAATACCTTAAAAGGCATTATCACATGATCATTCACGTACACTGGGCATGTGCGTGTCAGTGTAAACAGGAAGCAGATTATCTACTCTGCTGCTGATTGCTTACAGCAAACACTAAAAACAAGAAACAAACATGGTAAAAAGATAGAGCAGGATTTCTTTTCTTGGATTGATGTAGTGAAACTGTTGATGACACTAAGTGTTTACAATGTTTTGCCCTCACAGCTGGTAGAGTAGTGACCGATAAGAACCAGGTGGCGAATGCATGTGACTGCATCTTCGTTTCCAAACGTAGACGGTTTGGCCGAGCATATGTTTACAAACTCAAAGGGGGCCAACAGCAATTCCAACCTTTCCAGTTTTAGAGGCTGGAAAACTCCACAGCTGTGTAACTGTGGCAACAGTGATCAGTTTTAAAACTAAAAGGTAGTAGTGTGGATGTAGCCTCACTTTGTATTCTGCTCTGTCGGAGACGGTGGAAGACACTCACACGTGCAGAGTGAATGCGTTCTCTACAAAGTTTACGCCTAATATTTCCCGCCTGTCGAGAACGGTATTCATTCATCATTTAAAAGAGATCTGTGTTTTTTTCATGTAAATAACCAATCACAGTGTAGTGTCAGAAGTTTCACAAACTTTATTATTCCCTGGTTATCACAATCAGTTTAAATACCCAAAACTGTTAGTATGTTGAAATAAACAAAATTAGAAAATGTTTTTAAAAAATGTGTTGAAAATAAATGAAAGTGCATCAGCAGTTACAAATATCTTTCTGTAAACTGTTAAGACAAATCACAACATGTTCAGATGAGTCACTGCCTTCTCTGTTGTTTTTTTAAATAACAGTGACACATTCTCCAGATTTGAGCCCTTTCTCATCTTTTAAATAAAGCTCATTTCATTCTCCCGTAATCACATTACTTTCAGTTTTTTCACACCAATTACACACATCTTTCAACATTTTACTTGATTTCTTAGAAAAATTCATGTATCTTAATGGAAAAAAACATGTGCAGGGGACTGATATTTATGAGCGTGTGCAATTTGGTGCAGAATCAAATAAAAATCCAGATCTAGTGACTTGTGGTTTCAGGAGGGGATTGTGAGGTATGTGGTCATCTGATAATATGAATCAGGAATGCATTCATCTTGTGGTGGATTTCCACTGATGTAATCCAGACAGTGAATGCATGAGTCCAAACCATATACAGCAGTGTTGCAAACAGTAAACTCTTGTCATTATAAAAAACTAACCATTGCTGCAGAAACATCCGTTCACTAACTCACAGAAAGAGCACAGAGATGAACGGCTACTGTAAATTACTGCCCGTGCCTTCCCTACCTAAAGGACGTACAGAAATAATGGAATCAAAACGTTCATACTGACCAATCATTAAAAACATAGATCGATAACCCAGTGCATCATGGTTAATGTAAATCATCAACAGTCATCACAGTACATAGTTCAGATCATAGTACAGTTTTTTATCATACAATTAACAGGCACTTACTGTGGTATTATTACATCTGTAACCTTTACCGTTTACTTTATGGACTCATTCCAAGTAATGTTAAATTCATATTAATTTATTATAATTATTTAAACCCAAACCTTTCTAGTCTGGAGTAGCAAGTGCAGATTTTACACACAAAACTAAAGATAAACCAACAGGAGCTCGGCCAATTTCTCAATTTCACCATTTTTGTTGTTACTGCTCATTTGTTTGGAATAACAAAAACGTCAAAAGCAGTAAATTTCACAGTTAAACATTGGTCGGAGTGTATGAGGAATGATCCAGGGGCCTAAATCCAGGCAAAGCACCAGGAGGTAAATTATTGGTCTTATCATTTCAGGTAAAACCCAGACAAAGTTTGACACTTTGAGGGGAAATACTGTTTATGCCAAGTCACTGAGAAGTCACCCTACTAGTTCTTAGATCTCATCTGATTGTTAAATATAATTTCATTATAGGCAAGGGAATCTCTGTCTTTATGTGCAAATATAATCATTGGCGTTTAGTTTTAACTCAACCTCTTAAAGGGTTAAAAGAGGCTTGGTGGGGAATGCCCTGGACAGTTGTAACTCCATCACAGAGCCAAATTGAATCATGCCGACATTAATGTTGTTTTAAGGTGGTCCGATTTATTAAGACCAGAGTCACTTAGTTAAATTTGTTACCAAAGCAGACTTTCCAAATACATTATCATAATTTATCTCCTTAAATTTACCTGCACAAATGGAACTAGGTTAAAAACATGAGTGTTACCTGTCTGTGGTTGTTTCAGGCAAGCGTCTGTAGCCCTTAAGGCACCAAATCCCAACTCTTGTCTTATGTGATGGATGTAACTTCTGGCACAAACAAAACCCACTTACAACAAGTGTATTAATGCCGTGCTGCAGTGACGTGGGCGTTTGTTCACTGCTTCAGCTTCTTGTTCAGACCCATGACTCTGAAGGTCGCAGAAGTGATCTTCTCGTACACCACAAACATGAGGGCGGCTGTCAGTACCGTCTGGAGCAGCTTGGCCTCCAGGCCTTTGTACAAACCAAGAACACCATTCCTCCTGTGGTAGAGAGAACAGGTTTGAATAAGAAACCATCATTGTTGCAGTGAAGACTTGTGTGTGTGTGTGTGTGTGTGTGTGTGTGTGTGTGTGTGTGTGTGTGTGTGTGTGTGTGTGTGTGTGTGTGTGTGTGTGTGTGTGTGTGTGTGTGTGTGTGTGTGTGTGTGTGTGTGTGTGTGTGTGTGTGTGTGTGTGTGTGTGTGTGTGTGTGTGTGTGTGTGTGTGTGTGGCTGCACTCACCTGATTCTGTCCAGGAACAGGGAGAAAATGTTGGAGAGGCTTCCTGTCACACGGCTCTTTCCATCGCCTTTGTACTGACCGAACTGTTGAGAGAACACACAACAAGGAATCTTATTTTACCCAGATATGATATTTTCTTTTTGGACTTATTGTGAAAACAGTTAAAGAACCAATGCAGTGATGAGCTCATGAAGCATTTGTGTCCATTTCACATCTGCCTTCTTTCAAATACACTGAGAATACAGAAGGCTTCATCAGGGGTTCCTAAGGTTTGAGTAATGCAAGAGATGGAAGCATTCCGTTTATCTGGGATATTTTTGATTCCTTCTAGATAGTAGTAGGAAGTGGAGACAGGTCGGCCATCTTTGTATACAGTATGTTCTGGACCAGTAAATTAATTTAGTTATCCAGCTATTTAGTGGTTAGCTATCCAGCTGGTTGTTGGAACAGTTGCCTAGCAACCTGATCAGCTTGGTTTTACACTATAGTTTTTTATAGAAACCTGACACTCAGAAGGCTCATTAAGGTGTTTTTATTTGGATTTTGCACAAAGGAAAGTATCTAAGCAGGAAATCATTCGTGTTTGGTCTTTTTATGAGATGAGAATAATTAAAGGAGATCATCTTGTGATCCTTTAACAGTGGCTGATATTTGAGATCCCTTGGAAATGTAAAAACAATTTACCCTCAGGATGGCTTGAATTGTTTGAAGAGGATATGTTGCCGTGGTAGCAATGGCCTTGGCAATAGCCCCAATGACAAAGATCTCTGCTGAGGATATCTGTGGTAGGAGACAAAGATATAATTCAGATACTAGTTGTCAAGATACCAGAATCACTTCAACCTTCGACGTGAAGGAACAGCGGCTCTGCCCCGAGCTCCCTCCGGATGTCCGAGCTACTCATCTGATCTCTGCTGCTGAGCCCGGCCACCAGGTGGAGGAATCTCACAATCTCACTTTGATGCTATGAGATCTCAGCCCATGAGGCATAAAATAATATTTCTTGAAGAATTAAAAAAAATAACAAGGCTGAGAGACAAGAGATCTTTTCCTAAGTCCTCTCACCTTCTTCCCTCCCCTGCCCGCCTTCCTCTTCAAGGTCTCATAAAACATGAACTGCATAGCCGGGTTGAGGACGAGGATGAGAGAGGCCAGAGTGCCGTTCCACAGAGTTCCCACTCCCTCATTGGCTATGATCTGCGAGAAAGCATCTGAAACACAGCAGGGGTTTTTTAACGACTGAACAGTAACAACACAAAACATGTCTGAACTGGGAAACTATGATACACAATGTATGCACATCACATACCAAATATGCCGTTGTACTGGGTCTGCTGGAGATCCTCGTTACGGAACTTGGCCCCTTGCAGCTTCAGCCGAGTGTTGACCACCCACATGGGAGTGGTCAGGACCACATTCACCACCCCTACGTGAACACCAGACTGTTAGCGCTCTTTAATCACACTCTGGATCAAGGACCTCTGCTACATCTATGGAATGGTTATATGTTTATGGGTGGGCACAGATACATCCCTGCCAATGGTTTCACATTATTCTGATGATGTACAAGTGGCTGGTGTGCATAGAAAGGTTGTCAGTAAATACAGTGGTGGGAAGTAACAAAGTAGAAATGCTTCGTTACTGTACTTAAGGAGATTTTTCACATATCTGTACTTTACTTGAGTATTTATTTTCCTGACGACTTCTAACTTTTACTTGCTAGATTTGAGCACAAATATCTGTACTTTCTACTTCTTACATTCTCAAAACTGGCTCGTTACTTGAGCAGCGGAGGTTGGCGCAACGTGCAGCTTTACACACGGTGCACCTCTCTCTCGCTCTCTCGCTCCTGCAGGACCTCGGTTCAGTCTTTATTATTAGGGCCCGAGCACTGACAGGCACTGACAGACGTGAGGCCCTATTGAAATTGTAAGGATTATTATCCAGGCAAATGAATTGGCTTTTTGAGGGCTTTTATTAGGTGACTTTACATAATTTTTTAAAGGTATTCCTTTTTCGATTCACATTCGTTTTCCCTTTCCTGCTTCGTGTCAACATCTGCACATAAATACATAGCTCGAAGCAGCAAGTGGTTAACTTTTCTTAAAGAAAATATTGGAAGTAGTTGGTTTAAACAAAAACTGTTGGCAAACAGAGTATCATTGGTTGGCCGTGTCTACTAAGTCTTACAGGTCCACGTAAACAAAACAAACAGATTTAAAACAAGTCAAGATGGAAAAACAAATCAATTACATAAACAAACGCAAAAACAACTTTCAGCCAACACAACCAAAAACTAACACTGTGTCGTGGACGAGTGCATATTCACGCACACAATTCAGGTTTTTTAGTGGACCTCGCCAAATGGAACCCTGGGTAATCAGGCCCAGTTTTCCACTCACTATAATGCCAATATAATTTGTGCAAAGATATTATATATCTATATATTGCCAATTCCAATCCTTTCCAAGTCATTTTCTGACGGGTGACTTTTACTTTTACCCGAGTCACTTTCAAGTAAGATATCTGTACTTTTACTCAAGTATGGCTTTCAAGTACTTTATACACCACTGAGTAAATATGACCACAGTAAAAAACCAACAGTGGTTTAAAGACGCTTTTAAACAATGAGCTGTGCAAACGCACCATGAGGAAGGAAAGATAGAAAGTGATCGACAATAGAAGCAAAACTAGAGCAAACATTGGTTTTCCACCACTAGAGTCAGCTCTTAATTTGAAATGGTTGGTGCTGAACTAGTTAATCACTGATACTTAGTGTTTGATGGCTTCATTCATGAAAATTAGTTTTACTATATGCAAGTTACCTGCTACAACTCCCATGAGCAGATCTTTGCCGGGTCCGGGTCGGCCTGGACCGAAGACCACCAGCCTCTTCAGCGTGTTGAAGGTGTAGAAGTAGACAAAGTTGGAGCAGCAGAGGCTGGAGATGACTGGGAACCAGCCTCTGTACAGAGACTGACTGGAGGAAGTGAAGAGAGTTCAGTCAAAACATGATGGTTTGCTGCAGCTTACAAATCCCTTGGTCTATAATAGCATTAGAAAATACACAAAAGAGGTTTTAATAATTTGCATAATATAAACTATGTGGTAAATTGATTGTTTTAGCTCTAGATTCTACTCATTTGCATCATATGAATGTCTGCTGCATATACATTACAATAATGCTGCACACAGTTTTGATATTCAAACCTTGTCGATTGGTTTATCACAACAAAATAAACATTAACTTGGTAGGAATTGATGCTGCAGGTTGTGTTATATTACGACACTAAACTATACTGACAGGCCTTCTTCCTTTGCGATCTCAGCCAGGATGATGGGGGTGGAGTTGGACTTCCGCTTCTCGTCCACTGAAAGACAAAGATAAGCAAGTAGGTGAAAGTTAAAAGGGCCATTTCACCGATATCCCCTCACTGGTCATTTGGAGCACCACTCGGCCTCAGCGGATCTATGATGTGTTCTGCAGCAGAGGATAAGCTTTCCTAGGGTCTGAGTAAATAACCCTGTAATGAACATCAGGGGTTATCTCAGTGTGAGCTTGTGATGTCAAGTTTACAACAGAGAGGTGATGGAGTTTAAAGCACAGTGGTAGAAAACCTTTCGAGAGCAGAAGTGCTTCACACAAAAAATAAATATAAATAAATACATATATTTGCATGATGCAATTTGATCTACTGTCGTGAGAAATTGCCCCAAACGCACAAAGGTGTGATTGTTGGTAATGGAATGACCCCTTTGTCACAAGATTTTGATAACAGCGTCTTAGGAATCAATGACATTTAGTTTTTAATTTATACGTGACCGCTTACATATTGTATTGGAAATCTTTAACCACCTAAAATCCATATATGCCCTCAATAATCCACATGAGTCAGCTTCGTGTTGTTCGGGTGTTGTTCTCATATAGACTCAGGATATCTCTTGGTCTCTGCATCACAACCTTTGAGCAGGTCCCTCAACTTTATGATGGTAAGACAGGGGTGGATCCAGGGTGGTGGCCAGGGGGGCATAGGATGGTGAAACCAGTTACTTAAGTTCATTCTCCACTGGTCAGAAAAAACACAAACACCCACTAACGCCAGGCTTCTGTCTGCCACCATCACAGAACTGCACTAAATATACCTGTCTCCTTGCACTGTGTACCCTGTTCAACACTCCGCTCCATATACTGGAACACTTACTTCACATCATATGTGATATGTGTTCATATAAACCATACTGATATTATATATCAATTTATACAATAATATTGTCTTTTGCACACTCTGTCTACATATTCTTACACTCATAGTATATTATATTACCTATTGTATAGTCAAATACTTATATTTATACCTCTACTATATATCATATATTATATCATACTCTCTGTATATTCTTTGTATATATATATATAAGTCTTTATACACATATTTATACATGTGTACATGTTATAATTATTATTATATTATTACTATTATTATTATTATTATTATATATACTGTTGCTGCCATTATTACTATATACTGCTATTATATTGGTATAATTACTATCATATATAAATATATATTATGTTATATTATATACTATATATACTGTACTACTTTTATATACTGTCTAACAATAACATTACCATCATATAATCAGTACTATCCAACATCTTGCCACTGCACCTTATCTACCTATTTATCTTGTGTTTCTGTTTTTTTTATTCTTTCTACCTTTTTTATTTTTTATTTTATTGTATTGTATTGTATTGTATTTTATTGTATTCAAATATACCGGCTGCTATGACAACTTAATTTCCCTTCGGGGATGAATAAAGTACTCTATCTATCTATCTATCTATCTATCTATCTATCTATCTATCTATCTATCTATCTATCTATCTATCTATCTATCTATCTATCTATCTATCTATCTATCTATCTATCTATCTATCTATCTATCTATCTATCTATCTATCTATCTATCTATCTATCTATCTATCTATCTATCTATCTATCTATCTATCAATCAATGGCAGTAGACAGACTCTAATCCGTCCAGGACAGGGACCCTCACTCACCCTGCAGTCTGCTCTTGGCCGTGTCCAGAGGGAAGAAGACGCTCATCGCTGTCACGCTGCCCTGGAGGGAGAAAGGAACACAGAGACTTGGTGAATCTCCATGTTCTCTCCAGGCTCAGACACACAATTCACACACAAGTTACCACACGTTGACATCTGCTCTCACCACAGCTCCCGCCACCGCATGAACCAGCGTCTCATAGGCGAAGAGGCCGACCGCCGATCCTCCGTTATCCGACATCTCTGCAGTCTTCACCGGTCACAGGTCTGTCTCACAAACACACACACACACAGACACAAGCAGACACACACTCACTCACACACACAGACACACACTCACTCACACAGCCGCAGCAGAGACCGGGAAGTACACCGTGGATCCGGTTGTTCCGGCTGTGAGCAGTGAAGTGAACGTGTAGCGGTCACATAGTGTTTACAAACCCGGAGACAAGTGACGAGCCGAACTTCCGCCCATTCATTGATTGGACAGAGTCGTTAACTTCTTTTTCTACTTTCTTCCTGTTGTTTTTCTTCTTCTTCTTCGTGTGTTTAACAAGCTGCCATACCACCACCTGCCGGGCTGGAGGAGCGGAGAGAGCGCGGGATAGTTCCACTAAAAATGAAAATTCACTCATTATCTACTCACCAGTGGTTGTATAAAGTACTTGAAAGCCATACTTGAGTAAAAGTACAGATATCTTACTTGAAAGTGACTCGGGTAAAAGTAAAAGTCAGCCGTCAGAAAATGACTTCAGTAAAAGTCTTAGAGTTGCTCATATTAAATGTACTTAAGTATCAAAAGAATCTGGTGTTGAAATGTACTTAAGTATCAAAAGTAAAAGTACAAGCACCAAAATTAAAAATGCTAAGTGCTTTTTATAGTAGGCCAATACAGACACAAAACAACCCAAAATTGTTCAGTGCAGGATTTATTTCAACTGACTGAAAAATGATAACAACACTATATATATAATGTATAATTTTACACATTTTGAACCCGAGATACTGAGGTTAAAATAGTATTGGACAAGTGCATCTGAACTTCTAGAGACAACAAAGAATCAACACAACAGAATAAACAAGTGCCTCTTGATTCTACCTAAGAACACTAATAGACCAGCCACTAATAGACCAAATGAACCTTTTGTGTCTATTAGCTGTATTGTGTAACTGCCTGGATGTTTACCTACCTGTCTACCTGCCCGCCAGCTTGTCCACGCATCTACATGTAAGCCTGTTTATTTATCATTAGACTATCTTCACTGAATGGGCCTGCATTGTGTTTGCATTTGTTTCCAGCAGGGTGACAATACACCTGTAGGGTATCTTGCCTGTAGGGACGACAAAGTGAAGACACAACCCTGCTTGAAGTTGTACACATTAGCCAGTTTGTACAAAACATATATAAAGACTCAACAGCTTCTAAGTTGTGTTGAGTCAGCACAAAGGGCGACTAAGGATTGGAATTGGCAATATATAGATATATAATATCTTTGCACAAATTATATTGACATTATAGTGAGTGGAAAACTGGGCCTGATTACCCAGGGTTCCATTTGGCGAATCCATTAAAAAATACAGAACACAGTGACAGATTCTTCAAACATATAAAAACAACAACAAAAATAAGTAATTGTTAAGTATAGTATTTATACTATACTTGAATATTCTACTTTTATCCCACTACAATTAATTAACTGGAAATAAAATATCTAAAGTATTTAATTTGCATAATTATATACACATCGTAATTAAACATACATTTATATATCTGATATAGCAACCCTTTCTCCAAAATTGTACCCAGTAAATTTGAGTTTTGTGAATTATCTCACTTGTCGTAGTTAAGCTTTAAGTGCCTGGTGATGGTGACACATGCAGAGACGGTTTATGAGCAAATGTTTCTGCTGACAACGCTGACCTGGACTTTGCTTTTGTTTTATGGCTCTGAGCTGCTGATATGTTGACGCCCAGTGATCACTTTTGTTTGCGCGGGTCTGCGGTCGCCTCAGTCTTTGTCTCTGAAGGGAGAGGATTTGTTTGGTGCCGCTCAGTTCTTCTAAGAGATGTCTAGGTACCACAAGGCAGCGATCGATGGCTACTTGGACCTGCTGAAGGAGGCCACGAGGAGGGACCTGAACACTGCGGACGAAGATGGCATGACTCCCACCCTGCTGGCTGCCTTCCATGGACATGTCGATGCTCTTCAGCTCATATGCAGCAGAGAGTAAGCATGATACACTTCATCCCCTGCTCTTCACCATGCATAACCAAAGACTCAAATAACCTGAGTACTAATTAGTACTTTCTAATATCCTGTGTTGTATTTATGTATTTTGATGTTCCAAAGTTTGGCAGATAAATATATTGTTACACTCAGACACGCAACTCTGAATATTGTAATCTAATGTCTTATGTAATATTTTATGAATGAGGCTCAAAAGATGAACGAGAACTGGATTTCCACAGTACAAACATAAAAAATATTCACTAAGCAAAGGTTAACATTTTCAAAGGCTATTGTTTATTTTGTTCCCCAGCTGGAAATGCGTTTTAAGCTTTTTCATATCGTACTTTAGGACTTGTTGACGGCACATGTTTGTGTTCACATTATCCACTACAACGTGTTGAGCTAAATCTGCATTCCCCTCTTTATGCTCATCTCTCTCATGTGCTGAGCCAAATGTTTAATCAACCAAAGAAACAAAAGACCCCTTCATCTGTCCCCAAACCCCCCACACCCTGCAACAAAAAACGGGCTAAAAACACAGCATTCTTTCTGAAAAGAACTAGGTCGAGAAAATGTGTCCTGAATATAATGAGTGAGGTGTAACTCATGCCTCGCCTAGGTGGGCAGATTCAACTGAAGCATTTATGACAAGGACTTGCAGTATTACGGCAATCCAGACTTTTATTGCTGTGACAATGAGGCACAGAACTGGAGGACTTTAAATCTTAATAGTTTACCAATTATCCTCAAAAACGTCTTGCCATATTTGCTTATATGTTACATTTGCTGTAAATGAAAGAATGACTGGACACACGTATTTATCTACTTGTTAAGAGTGTGAGAAAATCAATATCAGCAGTTAGCTTAGCTTAGCTCAGCATGAAGATTGAAAACAAGGGGAAACAGGCACCAACACCCTTAAAACGTATTCATTAACACTTTCTTAGTGATGAATTTAATTTAGCATGTTTTGTGACTATATTCTCAAATGTTTGACATCACTTAAACATGTCCTTTTTTAAATAAATAAATAAATAAATCTAAATACGTGAGTAATAAATAAGTAATAAAGCAATAGAGTAGCTATCTTTATGACAGTAAGCCATCTTACTATTGTTTTCATAAGTTTCACATGTACAGAGTTTTTTTAAATATTTTTTTATTCAGCTTATTACATTTGAAGGTAGGAAGGATACTTAATATTTCCATTGTCTGTGCAATGACAATGCAGGAATTATAGTTTAAATAATAAATGATAAATGCATCTTAAAAAAACAAAATAAATGTATACATTTTTGGCAACTAAATGAAGGTCTGAAGTTACATTTTTCTTCTTCTGTCACACAGAGGAGACCCCAACAGGAGCGACATCTGGGGAAACACTCCACTGCACCACGCTGCAGCCAATGGCCACATGCACATCCTCAGCTTTCTGGTCAACTTTGGTGCCAACCTTTTCGCACTGGACAGTGAATTCCACACAGCCATGGACGTTGCCGCTTCTCGTGACCGCATGGACTGTGTGCGTTTCCTAGATGCCTCGGCCTCACAGCAGACCAACCAAAACGCCAAGAAGGTTGCCACTCTAAAGAAGGAAGCCATTAAGGAGGCGGAGAAACGAGTGAAACTCTGCGAGAAGGTGAAGAAGAAACACCAGAGCAAGATGGAGAAGATGCAGCGAGGAGCAGGCAACACAGGGTCTGTGTCAGAGGCCAGCATGGCATCGTCATTCTCAAACAGTGGAAGCATGTCGGGCCCCAGTGAACAGTTCTCCGAGCTTATTAAGGTTAAATCAGGCTCTATTTCGGCCAGGGTCAAAGGCACCCTTCAGAAGAAGCTTGGGAAGAAAGAGAAAGGCACAGCGCAGACAGGAGGAGACGGGAACGTTATCTTCCTCAAGCAGGAAAACGGAGGATCAGAGAACCCTGATTTTCTGGGTGTCTTCAGCGAGGAAGATGAAAACATATTCGATGAAGAAGGACTCGGAGGATTTGAAGATGATTACAGTGAAGAATCAGGCCAAGTCAAACAGTCCATCTTCAACCGGCCCGGGCTCGGAGGTCTGACTTTCATGAAGAAGATGGGGCTGGAGTCGGATGACCTGCCCAGCGGGAACAATGAAAACCTTGGCTACCTCATTCAGAACAACCAGTACGAGGAGGAGGAAGATGCAGGGGGCTTCGAGGGGATGGGTGACGCGGATCTGCCCTGGGAACAGGAAAATCTGGGCCTTGACGATGATGAAGATGAGGAAACCTCTCCTCTGGATGCCTTCTTGTCTGCCTTCTCCTTGCCAGAGTTTGCCCCCGCCTTCAACCGAGAGCAGCTGGACCTGGAGGCGCTCATGCTTTGCTCTGATGACGACCTGAAAGGCATTCGCATCCAGCTCGGACCCAGGAAGAAGATCCTGGAAGCTGTTGCTCGCAGAAAGAATGCACTGGAGACTCCAGGCATCATGAAGGACAGCTGCTTGTGATCCAATAAAACATAAACAGTGATTTATGTTAATGTTTGAAACTTAAAGAGAGACAGTATTTTTAATTTTCTATATAAGACAAAGATGATTCAGCAAACTGTTTCCCCAAAAGCACTTCACACATTCTACAGTGATCAGATTTATATAGTTATTTATTGAGTATTCTTGATACAAACAACATGACAAGATAGAAGAAAACTATCATTGGATAAATAAATCTCAATATTTAAGTATTTCAATAACAGACTCACATTGTGGCAAAAAAATGCAGCAAATTTGAATTCACATGAAATCACAATCATAATTTGACAAAATTTCCACTGCTTCACCAGACTGAAGGCATATGCCATGGTGCCAGTTTATTTATTACTCAACATACTGACTTTGTATATGTTTTCTTTCTTTTAGATATATGGTGGATGGTCTTACTTGTGATTATTTTCCTAAAAACAAATTAAAACAATTTCAAACAATTTCAAAAATGTATGACTTGGAATTATTATTGTTTCTTGCCTCTCGCCCATTGTCAACTGGGATTGGCTCCAGTTTAACCCTCACAACCCTCAAAGGATAAGCCGTATAAATAATGGATGGGTAGATGAAATTATTATTATTATTATTATTATTATTATTAAATAAATTGTTTTTATTCTTTGAATTGTTTCTAGTTTTTTGCAAACCATAACAATTGATTTTAAAGTTGTCAAAAAGCCTCAGCTGCATTGTTAGAGGTGCCCCTGTTTATCTACCTGCCCCCCCTGAATATTTACTCTTTGTTATAATACAAATTATGGAAAGAGGTGTTTATAAGACTAGTACCTGCTGTGACTGTCCTAAAGGGCACATGAATGTGTGCAATTGTTGCTCTTTTACACTTTGTTATAATACAAATTGGATAAATAAATCTCAATATGTAAGTATTTCAAATACAGACTCACATTGTGGCAAAAAAATGTTTTTTCCTACTGTGGCCAAGTTAAGGTAGAAACAGCAAATTTGAATTCACATGAAATCACAATCATAAATTGACAAAATTTCCACTGCTTCACCAGACTGAAATAATACAAATGATGGAAAGAGGTGTATATAAGACTAGTACCTGCTATGACTGTCCCTAAGGGCAGGTGAATGTGTGCAATTGTTGCTCTTTTACCTTAGCAACTGGAGCGAACCCGGAAGTGGGAGGGAGGGAGTTATCTGCTGGGAGGGACTTCCTGTGTGTGGAGCTCATCACCGCGGGAGTGTTTCTTCAGTGTTGTGGTCACGATCGTTTGTAACAGGAGTCACGTGTCCGCCTGGAAGCTGCAGAGACGTGTCCTCGCTCACCTGTGGTCGGTCGTGCTGGTTCTCCACCCCCCCGGGCTTTGGCTCGCAGGCGCCGCCGAGCTGCTCCACCTGGGCTAAGCCTCATTAGTGAGCTCATGGTCGAATCTCGGACTCTCACTCCTGCGACTTCCCCGTCATGTCTCTATAAATCCGAGGTGAGTTCCTCGGGATTCGAACCCCCCGGCTCGACCCCGACGTGTCCCCGCGGACTCTGTGTGTGTTTGGACCCGCAGGGACAGTGAGACATGGCGGAAATCATCGCCGTCAACGCCGGGTTGCCGTCCCTCTCCGCGATGAACGTCACCTACCGGATGCAGGAGGACCCCGGCCCCGCGGCGGCGCCCCCCGCCGGCCCCGCGGCCCCCCCGGCCCCCCTGAGCAGCGAGGACTACCTGTTCGTGGAGGCCCGGCACCCCAGCACCGTCCTCCAGGGCCTGAACAGCCTGCGGCTCAACAACGCCTTCTGCGATGTGACCCTGTGCTGTGGAGGACAGGAGTTCCCCTGCCATCGCATCGTGCTGGCCTCCTTCAGCTCCTACTTCCAGGTAATAAGACTGAGACCACCCAGGGGTCCTACGGTCAGGAAAAACCCTGGGAAAGTCATGGAATTGTAAAATGTTTATTTCCAGGGCTGGAAAAGTGCTTGAAAAAACAAAATCCCAAAAGTTTTGGCGAAGTCATGGTAATTTGTTATATTCATATTTTCATGCTGTCATTTACGCTCAGTTTTAAATAATTCATATGCTTCTAAAAGAAAATACGCTCAAAATATAACCAGGCATACGCTGTCATACTAATTAAAAGGTTTGGTGGGGAAGCAGGCGGGAAGTGTAGATTTAACCATGCTTGGCTACAAATGGAAAAGCACCTGCCATGGGTTACAAGGAGACAAAGACCTCATTCAAACTATTGTCTCATTCATTTGTGTCATTTAAGGTATACTGTATGCTTTGGAATTACCATTGTTAGCTCAAATACTACATTTTGTCACTTTTTCATGTATACACAGAGATTTCACAAAATGTGTTCATTGAAATTTGGTCTAAAGTTAATGAAAAGTCATGCAAAAGTCATGGAAATTCATTTGTCAAAATGTGTATGAACCCTGAACACCTTTCATACATACAGCACCTATCAAAACTAAGCTTCACAAATCAAAAAAACACAATCATAACTTTAGAACACACTCGTGAGAGACAGAAAATAAAAAAAATTAAAAATAGGTTAAAAAATCAAGGAAAGTGGGTGCGAGTTAACATTTTATTAGCTTATGGTAAAAGTGTGTTTTAAAGTTTGATTCAAAGGAAGCTGACTCGCCTGCCGTATTTCCTCAGCAGGGTGTCCCACAGCCTCACGGCTCCTATTTCAAAAGCTCTGTCCCTCAGAAGTCTTCAGCCAAGAATCTGGAACAGTTAAAGGGTCCCTGCCAGAGGATCTCAAAATGTCAGCTGGGTTGTACATGGCTGGGAGGTTTGCAATATACCTAGGAGTAAGACCATTAAGAGCCTCGTAAGTAATTCAAAATAACCTTAAAATCATTGCTGGAACCAGGGTGATGCGTTCCAGCTGGTTTACTTTAAAAGCCTGGCAGCTGAGCTCTGTACAGTCTTAAGCCGGTCTGCAGAGTTTTCTATTGAGGCATGTAAACACAGGTAAACACAGTCTCCCTCACAGTCGTGCCAGGGACAGGCACAAAGACTCCAGATCTGTGTCTACATGCTAAGAAAATCACGTGAATTGTGCGTGTTTTCCCCCCTCAGGCAATGTTTTCCACTGACCTGATCGAGTCCAAACAGGAGCGGGTTGCCATCAATGGAGTAGAACCTCAGATGATCGGGATGCTGGTGAGCTACGCCTACACGTCGGAGGTCTACATCTCCAAAGCGAATGTGCAGGTAGGGCCTCCTCCACTCTCCCCACCGCCTCTCCCCTTCCTGAACAACCCGGGTGCTAAGCATCAATGTGCTTCAGGCTCTGCTGGCAGCAGCCAACCTGCTGGACGTGATGGCTGTGAGAGAGGCCTGCTGTCGCTTTATGGAGCGTCAGATGGACGAGATTAACTGTGTGGGGATCCACTGCTTCGCCGAGGCCCATTCCTGTAAGGTGCTGGAGAAACGCAGCATGGACTACATCCTCGAGCACTTCAACAGTGTCTATCAACAGGTGAGCGGCTGACGGAGACCTTTGATTTTCTGTCTCGACTGTCAGTGCTGACTCCCGCACGCTGCTGTGTGTAGCTTATGGGAAATGCACTCCATTTAGAGGTAGATCAAATCTTAAGTCATAGTTAATCATTTTTTGCCATATCATTTATATTGTGGAAATGTACACTAGATGGAGTATTTGTTTTTAGTTGAATAAACAACGTAGCACTATGAGCTTTGGGTTTGCTGCAGTGTTTATCGTGTTGTTTGGTCACCTGTCTTGATTCAAAGAGCAAACCTCCATCGTCAAATCCATTAAAAAAATGTTTTTAAATCAAATAAATACATCAAAATATTTCTTGATATAATCCCCTAAATATTGAAGAATGCCATATCTCACAATGTCAAAAAAAACAACCTGAATCCAACCCTTGAATCTGACTTACTCTCAAAGTTAAGGGTCTTTTCCTTGGCCCATACCCCTCCCCCTAATTTTACTAAAATCAGTTCAGCAGTTTTTGCATAATCCTGCCGACAGTCAAATAAACGGCGATGAAAACACGACCACTGCAGGAGGTAAAAAACGAGCCGACTGTACCTGAGCAAGAGAAGTGAACCTGTCAGTGTTGTTGATTTCATGTTTGATAATCTACCTGTCAGAATAGTTTAACTGCTGACAGACATATTAACTGCCTGCGCGTGTGTGTGTGTGTGTGCACTTTACTAAACTAATCATCTTCTTAATCCCAGGAGGAGTTCCTGTCTCTGTGTGTGGACAAACTGACAGAAATCGTTGGCAGTGACCACCTCAATGTGCCCAAAGAGGAGATGGTGTTTGAGGCCGCCATGTCGTGGCTGAATAAATGCCCCTCTCGCAAACAGAGCTTCGAAAAGGTCAGATTCACTCGAGCTTACACGAGCTGGGCTTCTTGTATTTTGCCTTCGCTGGTAAAGATGCAGTATGTGGCAGAGAAGGGCTGAGGCAGTGACTGAGATGAGCTGTCTGAGTCGATCAGATTTCTCCCCTTTCATTCGTCCCTCGAAGGTCCTCGAGCATATCCGCCTGCCTCTCATCAGCCCCTACTACCTCCACGACGTGATCGAGTCTCAGGATGTGGTGAAGGAGAACCAGGCCTGCCAGACTCTCATCTCCGAGGCGAAGGACTACCTGCTGCTGAAGGACCGCCGTGGCGAGCTGTATTGCCCTCGGGCGAGACCTCGCAGATCCACAGGTGAACCCGGTCACACCTGCACGATGAATGGAAACACTCAATTAAATAAACTATTTAGAAATGTCATTAATTGTTAGTAATTTGTTTAACCTACTAAAATGATTTTAGATCCCCTGGTTACAGCTTTTTTTTAATGCAAAAACTTATTATAAGACGGTTTTTAACTTTTTCTAACATTTTATGGACCAATCGATTTAAAGGAGAAACTGGTTTTCCGATTTATTAGATAATTATTAGTGGCGGGGTCCAACACCCCTCTACGTTGTATCTTACAGGCCTCTGCCTCGGCTCACTCCTCTCTGTTCCTCTCCCTCTGTTGCCATGGTAACAGGGACCGCTGAAGTGATAGTGACAGTCGGCGGGGAGGACGACAAGGTGGTGCTGCGCAGCGTCGAGAGCTTCGATCCAGTGACCAATCAGTGGAAGAATCTGGCCTGCCTGCCCTTTGCCGTGAGCAAACACGGGCTGGTTGTGTCAGGTGAGGCGGAAAGCGCTGTCGAGTTTATTTTAGAGGATAATCAACTCCATACTGTGTCTCCTCTCAAATGAGAAACCAAGCCTGGATGTATGACACACATGTATGGCACATGACGGGTGACGTGTTTCTCTCCACCCACTCCCACTTCTCCTCCTCCTCTGCAGACTCGACCCTGTATTTGGCAGGAGGGGAGTTTCCTGACGGCTCAGCCAGCAGAGAGATGTGGCGCTATGACCCCTGCTTCGACTCCTGGATGGAGATGGCCCCCATGAATGTAGCTCGATCTGAGTTAGGTTAGGATGACTGATCTTGTTCTTTTCCCGCAACTCAAAGCATTCGATAGTCATGTTTTAGTTGCACCTCGAAACCTCCTCCTTTCCCTTCGGTTACACGGGATGTCTGACTGCCTGCAGTGTGGGTGCAAAAACAGCATTGATTTTCATTTGCTGCTCTCTATCCATAGATATCCTTAATATTTAATACTTTATATTTACATCGGGAGCGGGTCCCCTCATGCTGGCTGAGTTTTTATGACACCTGAAGGCGGTACCACAGGTTCTCTTAGATGTTTGGAGGGTGAAGTGAGGGATATTCAGCTGAAATGTACAACCTCACCACTAGATGTCCCTAAATCCTACACACAGAACCTTTAAGTTTCCCTCTCCTCTCAGGCCTGGTGATGCTGGACGGCTTTGTGTATGCAGTTGGAGGTTGGGAGGGGCGGTCGCGTCTGGACTCGGTCGAGTGCTACAACCCCCACACCAACTGCTGGCAGTTCACAGAGTCTGTCAAGATGGCCGTCACAAGTCCTGCCGTGGTGGCCCTGGACGGACTGCTCTACGTTACTGGTAAGAAATGAAGGCTCTACACACACGCAGGTTATTCTGCACTTTGTCCTTTTATTTTCTATTTATCCATGTCTCCCTGTGACCTGGTAGGTGGGGCGGTTCTTGAGGACGGTGACGGCACAGATCTCGCCCAGGTGTACAACCCTAAAACCTCAGTGTGGACGGAGGTCACACCGATGCAGATCGCTCGCTCTGGTTCAGCAGCCTGCACACTCAAAGGAAAGATCTATGTTATAGGTAACATACATGTATCTTTCAGTTGTTGTTCACTGGTCCACAAATGGTCTGTTCTGGTGTTGAACCTCTCTTTTTGTTTCTTGCAGGGGGATGGCACGCATCGACGGAGAACACGGATAAGGTGGAGTGTTACAATCCCAAGACCAACCAGTGGATCATGTGTGCCCCCATGAAAGAGCGACGCTACCGACCCGGTGCTGCTGTGGTGGATGGAAAGATCTACGTCCTGGGAGGAGAAGAAGGCTGGGACAGGTGAGGAGCTATTTAGAAAAGCTGCTGATACATGTAATCTTCATCCATTTTTGCGGTTGTCGAGGAGAGGAACCATTTAGGAACTTATTAGCATTTCAAAACTTATACAGTGAGAGTGCCAGAAACATCATTGTCAAGACTTAGTGATGTGATATTTATTGACTTCAAAAACAAAGGGACCTTTAGTTTGAAAATAGTGTGTGTATCGATGTACGAGTAAGACAAAGGAAGGAACCGTTATTATCCATGTTACCATCTGTGTGTTTTTTATTCAGCAGGTTCACACAAAAAGTACTCGACTGATTTGTACTAAAGTTCCTGTTAAATCTTTGTGTTAAACGAGATCAGGAGACCTAATATTATTTTACATTGGAACAGACAGTGTTTTTCTACTGTTGTGTGTCTGATTTTTACATGCAGATATCATGACACTATTGAGAGGTACTGTGACGAGACCGACACCTGGGAGATCGTCGGGGAGATGCCCACCAGTCGCAGCTGGCTGAGCTGTGTCTCTCTCCAGCTGAGGAAGGACATCCACATGAGCAGCTGTCCCGGGACGCCAAATGACAACTGAAGCACTACAATATCATTGAGGAATCTCTCCTGGTGGTTATTTGCACATTGTTCGGGGACGGTGCACTACAAAGCTCTGAGCTGTGGAGACCGGCAACCTGACAAGTGATGCCTGGATTTGGCACAGCGCTGTTTGAGCTGTTACTCATGGCAACATGTAGTCCTGGCGGCTTGTGGTATGAGCCCAGCTGATTTGGGTTCCTCCTTTGTGCGTGGAGACAAAGGAAACGCTGTTTACACACATGATCTCATGTTACTGAGATGGACGACTCGGTCAGGAATCAGAACTCACTCTCTGTGTGATGTGAACATGTTTGAGATGATGTTTTCATGTCCGCACACCTCAAACCTGTGAAGAAGGTCCCAGCCAACATAGTGTATTTTTGTATCATTGTTATGTGATGTATTTATTGGGGTGTAACAAGCTGCTGGAATGAGAAACTAGAAAGTTTTGCTCCATTAAAAGATGCTCTGTCAGCCAAAGAATCGAATTGTGAGGAATTCCCATCGTTGCCTGTGAAAGACATCTTAGTGTGAGCAGTGTTTCCGTAGTTCAATTTTAAAGTATTTGTCTTAACAAACTGTAACCTGTTAGGTATATTTTTGTAATGTAATGTGCGTCATGCATTTGAGTGAATTTAAATGGAGTTAGGTTCTAATAAAGATGTTTAATACTTTACACTGTACATTAAATTACTTAAATATCAATCATTCATTTTGCGTTATAGTCTTCCTCAGTCTGAGTCGCTGGAGGTTATGTCACTAAGTAATGCAGATGGTTGTTATTAGAGTATTCTACTTATACAGTAAACCATTTGTGGAGGGATGATGGGAGATGCCACCCCAATTGACCCACAATGTCCAAAAAGGCACCCCCCCCTTTCCCTCTCATCCATCCCCTCATCCCTTAGGTGAGAGTGCTGTGTGTGCAGGTGAACATCTGCAAACTCAATCACAGGATCCAAGGTTTATTTTAAAAGTTTAAACCAAATGGCTTCCAAAAGAGCAGGACAGCTCTCTCTCTCACAAACACACTGACTATGAATTCATCAATTAATTAAATGTATTGGTTATTAGTGAATAAGTTAATGAATTAGTTAGGTATGGGTCTTGTCATCTGATTCAATGTTGACTGTGTTATTACTAAGACTCTGTTTTGTTGGAGGAATTGTTGCTGTTTCTACATATGAACAGCAGGGGGCAGCAGTATCAAATACATGATAGACATCATCCGTTGAATGTCTATGGCCCGAGCACCGAACTGTGGGAAGCACTTTTGAAATTGTAAGGATTAATATTAATATACTTTCAAAGCTGCAGTGTGACATTCGTTGCAAGTGACGTAACAACTTTAATTGTCTGGAGTGTGTGAATATAAGTTATTGCACAAGTTTGTGTATAGTTGTTTCACGTTTTTCTAAATAAAATACAAACAGGCAGGAAAAACACATGTGCAGTACATTTACATGTACACTCTGCTTTTTAGGTTTTTAATGCAAGTTTTACTTTTTCATCTTTAATGAGTTGTATCCTTTGAGTGTTTTATCTTTTTAAATGTTTTTGGGGCAGGTGCAACATTCAACTCACTTTTATTCTGCATCTTTATGTCTTACACAATATGTCCTGTCTTTTGTAGTTTGTTGCACAATGTGCTGTTCTGCAGCTGCTGTAGCACTTTGGCCAAAGAGAAATATCCCAAAGTAACAATAACAAAGTCCATACTGCAAGTTGTGTAACCTGATGGCCTGATCGTACAAACTGTATATTATTTGTATAAGTTGCTGTTTTCTATGGAAGCCCATTTCAGCCACTGTGATGGAAAAAAAAATTGGTATCTCATTATTATGAGATAGTATCTTATTATGACTTAGCATCTCATTATTATGACTTGGCATCTCATTATTATGAGATAGTATCTTATTATTATGACTTAGTATCTCATAATTATGACTTAGCATCTCATAATTATGTCTTAGTATCTCATTATCTCATA